>NC_136532.1:26192121-26669297 GCF_910591455.1 Pholis gunnellus
TAATCAGGCTTCACAGCGATGACATGAAGGAAGATGATTTTCTTCTTTTTCCTCACACGCTCCATCACTATGTGATACATCTTCTGTCTGTCTTCACTTCGCAGGCTCAATTTTGGATTGATCTTATTGCTGCGCATCTTTAAAAAAAAGCTGTTTGAAAAAGTTAACGATTCCTATTTCATTGTTTGATGAGATTTATTAATTCAAATCTACAGACAGCGATAGAAAAATAATGACAATAATGTAGATTGGGAGGTCTGACCTGCTGCTTTTCACACAGTGTTTGTTGTAAACTTTCAGGTGAATTCAATTATGAGCTTTGACAGAGGAGGAGGAGGAGGAGGAGGAGGAGGAGGAGGAGGAGGAGGAGTTATTACCAGAACCACGACGGGGTCGTGCAGAGGTCCGTCGGTGTGCAGCGTCTCCACCTCGTCCTCGATGATGTAGTTCCACTCCACGCCCAAGTCGATGAAGCTCCTGGACATGACCTCCTCTCCTTTCCCGTTGAGGATGTAATGCCCCGTCGCCTGGTTCTTGATCGCTGTAATCAGTCATTTGGTTATGAGCCACTGACAAAGAAACGGCTTTACTCTGACAACTACAAACGTTCTGAAATAATGAAGATGGTGGTCTCAAATGGGCGATTTGTGGAACGGGTCGAACCCCCGGCATTCACGTGCAACGATTTAAAAAACTGAACAATGTCTGACTCATGCTATGATTCATACAACAAGCTGCCACACTTCTAATATGAAGCGTCTCAGAAATGACAGGCTGAAAGGAAAACGACGTTTGCCGGCTGCTTTGAATAAATCTGATGCATTTAAATGCAAATGAGTTACAATTAGGAGACGCTCAAACAACCCACATGTCTCTGGGACAAGGATCATTTCCTCTGGTGCTCAAGTCTTACACTTCCATGACGCTGAGCGATAGTAAGGAAACAGCTTTGTCTTTTAGCAGCAAAATGACAGTTGTTTTTATTTGATGTCTCGCCGGTTAATTTAACAGCAAACGTGAATCAAACTCGACGGATTGAAGCTCATTCTAATTATTTAGAATTTTTGTATTTTACTTATTTACTGTTCAACTGTTGAATCCTTCTTGAATTACGTTAGAGAATTCTGTTTTTAGCATTAGTCACTTTAAACACAAAGACACGGGAAATATAGGGTCCCGGTTTCAAAATACCAAAGTTACCCTTTAAAGTGTTACAATCCGGGAGAACCATGAACGGGTTCTATTCGAACATCTGCATCAGGTTCTCTAGGGATGACCTGCATCTCATCAGTGAGCAAAGTTCAGCGTTAGAAAAAGTCCCTTTCCTTCTTTAAAAGCTGTGCTTTAGCTTAAGATTCTTTTAAAGAATACCCGTCTACATTTGAAGTCATGACCACTTCGACAGGAATGCAGAACGAACGGCAGGAAAACTGAGTCTAGCCGCTAGTCCCTGAAGCGTAAGCGAGTGAGAAACGTCTTCAAAGTGATCCATCAGCACATGTCACTTCACAGATAACGACAGTGACGGGAAGGATGGATGCTGTTTACAAAACTACAGCAGAGGAAACATCCTTTGATGCTAACGAGATTCATGAAGAGCCAGATGTTGCACTGTTGATGAAATCTTTATGAAAAGACATTTCATTTGTTGTATCCAGGTTCTGCAATGGAAAGTAAAAAAAAAAAAATCTTTTTGGTCAAAATAAAGCGCGCCAGACGAACATCAAATAATGATTGATGCTTTGTGATGATGGAGGGACATCCAGTGCTCTCCTGAAGCTCAGAGACAATATTCACTTCAGTAAAAATACTCGGTCCTGCATTCAAAACCCCAACTAAGTCAAATTACAGAAGTATTTTTAGCAAAATGTATTTAAAGGTATCAAAAGTCAAAGTACTGGTTCAACATTGACTGACATATTATCATATCTGACATTATAAGATTGTTAATATTGTGTAAACAGCATTTTACTTTTGACACTTTATATAGTTAACTAGCGGTCGGAGTGCTCCAAAGGGTCACAACGCTGATAGGCTATCGCGCCGCACATCACGCGTGAAAAATGTTATGTCACACGAATCGCGCTAATGGCGCCATCGCGACTTCGCGTCACTCCAGTCTCATCGCGTCTGTGCATAGACTTTGTATGCAATCTATACTCGTGCGAATAATTTGCGCCGCGTTCAGTGTGAACACAGCGTGGTGGACTTTTTTTCTTATTGCCACTTGCATGTTTTGGTCTCCGTAAATAATAGAGTGCATCTGGACCGGCTCCACATGAAAAGAGATTGCTTCCGCTACGATTTGATGCTCCATAAATAAATAAACTGAATTGAAATAGAATATCTGTGACTCGGACTGATTGGAGACCGAGCTGGAAACGCTCCTCGTGCCTGTCAAAAGCTTATCAAGGGACCCCAAAGAACGGGGTCAAAGGATTAGAGCTTTTGACGGTATGGCTTCCATCCTTATCAGCGGGGGTCAAGACCTTGTAATAATGCTGTAATAACGCTTCACAATGAAAATTAAATTTGTTTTATGCGTAAGTGGGAGAAATAGAAGGTGAGCGTCGCTACATGGAGGCGGAAAAACCAACGTGTGAGGGATTTGTTACCGACACAACAGAAGCTTTCCCTGAAGTCTCCAGAGGAACATTTGTGAGATGTGATTTCTTTTTCTGGGTTTATAAACAAAACTATCTTGACTTGAATAAAAGTTCTTCTCAAGAGAGTCTTCCAAGCATATGTGACAAGCTCCTCTTAAGAGAGACACGTTGTTTGTTAAACTCCCCGTGAGAGGCACTTTAATCACAGCAACAGGAAGCAGGCAGCAGTGCTGCTTCCAACGTCTCCGCTCAAAGTGTGTTTACGGCTCCATGTTATACGTCGAGAGTCTGGAGAAGGTTAGATGCTACTGTCTGTGGTGGAATGTAAGTACATTAACTCAAGTACTGTACTTAAGTACACATTTGAGTTTCTTTTCACGCTGCTTTACACTTCTACACCACTACATGTCAGAAGGACATATTGTACTTTCTGCTTTCTGACAATTTTACTATTGTGATAAGCATTAATACTGACTGTTGTAGTTGAAGGTGTCACTCTGGGCTCTTTTTGTGAGAGCATTTCTCAATTTCTTTCACACATTTTTACAAAACAAACAATCAATTAATGGAGAAAATCCATCTGGAAAATAATTATTAGTTGATAAAAATGAGTTCCACCTCAACCGACTACAACAGTAGAATTCAACACAGCACCAAGAGATCATCATATTATAGATCTGTAGACAGAAGACAGAAATCGTATCAGAAGCCTGGCTGCTTTCACATTAAACATTATTCCTCTGTGATGAACCGACTCCTTCACTGTTATTAAGTAATTCACATGGTGCTTGTTGTTTTTTCAGGTTTCAGTTATACTGAGTTGGGTTAGCTATGCCATTTTTCCTCTTCTTTCTTAACTTTGCACAGCACAGGAGCTTCAGATAAGATAACTTGTGGTTAAATGTAAAACCCCCACGGCCTCTAGGTGAGGAGATCAATGTCGACCTCTTTCACCTGTTGGACGCTGCATAAATCACGCTTTCCTCGGGCCACAGAACAAGATTAGCCAGCTCTCCCATGCCTTCAATCGTCAGCCTGGCAGAGTCCCCACAGGGCACAGACAGGAATACATGTTTGTTTTTCTGATGTTTCTGGGTTTTCTCAACTTTCACTTCTGTACTTTTACTGCTGATGTGCTCACTTACTGTAACAGGGTTGTTGTTACAAATTCACTTTGTAGGTCTTAAAAGTTGTGTTTCATTTACAGCAGCGTCGATCAGTCATTTTTATTTCAATATTGGATAAAATCACAAAGAACGCCGGACACTTTGGACACAAAAAGGTTAGAGACCAGTTTGTGGACTTATTAGAGCAGCTAAAGATACAAACTTTAAGAGGACCAAACCGGAGCTAAAAGTCACATTTGACTCAACTCCAAACGGAAGATAATGTTTAAACTAACGCCTTTACAACTTTAGTTCTCCAAATCAAACAGCAGAATGCATGGCTTGTAAATGATCTGCCTCTGTTTGGTTAGGTTTAGGCACAACAACAACTTAATTAGAGTAAGAGAAATACCATGGTTTATGCTGAAATATCTACTTTATCGAGATATTAATAATAACCTCTGAGTCAAGCTTGAGGAACCACTGTTATCATTGTTAAAGGTAACCAAAGTTGCAGCGAGAGACGAAGAGTTACGACCCGCGAGGCCAACGATGGGCCCAATACGGATTTTAATGAATAGATCTTGAACACATCGTAATGCAAGTCAATGCAACTTCCGTTAACGTTAAGTCACTCTGATGACTGAGCAGCATGACGTCAATGAATTATGATGTAATAAGCTGTTCCAAATGTTTTCAGGCTGAACCCCCCATGGCGTATGTTGGACTTTGACAAATTGCGAGCTTTAGTTCTTCTTCTTCTGTCACTCACACGCGTGCGTCAATGTGACCAACGAAAAACTAAAATGTTTAAACTTAAATCGGCCGATCATCAGAAAACCAGTCGATGACGATGGATCGGTGCAGCTCTAGTTACACTTAAATATGACGATGAAGATATTTTATTCTGACTCCGAACATATTTCTACTGGTCATGAATAATTCTTCAGTTTGACTGAATTCACCTAAACATGCTTTATAAAAACACCACTCTCCTAAACAGATTGATTAATGATGAGTGAGCTGAATGAAGACTCATCTTCTCCGCCTCCAAGGGAGAAAGGGAGTCAATGATGCAAAGCCTACAATCTATGATTTTACAGTGGGAAAGAGGACAGACGAGGAGGATGAGGATATCTTTCCTCTTGATTTTTAAACATGTGTTTCGTGTTAGGAAGTCACACTTACCAAGAATTTGAGGGGAGGCCTCATGTTCTTGGATGATCACATGTCTAGCTCCAGGAGGAATGAGAAACATCTTAAGGTAACCTTTGCCAAGTTTGCAGCAGCAGCAGCAGCAGCCGAAGCAGAGGAGGGAGGGTTAGGAAAGATAAAGACACAGACAGGTAAGTTAAGCAGGTACAGGAATGATCTTTGTTTGCAGCGGTGGACATCGCGTATGTATCAGAAGTGTTGCTTCTCTTTGCTCTACAAAAGATGTTCGAAGACGTTTGAGGCAAGAAAAGAAAATGGTAAAACGTCTACTCAGCGTTCCTCCTCGCTGTAGAAGCCTGCAGGTAGAACTCATTGAAACAGGGCCGTTCATTCACATCCATCTGTCGTGTCATTAAATGACCCCTTTGCACAATATATACTTGAGCGTCTCCCAAAACTCCCCCTTCTTATCTTTCATATTGATTATGTGCAGAGATGATGTGAATGCCTTCAGCCATGCTTCAATAAGGCACAAGTGAGAGTTATTTCAGACTACAGGGCAGCAAAGTTCTTCTGTCACGGATGTCCACCGCTTGCAAACCTACCGTGACTCACCCAGTATATTTCTAGAGTCTTCAGTTTCATTTAAAAACACATTTCGTGCTCCCTTGGGCAAAGAGAAGGCTCCTCTGGTCTTCCCTTCAAAATAAAATGAATCGGTTAGTCGGGTCTCGCAGAGTTTCCTCTCCCCTCCGCTCCACCGTCTCACTTTTCTCTGCAACAACATCACCTACAGTGGAAGCATATTTCATTAGCACAGCAGGCACCAGAGGAATTCACATCGGACGAGGAGGCAAACTATTCTTTTGCTGGCAGGGAAGCACCGGCTAATCACCAGGACTGAACTGCAGTGCTGTAATTACTCGCCCTTAGGTTTGACAGGCAGGCCCAACACTCGGAGCCTCCCGGCGCCGACGCAGCGCTGCCGCTGAGATGATTGCGATTATAAATGCGCTGGCAAGCCGCCGCGGGGGTTATCTAAAGGTTACAACAGGTTGGCGAATTACTTTGCAGGACATCGAAAGACAACAAATTGCAATCTAACTTTTGGGAAATGGCAAAAGACGCCCTCTCGCTTCCGAGAGAACATTTGGTGATAGGAGTTCCGCTCAAGAGAAATTACAGTTTGATCAAAGAGGGTTTTTTTTTGGTAGACTGATAGGAAATACTGCGCACAAGCTGGACCCGTTGGGTGAGGATGCTTGGGCTGAACTGAGCATTTGCGGTTCAATCAATCAGATGGTAAATAGCCAACAACATCCCAGATTGCCTCCAAAGGTCTGCAGGTTGGTTTAATGTGACATTTCTGACGTTAAAGTTAGTTTGTTAGGCTGTGTTAAGCAATTCACATGAAATAACCATACATGTGATGATAACTTCTTATGCAGAGCTCTAGAGACTTGACTGGATAATGAACCTGTGACAGTTACAACAGTTGAGTCAGACCTAAATAGACACTTAATTAGTAACAAGGGACAAGAGGAAACAGCAGCTCATGTCACTCGTCTCTACAGTGTTAGCCATCCATCTGCACTACAAGCTGCACAGAAGGTGCCAGGAAAGAGGCTGTGAGGGATTCAGTGACACTGGATACTTGCATATTGTGTTTTCCAACAAAGGGGTTTCTTTTGGGGCTCTCTTGCTTAACTGTTTCCCTGTTAAAAAACGTGAGTGGTTAAAAAGAAAAGAGATGATGATCACAGTTCAAACAATCCTGAAACGGTTTGATGAAGCCGTTCCCGTCCGGGCTCTCAGAGAGTCAACTTTCTGTTTATTCTCTGAAGCTCTGTATTGACTTTACGACAATAACGTCGCTTAAATAAAAAGTGTGAGGACGGACGAGGCCGGCGTCAGAGATGGATCCTGGCGGGCATCAAACCGTTCAAAGTAAACGGTTTTATTCGTCACGTTATGTTCTTCATGCCGGGTCAATGTGAAGACACATTTTCCAAAAAGGAAATGAACCACTTAGTAGCACTCGTGCAGCTTCACACTTTTGCATTGACGAGCAAAACATTAGCTTGTGTGCGTGTGTGTGTGTGTGTGTGTGTGCGTGCGTGCGTGCGTGCGTGCGTGCGTGTGTGTGTGTGTGTGCGTGTGTGTGTGCGTGCGTGCGTGCGTGCGTGCGTGCGTGTGTGTGTGTGTGTGCCCCCTGTGTGGCTGCAGAGGGGAGATAACCTGAGAAGGCTTTGTAGGAAAGGAAAGCACAGTTTGTTTCTGAACTTATAAATTGAAAAAAACAAAAAGACAAACTACATAGATTAAATAAATTAAAAGAATAAATTAATTGCTTTGCTAATTAATAAGGGTCTTAATCCGGAAGCGCCCGGCTGTTCGCAGTGACAGCTGTCAGATATATCTCATGTCGCTCTGCAGCCTCCCTACAGGCTCATCAATATTCAATTGTGGGTGCAAAATTTTGCAGACGAGTGAATAGAAATGACTTGGAGGTCTGCAGGAGGGGGATGCAATTTCATTCACACCGCTGTGATCTCAGAAGGGCTGGAAATGAGCTGGAAATATTAGAAACGCTGCAACACAGTTTGAACAAATCATCATCCTTCTCTCTATTTCCATCACAGTCAGGTTGACAGGTGTGTCTTTTGGAGACATACATTACGACTGCTGTACATGCACTTTATACTAAGTGTCATAGCGCAGTACATTTTAGAATTTCTCAATAAGAAGACGTCAATACAACTGTGACTGTGAGCAGCACACACCGATGCTACCCAGCGTCTTGTTAAACTGAGTTCTCTGTTGAACCTGATGGTTGCACAGGTGTAGTAGTCTGTTTGTTGCATCCACCTCCTGCATCCTGCAAAGGGCAGAGGAGTGACGTCAATGCATTCATCGTCTTTTCTCAAACTCATTTGAAGAAGTCAGGGTGCTCCTGTTCACGGGGTTTTGATTGCATTTGCCCCCAGAGTCATCCGCTAGCTCCCCTTCACTATTTTTCATTTCAGGAAAAAAGGACGGAGGTTGAATTCCTCGCTTCAGTCCAGGTGAGGCCAATGAGCTTTCTGCCAATCTGAGATTTGGAATCTGGGAATGTTTCCAGATGCTTCGACGGGGCTACTTGACACTTTTCATTTTTAATTCTTTTAACTCTCTCAGTTAATCAGAATAAGTACTCTGCAAAAAGAGAGTTTTTTTTCTTCTTTATCCACGTCAGCCTTCGGCGACCGTGAGTCGCAGCTATTCGTCTTTAGAAATCAGACTTTGTTTGGTAAAAAGTTAAAAAATAATAATAAATGGATTGAAAGAGCCAGTGAAAAGCTAAGAATGAATTCTAAAGGGCGGCTCTCGTCAATGTAATGGGGACCGAGGACAACTCCGCTCCACATTTCATTTCCGAAAACCAGTTATTGTTCAGTGTTCTTCTCGTGCAGAGAAAAGAGTGCGAGTTCCCTTGAAGGTTCTTTGTTCAAAATTCAGAGCATTAATAGACCAGCAACTATTTGCTCTGTAAAGATATGCTGGTGGTGCATGTGAGCGTAGTGGCTCACATGCACCACCTCATGGCCATCGCTCCTCACCAATAAGCAGTCAAGGGAGGGCCGACATGTTGAGAGCCGCGCGGAGGCAATAGATATTCTCTGAATTTTGAATTTAGCACCTTTAAAGTAATGATTTATGTATGATGTGTAAACAACAGTGCAGTACGTTTATGTCGTATTAAGGTTAATCACTCGCTCATCATGGATAAGAAACATTATCTGGAGTTGAAAAAAACATGCAGGGGATGAAACAGTGAACAATCGTTTGTATAAAAACATCACATTCTTTGTGTTTTAACGTGGTGTTCGTACCGGTTCAATGTGTTCTTACCAGGTTTCTTTGGTGTTCGGGTGAAGCTCCCTTTGACGGTGCGACAGTGGGAGTTGTCCCCGCCGCAGACGCCACATTTGTCCTCAACCTTGTTGGAACCGATGTCTCTATCGCAGCCGACTTTCTGGAGACCAAGTGAACAATCGGACAGATGAGCTGAGATTCTACTCGGTCCTGGAAAATGTACGATTCACTACACGGTTTTAACGAGGAGCCGACCCGTCAGGTGTTTCCTCTTAAGGCTTCATTAGCTATCGGATGCCGACTTTGACACGACGTGATGTGAGCACACTGGTGACAGATAATGAGTGGGTTTGACTGCAGGCCAGTAAACTAATCATAGATCCTGTTTCAATAGCTACAGCATGTGGGCGTTTATGAGGTTCTTTTAATGGTGGAAATTAAACTTAATTATATTTACTCAGGGACTGCACTGATGTTTTTAAGGATTGTTACTTAACTTGAGACAAGTTGTGCTACTTTATACATTAATGAATGTACAGCTAAAGTTACTTTTAGAATCAGATTATCAATACAAAATATAATGAACAAATGACGATGTTTTATCATAGATTAATCTATCCAGCGGTTTATAAAGTATGTTAAGATTAGCTCCGCCTTTGCCAGCTGCAACATTAAAGTGATGCTTGTATCAATAATTATCATACAATAATATAATGAATATTGAATCTGTAATGGGATATTCTGCATACTACGTATATCACATCAAAATAGCATTGCAATGCTTCTTCCACCACTGGGTACCGTATATGTTGACTCATGGCTCTTTCACTGTGAGGTGTAGAAATGTTTTTCACTACTTCTCCTACAAAATTGATCTTAATCACAGTTGGACATTTTTTACTTTTAATTAGCCATTTACTGTTTTAAATTCTTGCAGCTGCATGTGACATATTTCACCTAAACTCCTGTAAACACTGAACACACATGTGGAAAAGCAGCAGCAAGTTAAAAAGGAAAAGAAAGACTGCAACAGCAAGGACACGTAGCTACTTAAGAACTTATGTGTATATTGACATTCTGCTTTAATTAATTCCTGCTGCCGGGGGGGAAATCTCAGGACACATTGTTAGGAACAAATCAAAACATGAATATAAAGCTTCTGCATAACTCTGCTTCTCAAACAGCACCTTGGCTCTAATCACAGCACGCTCACAGTTGAACCTGTAACTGATTGTGCAGTTTTGTAACATCACACTGTGTAATTTAAAGCTGTCGATATTCAAACAGCCAATGCGGCCTCTAATTTGCCTGATGCATCTTTTAATATGTCAAAATCAAATGTAGTTTAAACACCTTACCACACATTCTCCACGCACGCAGATACTGTAGGCGTCTTTGTAGGAGCATCGCGTCCCATCATGCACCAGCTGCTTCAGGTACGCCACGTCTCCGGTCTCCTTTGATTGGCAGTACAAGTGGCATCTCTTGTTGGCTGCAACACAGCAGATTATTGGATGGTTGTAGAATTATTAGGAAAACAAGAATATTATGAAAACTTATTAAAATCTTTTTTTACATTTTTTTTTCATAATTTCTTACGTACTTTCCTAAGTGCCTCATTCCTCATGTAACATGTAAAGCTCCTGACTCACGTTATAGAAAAACAAACAATGAATCACAGACAGTCACAGCAATCTCCGGCAAAAGGCATAAACGATGTAACGGGTCCATTTGTAAATAGTGTTCTCGTTCTTCATCTGTTAAATAGGAAAATAACAATGAAGCCCACTAAAGTCATTTGTGCACAGGCACCAATCTAAGACGTATTGTTATTAAGGCCCGATCTGAGTTCACTTCTTCTTCTTCTTCTTCTTCTTCTTCTTCTTCTTCTTCTTCTTCTTCTTCTTCTTCTTCTTCTTCTTCTTCTTCTTCTTCTTCTTCTTCTTCTTCTTCTTCTTCTTCTTCTTCTTCTTCTTCTTCTTCTTCTTCTTCTTCAGGCTGTTCCCGTTGAGGGTTGTCACAGCGGATCATCTATTTCCATCTAGTTGGCCTCGACCGATCCGATATGGAAATATCAAATTTTGGATTTGATTTGGCTTATGTTTTACGTCGGATGAACTTCCTGACACGACCCCCCCACATCCACAGCGCCCGGGGCGGATATTTAGTTCGATGGACCAAAATGCACTAAACTCTTTAGAAAAGCTCTTTACCTTTCAAATAACAATGGGTTCACTTCACCGTCTCACCTCCCTGCAGCTTCTCAGTAGATTTTCCTACTTCTTTTCTACATGACTGACATTGAAAACTCCCAATTTAGGGGCAATGGGCGGCAAAACAGCTCCACGGAGCGAAGCCACACACTGATAAAGAGCAGTGAAGTTTAGTATCCGCGCTGCAGATATCCATCAGCCTTGCAGAAAGGGCACATTTTGAGCTTGGATGGTGTTAAACTCTAAATGCTGCCGCAGTGATGGGGAGACCAAAACAAGGAAATGAGGGCAAAGGGAAGAGAATACACAAAAACTGAGGAAAGAAGAGAGAAAAGCAGACACACAACACAATTGAAAAAGTTCTGGTCCACATGTTGACTTTCATTGTTCCGTTTTCGGACAAAGGCCGGAAAGAAACAATCTGTTGACATTTTTCTGGCTTACCGTCGGGATGCTCATAGGGCAGCCAATGGTGTTTGGCATTCTGGAACTCAAAGTGGGAGTTGCGGAGCTGGCACTGCTGGGCTCGGAAGTCCTCGAAGTGCTTGGGGCAGTCGTCGGTGTTGCACAGCTGATACTCGTAGTTCACTCCCGGGCAGTCCTGGCCCCCGTTGGACGGCCTGGAGGGGAGAAATGGATGAAACGTCAGAGCTGATCAGACTTGTGAGTATTTCTTTGAAACTCAGAATGACAAAGCGGATCCTGCTTGAAAAAGGATGCTAAGACACTTTTAGGAAAATTAGGGGTCACATTTTAATCTGCACCTGCGCCAACCATTCAGCCCTCTGAGTACAAATGTCTACCTCGCACTGCATTGTGATTCTCATATCCTACGGGTATCATACTCAGGTTATACAAATGCAGCTCATTGACCATTACCACCACCATACAATCATATTACCCACCTGTGGAGTGATTGATTTTACTCTATATCCTTTCTCTGGGAGGTGACCCTCCTGATATTTTAATGCGTAATGAACAAGCTTGACCACCACACGTTTTTTCAGGCTTACCTGCAATACTTGAATTTGACCCTAAAAGTTCTCCATTCCTGCATATTACACTTCATTTTGGGGAAAGAGTGTTAACGGTAAAATCAAGTGATTTACCATTGGGTTATTAATTAAAGCCACTAGCAGAAACCTTTTCATTTTGTGTGGATTTTGGTGGCCCCTGTGGACAGAAGCGGTAATGTTTCTGAGCACCAGAGTCCCTTTAAAACCTCTCATTTTGCTACAGCAGGAGGTCTGACAGTCTGCCGCGCTCAGTCCTGGTTCTGGAAAGTTAGTGTGAGATCTGATGTGAAATGTGAACCCAACATTGAGCAGAATCCTCTTCCTGAGACATTTTGGATCATTACTCTCAGGCCAGAAGTTACTTGTCGGACAATTGTTAACAAGGATCATCTCAAGGGCTTCAACAAACAACCGAATCCGTCTTTTTTTTTCTGGTGAGGATATCCTAATTAAACTATTAATCCCTTAACTCAGTTCATTGAAGGTTATATACAAGTGCACATATAAAGTCAAATTATCCAATTATAGCTGGCACTTAGCTGGTTATCAGCATCCTCCATTATTTCCACATTCATGCATGAAGCCTCACAGAATCAAATGTGTTATTGCTGCGTTTTGCCACTCACGCCGGGTTGTTGCACTGACGCGTCCTAAAGCGAACTCCAGTTCCACAGGAGCGCGAGCAGGAGCCATATTTGCTCCAGGAGCCCCAGGCGCCGTCTTGCTTGACCTGATTAGGGTTTTTCCACATGCAGTGACCTTTGTAGCACCACTACAGGAGGATGACAGGAGAGAGGAAAGGTCAGCCAAACACTGAAAGATCAGAATAAAGTCAAACACATGTGGTCGGGAGTGTGCCTGTACTTTTGGTCTGAGGCCGTTTCTTTAAGGTTTTAAGTTTACGTTTCTGATTTTACTCTAAATAATACATTGATATTTGAGACAATAGTGTGCCTTCAACTCTGTGTTGACAGTTATTAGAGGGTTCCTCCCAGCTCCATAAAGACATGGTTTTCCCAGTTTGGTGATGAGGGACTTGACAGACCTCCACAACCTCTTTAAGATGAAGCGAGAACATCCACGTTGGACCTAACTGAAGCTGGGTTTCAGCTCACCTCAGCGTTCCTGGCGTCACCACATTTTCTGCGTTAAGAGCGAAGACTCCAGACGTCGTTGCGGCGCTTGGTTTAGCACCTCTGACATAACACTTATAAAAGCGTATATCTTAAATTATGAAGTAATTAATGTGTACATTTTTACTATTGATAAGTCAGGATTTTAGAAAGACGGCCAATTCATTTTTAAATGCTTTAAAAGCACCTTCCTTTCATTATAATATATCTGTTGTTGTAAATATTTTCCCCTTTCTTTACGGGAACTGTTTGAGGCCATAAAGTACGTTCATGAATATTTGATTTGACAAATGATTGTAATTCCTCCTCGACATTGAGGAGTTGCATGTTTTTCTCTTTGGCGTTTTTGGTAACCGTCGATGACCTCTTCATAGAATATTTAGTTTGAGCGCCCCCTGGTGTTTCGGAGAATACTGCCACCACCAACGCGATGAGGAAAGACACCGATGTGCGGGGGTGGAAACCCTTCCATGAAGAGGGGAGGCTTGTGGTTTCCAACAATATTGTTAGGAAAACGGCTGTATATATATATATATATATATATATATGTAGCAAGTTGTGTTATTATTGTATCTATCCGGGCACTTTTTAGTGGTGTCCACATACTTTTGGTCTTGTCGTAACAAATGTAAATTACTTTTGCCGGAGCGCACTCCGTCCCGTCCAGAGGCGGCCCCTTCTTGGTTTTGCAGAAGTACGGGTTGTCCGGGTGGCTGCACCACAGCTGTTTGCACGGGTCGAAGGTCCGAAACTGAAACACACAAAAGAAAACCATAGATACTACGAATGAAAATGAAATACAGCTTCCCTGCTCACATTGTGATTCATAACCCTGAACAGCTGAAAGGCAGGTACGGACATTTGTCGGATTTAGTTTTCATATATTGTTGTTTCATCGCTGATTTCAAAGACAAATTTGGATTCAATTAAGGCTCCGAATGGGTTTGATACAAATAAAACACAACAAAACGGATGTGATTAAGTCATAAATAAGAAAAGGTGTTTAAGTATTCCACAGACACAGTCTGTATGTCTGACACCCTGCGGACCTAAACGTTGTTTACAAGTGTTACGGTCTCTGCTATCAGCCACTAAAGCTGAGTGGATTATGAAGGCTTATTGTTGACCTCCTCTTCATGGAAAGTGGTGAGATGCTTTTTCCCCCTTTTTTTTTATACACGGATTTGAGCAGATCAGACTGATAGAGAGAACTCAAAAATGGGCATTTGAGCTGCCCGGAGCATCGCTATATACAGCGAGAGGCTTTGTGAACAACATGAGTCCTGAAATGACCTCTGTGACCTGTAAGCTCTCTCTCATCTGCAGCTTATTCAAACTGCAGTTTTTACTCTTCTACACAAAGAGAGAGCATCATTATGTGATTAATTTTATTGAATCCATACCTTAAAGATATCCTTATTTTTCCAATAGCGTTGACTTCAGCTGCTCTCTGCGTGTAATAACGTTCTCTCCCTTCTTATTATTTGACTGTCTGTGTCGCTGTGGGTCGATGTAAAACTATCATCACATGTACGTTAATGTGACCGGCAAGAAACATGAGCCTCATTGCTGCATCAGCTGAAAACGGTTCTGTTTCTCTATGGATTACTTAACAGAAGGATCATATTTATGGTAAATACGTTGAGGTGACTGGTGGGACTTCAGACTGTTAATCATCAACAAATGAGGTGCTCAAATCACCATGATGGGGGTCACTGATGAAGAACCGCTTCCTCTGTCCATCCCACGACCCGACAGAACGCTCTAAAACACGTGAACGTGTGAATCCTGCCGGGATTAATACGACTCTCTGAGCGCGTCTCCGTCTCCCATCTCGTTCAGTTGCTCGGGCGAGTGTCTCTTTGTTTGCAGAGGACAATTAGCTGGATCGAAAAGGCTTTCTATTTTCCTCAACAAACAAATGGTTTAGCTTGTGACACAAAGAGAATCCACCGGGCTCAGATACACACAACGGCTGCACAGCGTTACTCCGACAGCAGCTCTGACATTTGTTTGTTTTTTTCAGGAGCAGTCTGGGGAATGTGGGTCACTCGGGGCTAACTAGGGAGGCCGACCTTATTGTTCACAAAGAGCTGATGCTACAAGGAGACAATTACTCCAGAGTACAAAACGAAACTAAAAAAGATGGTGCTATATGTTGGATACAGAAGTGAAAGCGGTTGTTATTCATTGTGGGTCTCTAATCTCATCTAAGAAACCTGTTTGATAAATAAAATGAATGAATACTGAGCATTCAAACTGCAAGACATGTAGTCTTGCTCTTGGTTTAAATGTCTTTTCCTTCCTAAAACAAGTAGTGGGTTTGTGATTACGTTGTTAACTAGAGCACAAAGTAATAAATAAATAAATAAATAAGGCCACCGTCGACTGAGCGCTCGCAGGCGGATGATTCTGCTCATTGACTTCCAGTTGGCAGCCGGCCGATTCGTACCCAAAACAATATGACTTCTGAATACACGAGGTCTGCTTCCATATGCCGCATAATCCTGGAGCCAATTATCATCCCCGCACGGGCAAATACCTGCAGCGCTGCACAGAATTCAACATGTGGGCAAAATATAGTCGATCAGGTTAGTGTTCAAACCTGGTGTCACCTGAGAGCCCTGCAGCCGGAGAGCTAACAGCTTCATCTTTGAATTTAAATCAGTTCAGGGCTTCTCCCACGTTGGTATACTTTGCCAGCACTCAAATTGAAAATGAGCAGTGTGACTGCCAGCGTTTCCACTTGGGTAAACTCAATACAGCCATCGTTTCTGTAATGGAGGGATTTCCCACTGCTTTGGGGGGTTTATCTGGTGCTAACCTGCCTCAGAGAAGGGAGCACAATGACCCTGCTTCATCAAGTTACAGACATCATGAATCTCTTATCTTAACGTTTTACTTACATGGAATATTTTTAACAAATATCTATGAACAGACGATGGACGGGAAACAACGGACCAATCAGCTGTCCAGCATTCTTATCTGGTAAGAATGGAGCATTGTGGTAGTTCAAGCACAAAAGTAATTTAATAGTCACATAATCATATACGTCCAACACTAAACCGTCTCATAAACCGTCTCCGTGCACCAACCCAGAGCTCTGCTACACCACAGCCTGCTGTCAGGTGGCCTCCGACTCCATCGACGTTTAGTTATACGTCCATGTTTCTTTAAATATATGTTAATATCCATCAAGTGTTATCTTTCTCAGGCTCTGCTGTGGGATCTGTGGGCTTCAGGTACAGTCTGAGTCAAGCGTGTTGATCGATCAATGTGTTCCAGACCGTCACCCGTGCAGAGCCATGATGCCGAAATGTAAATATTATTCAAATCAAACACTGTGGCTCCAAACCTCCCTGCAGACAGGTGCTGTGCAATAAGTGAGGCAGGTTGCCGGTCCATTACAGTGTGAACGAAAGGTTATGAGTCTCCAGTCAAGCCGGTTTGTGGGCGGAAACTAAGGCCCTGATTGATTGAGCGCGTTTTTAGCAGCCTGGGGCGGCTTTTTCTAACTGCTTTGCCTCACGTTGTTTTCAGGTTTCTTAGACTAGCTCAAATATTAATAAGGGCTTTCACTCAAACGGTGGGTTTATCAGAGGAACAAGGCCACAGAGAGCGGTGAGATCAAACAATAAAGTCATGAGCCAGAAAAACAAAAGAACGAGCTGGAAGACTCTGAAATGCTCTGAGAGACGAACACCAACAGGGTCGGATGATCATTTGTTGATTGTCACAATGAAAGCAACACCTTCCACACACAGCACAAGTAGAGCCATTTGATTGTGAAAATAAAAAAATGTTTATTGCAGCTTTTGTAACGTCAACCTCTGGGTCTGAAAAGTGAAGCAAACGCTGAAGAGCTTTAAAAGTCTATTCTCTCTAATGGCCAGCAGGGGGCGACTCCTCTGGTTGCAAAAAAGAAGTCAGATTGTATGTAAGTCTGTGAGAAAATGACTCTACTTCTCTCTTGATTTATTCCCTCAGTAAACATTGTAAACATGACTTAACTGTCTCCATTGCTAGTTTAAAGTCTTCTTCCATCCACCGTGTTTACTTAGTAAACTACGGTAAAATAGACAATAAAGTCTGGGAGATGTCTGTGTTTTCGTCGTACACTTTTAACCCTTTACCAGCGTGTCTTCAGTTCATGAAGTTAATTGTTTCGTAGTGTCAAATCGTGTTAATTACTCTTGACTTCATTAAACCTCAGACGGAGCCGGCTGACCTCCTGATTCTTTTATGTGCTGAAATCAAACGATGCGGCCGTCATCCCCTCGTGAGGCCAGATATCCAAGGAATTTGAACCTTGAATTAAATTGAGGAGCCTCGTCATCGAGAGGAGATGGCTCTGCTCATGGCTCTGCTCGTGGCTCTGCTCCGTCCTCACAGTACTCACATTCTCCCCTAAAGACCTCAGCGTAGGATGACTCGTCCGCTGCAGGTTTTGAGTTTTCTTTTGACAGAAAGAGTTTTGTTGTTTGATGTTCTCTGCGTGACCTGATGAAGTCTAAGATAAAGAACTCCTTCTACCACTTATTTGAATTTTCAACTGTTAAGCGTTAAACTAATCCTCATCTGAACATATTTTGACGAAAGAAATCCTTGAAAAACAAAAAAAGAGCAAATTATATATTGGTTAATTATATTTCCCTGTGTTTTTTGCAGGGGGATAAATCTAGTTTTTTTAATATCTGTTAGATCAGGTCTCTAATTAGCATCACTACCACATAGAAATGTGACATCAATTATAAGCCAGCGAGGATCAAAGTGACGTGACGAGCGAACGGAGATAAAAAGGTTCTCCTCATCCTGCCATCTGCAGAGAAGTGGCAGCGTAGCAGGTGTGACTGCGCTTCAGTGAGCAGATGTGCGTTTGAAGTGCTGACTAATGCAGCGTCGGATCCTGCTCGTATGATAAGCCTGTAAGTTGGAAAGCTGCCGTCATCCTCTCCTGCAGTTCTTTCTGTCTCTGCTCTTCTTAAGTAGCATTTCCATTAGATCTCTGAGAGTGAAAGGATCTTTTCCCTCTCTTTCACTTTCACTTACAGAAACGTTTATTTCGGGGTACAGTAGCTCGTATCCACTTAAATGGAAGCCCGAGGGGCTGTACTCACTGAGGTGCAGATCTTATAGCCCACACCGAAGTCGAATCGACACTGCTCATCCATCGAGTAGTTGATGCCGGGAAGTTCGGGGAGCTGCGGCCAGTCGTGTTTGAAGGGATCGTCCAGGAGACAGTCGTACGTGCTGCGAGGGAGTGAAAGAAGAAGGGATGCTGGCGTCAGACGCTGACGAGAGAATCAATACCCTGAAGAGGACGTGTGTCTAAATGTGGCTGCGGAGAGGACCAGGCATTTACTCACAATAAGTTTACTATAGAGACAGACCTTTTTTCACAAAGTCCTCTGCTTTCAAAGTGTATTGGATCTTATTTCAGAGTAAAGTCTCAGAATTTCTGTTATTTTTTCCACAAAGATTCCGTTTTCATTCACAGAGTCACTCTGGTTTCTTTTTTGATCAACGTAAAACTGTCTGTGAAAGTCAACTCTGGTTGCCCAGACGTTTTCACAATAAAAGCCTTCCAGCAACTCAAAGGACTTGTAGGCTTTGATTGTAAGACATCTGCAGGAGGAGTTGAGACGGTAATAAAAAATGGACAAAGCAGAAGCGATTGGAGAGTCGGAGCTGTGCAGGGCTTCTGTTGTAGAGGTAATTCCACCTCCCTTAATGGGTTTTTACCTTCAGTTATGTGAGACTCCATCATCATTAAAGGCTTGGATTTGGGTATTTAGTGTGTGTTCCTACCTCAGCTTGCGTGGGGCTTTGCTTTGCATCACACACTTTCATTCACCACCTAATTAACGAGCCAACAATACGAAGCCAAGTTATGAAAATAGAGAGCAGATGTAACACACCTTGGCTCAGCATATTTCCTTTCAGCTCCAAGGCATCCTGGACTCGCTGGTTTTGAAAACGCACCCCTTTTAAAACTGAAAATGTCTTCTTTTAAAAAGAGTTTTGCTCTTATATTTCAGTTTTGGGACGGATTAGGCTGCATGTGGGCAGGTGGCTCGGCTGCAGTCAGTCTGCCGGCTTTATTTTGATTTGATTCAAGGCGAGGGGGCCACAGCTAAACCCCGCCCAGGGTAAGACAAGTCGTATGTGATTGTACATACTTCATGTTGCCTCGCCGAGCTTTTATTTCTTTCCCTCTCAGAAGAGCCAAGCCTATCACGTTCATCACCCGTCATTATCACACTGCAGGAGCACTTTTCATACCACATATTGATTTTTCTCTGCAATGGCTCCACTTGAAATAGCCGGGAGCTGCTCTGAAAAAACATGCATGGCGATTGATTGCACATTTGCCATTGTCGTCTCTATTGATTCACTGTTGGAGGTCTCCCTGTCGCACTGCTGATGTCTCCCTGTCAGAAATCGGTTGTTGTGCAGCTGACGGAGCAAACCTCCATGATCCTGTATGGACACGGCACGCTGCTGTTTTGACTTAAGGAACATATTTCAAATGCTCAACTGGATCCAACGATGTCGACGCTTTCACGTTTGCAATTTGTCCGTTGCACGTCTCAAGACATTTCTTTTATTTCGTGAGCCTGCTTTTTAAACCTCATCAGATTCTACATTTGGAAAAGGCAAAAGTCTCTTTTGTGTTTTTTTTTTCATTCGCCATAGTGGAATAATACAATTCATCCTGATGCGGCTTATTAGATATAAACTGCCATAACTCTTGAACACATTGCGCGACTGCACATTATAATAGCATTTCATATACAAATGGCTACAAGCAACACAACAAGGTTAACACAGTTGAAATGTTGCTACATGTCCTTTTACAAAGCGCTTATACATCCAGAGAGAATACAGATATTCTCAAAATAATAATCATGGCAGCCATTCTGCATGATTCTCTATGTTGGGTGTATTTTTTAAGCAGCTTCAGATGAAACATGCCCTCGTTCCTTTAAACTTCATTCACTTAGGCTGCTATGAAGCCAGATATGGATCCAACGGAACAGCACTCCTATTCTTTTGGATGACGTAATGAAACATGAACTCACTGGATGTATCTCTTCAGCTCCTGTCCGCTGCACATGGACCAGTGGTATCGGTGGAAGGCCGCCTGCACCAGAGGAGCCATCACGCTTCCCATCGCCGTTTCGTCCCCGCAGCGGTTGCCTTGGCCATCGTGCTCCATTCCCAACCTGTTCCAATAGAGAGACGAGCAGATATTTACAAAAGCTGCAGGACATCGAGACACCTCGATGCCCAAGAGGTTTTTGAGCTAATAAGCTACCGCTACACCATGTTTCAGTGGCAAGAAAGACTCATAATAATCAAAACAACTGCTTCTATAAGACCCACATCAGTAAACGAGACCATCAGAGAGAAGATTGGCTATTTCTAGTTGTTCTTAATACTCGTCATAGGCCAACACCGACACCACGCTGCTGTAGGACCAGAGGCCATACTGGATCCAGATAGAACCAGAACCAGGACTGAGCGTAGCAGAGTGTCGGACCCTGCTGCAGGGAAACGAGAGGGTCCACACATCCACTATCACACAGTCCTGTGGTTGGTCTGCACCAGAGTCTACCTGGAACCAGCTGATAAACCACCTTCACTGCTGCTGTTGGGAGTCGCACCAGACTCCAGAACGAACACTTTCACTCCAGCCCAACTGAACCGGACCAGAACAGACCGACAGGTTTGCAGAGAAAGTATCACATAAAAGGTTTGTGCAAATGTTGAGTGACTTGCAAAACAGAAAAGGCTGAATATTTCTGTTAAACCAGGAGATCTCATGCAGAATTCAATACGCATGAATAACCAAAAATCAAATGTTATGCTTAACATCACTTTAACATCGTTCCAGCAGCATGTCTAATGTCATGTGTTTGTATTTCGAGCCGGTTAAAAATTCTTCTTCTTCTTCCGTTTGGACAGTGATGTCTCGTAAAGTTTCAGAGAAAGCTAGTTAGTGGACTTAGAGTTGGGATTGTGGCGTCAAAACACTTTTTTCAGAAGGTCAAGAGAGAACTTTCATGCTTCAAACACGTTGTTGTGAAACAGAATATATAACGGAGATCAATACTGGCCGACTTTGGGATGAATGAACATTTCCTGTGTGTCTTGATGTTTTTATTCTCTGCTTTAAAAGGGAAAATTGCTTCACATCGATTTCAAAGAAAAAACCCACAGAAGAGTGTTTTCAAGTGATTCTGAAGAAACTCTGCTTTAAACCGTTATGATGTTGATGTATTGATGTGCACAGAGTACTGATATCCGCACTTGTTGGCTTTGAGAGAATAAATATTCTCTGTTTTGAAAAAGAATTATTGTTACGTGAACTTACAAAGTCAATAATGAAACTGTTACTTACATTTAAGTGCCTTGAACAGCGTGAAGGTATTGTTTTATAAAGCAGACAGACAGTGGGCTCTTCTCTTTGTTTGGTGCGTTCGTACGGCATGTGGCTCTCTTGGGCTTCAGCAATCACTATCCATCATTTGTCCTCATATTATGTTATACATTATATATATATATATATTATATATATTATACAGCTGCCTCCCCTGTCACACACGTCACTATAATGTTGTGCATGTTGTGAGAAAAATACTATCGAGTTTTGATCGAGATACATAGCTTTTTCTTAGGATTTTCAGCCAGTATGGTTCCCCAAGTGTAATGAGGAATCCTGGATGAACAGCTTTGCATAGAAGCTGGACATCCTGTACTGCCCTCGCTCTGAATGAAAGGTTGTGTTTTCATCAATAATTACTTGTGTCGGCAGATGAGGCGTCTGTACCGTGTGTTCCCGTGTTATTTTTAGAAATGCACGACACGTTGAAGCACTTCCTCAGCTCTGGTATCACTGGATTCAGTGGGTCAACCGCCCCCGGCTGAATGTGTTTACAGCGAAAAACTAAATGTGCTTTTTCGAGTTTGGAGACAATATTTGCTTCGTATACTTAAATGAGTTTGACATTAAAATAATAAAATAAAAATCTTAAATGCAAAACCACAGCGTGAGTTGAACCATAATTGTTTAGTTTGTAACATCATTTTAAACTTTTGTTGTTCACTAAAGCCTTCTCGACATGTAGGAGCAGACAAGCCCTCTCCAGTTATATGATCAATTCTATCAACAATACAGATACTTTAACGTAAAGGACCAGAGTGTGGGATATAGGACATAGAATATAATATTAAAAACTATGTTTCCGTTCGTGTATAATCATCGTGTTTTCCTTAGCTTAGATTGACGTTTTTATGTCACCTGCAGGCCACCGTAGTTCATTGAAAAGCTTGTAAAGGGAGGAGTGAGCGAGAGAGTAATTGGTTGGTTACGATCTGCAGCCTCACAGCTGGATGTCACTAAATCCTACACACTGCTCCTTTAAGCAAAGGCAACAGAAGGTACTCATGAGGAAACGTAGAAAAAGTTTGAGTTCATATTTTAGTGCTTTTCTAAATCAATGTGTGAGGTCGATTAAATAGCAGAAAATCATTGCAATAGTCTGTGTTCTGTTTTGTTACCATCACAGGAGAAATGAACCTAAGCTCGAGCTCAACGTATCCTCATAAAACTGTTTGTATGATATCTTACAAAAAGTCATTTAGTTATTTTACGTGTTCTTTTTCTATGTGTGTTCAGAAACACAAGCAATCAGTGCGCCTACGCAACGCACTGCGCTGTTGAGGCAAAAAAACAACTGGGTGAGGTTCAGGAAAAGGTCACGGCTACGGTTGAAATAACGATGGAAGTACAGAAGTTAAATAAGATTTCAGTCAACATGGACGTTTGCGTCCACATGGGACACAAACAGCGGTCACCTGGGTGAAAGTCCTGTGCTTGTTTGACCCATCCACCCCCGCCGACAACCTCCCTACACAGCTCTTTATACTGTTGATTGTCCTGGCTCATGATTAGCTGGATTATATACGAATATATTATGTAGATTGTATGCAAATTATAGTTGATTCATCTTTGTATGGAAGAGCAGTGTATGAGAACAGCCTGCGTGGGTTCAGGGCTAAGTGTGCTCGTAACGAACCAGGTCGTACTGCGCGTCTTACAGCCACGTCTGAAGACAACGTGTGTTGGCGGATGGAAGAGCAGATCCTCCATCGCCTCCTCCCTGCTGCATCACACTAAGAAGCACAAACTCTCTGACAGCCTCTCATCAAACGCGCCCCTTGTGATGCACTGTTTGGTGCGCGCAACAAGTTACTGAAGCAATCGGGTGAGGAATGAAAAAAAAGAGATTTCAAATCTTTTTAAGATTTGAAAGAGAGACTCAGTTTCAGGTCGTGGGGTTCATAATAACACCCTCTGTGGCAAACATTACTTCCATATGTCACTTTATCATGTTATCGCTTACATATTGTGGTGACAGGTTGTGTTTTTTTATACAACACAGGGATCCGCTGTGCACCCTGACTCGACCCGGCTGTCAACACAGCGTGACGTGTGTGTCGTTGAGTCTGACATATCTTGTTCACGTCTCTTCAAT
Organism: Pholis gunnellus; assembly: GCF_910591455.1. Taxonomy (NCBI): domain Eukaryota; kingdom Metazoa; phylum Chordata; class Actinopteri; order Perciformes; family Pholidae; genus Pholis; species Pholis gunnellus. Next base: position 26,215,747 of record NC_136532.1, read on the forward strand.
GTCATCCTGCATGTCCTCCTCGGTTTGCTGCTGGTTGAATCAACGTCTCCCTGGACTCTTTGACAGCTACAAAGATCATCTGAGGAGGCCGGTGAGCCTCTGTGGACCTCTACTTCTTATTGTAGTAGCGTAGTAATTAGTCTCAAATATTATCAAGATGTACTGTAAACGTCTTCCAAATGACTACTGAAGGTCCTTTAGACCGAAAGCTAAAAATAAAGAATTCAAATCATTCAGAAATAAATTATGTATGTTTATTCATATCCTTGCTTTCATCAGAAAACAAATGTATCTTGGCATCAGTAGTTTTAATTATCGGTGCATCTATGCAGATAATATTGTTATTGTAAGGGTATTTATTTCCCTGGACCTCCTCTTTAAAGTCCCACAGACAGTAAAGTGGTTCACTGATATACTTATGATCCTCATTCTTTCTGAACAACATGCTATATATATATATATATATATATATATATATATATATATATATATATATATATTCTGTGAAAAGAGCACTGATTATTGGGTAAGAATACCAAATACAATCATATCTGTGATCATAATCATCAAAATATACATTCCGGTACAATCTTCACTGGCTCTTCTTCCCTCATGCATCCATTTATCATGATGTGTCAGCATCAAGGTTAACGTTGAGGTTAATTATGAACCCACATCAAGATGTGAATTACCAACAAAGCTGTAATTTTATTCCGTCCAAATAGGCAGCGTGCGTAGCAACATAAAAAAAAACAAATCGTTCTCCCGTAATCAGGAAACTGTAATTATATATAAGAGCACTTTACAAGAAGGCTGCCATTGTTAAAAAAGTTGAAATCATTGACCCTGTCAACCTCCCACCAATCTTATTCATCAGCAGTAAACTTAACGAAACAACGAGTCCGAGACAATCAGAGGCAGCGTAGCGCGGGTCTGATGGGAATGTGGGCGGGAGAAGAAATCAATCAAACTGCAGAAAATCACAGGCTGCGCAACTGCCGATGGTCGTGATGAGAGCGCACTTCAACATCTCCACAAAACAAAGCCTCTCTTGCATTACACTTATTGGTTAAACCTCCTCTTGTTTATCTGCTGTCTCAGGACAGTACAGCGCTCGCTGTTTGTTCTCCAGAGAAAAGTCTTATTAATGCCTGAAGATAAAGCCCCTCAGCTCACCCCCCCCCCCCCCCCCCCAGGGTCAGACGCAGAGGGTGTTTGCCGCTCGGGGGACATCTCAGCAGGACGGATCCTCCGACGTCTCAGCTGGCTGACTCTGCGAAACAGCTGCTGCTGCTGCTGCTGCTCCCGACGCTGAAGGACGGCGTTTCTTTCCTCTACGCCGCCGTCCCGCTCGCCTAATTCAAGTCATTTCAATTCCAACGAGCTCAAAAGGAAAAGAGCGACGAACACAAGCTTGTGTCAGTTACGCCACACAGACGGTGTTTGAATCTGCTGGAACATTTTATGTGTTGAGATGTTGGAAGTAAAGAGCAAATTATGAGCCCCAATCATATATATATATATAGTTTTAAATGTATTTAATGTATTGGAATTAGTTTTTTATAAAGGAAGACAAAATGTCTTTGCAGAAATGCTCCTTTACGTCTCAGCCAGATGCAAATATCAATACTAATACAGGACTGTCTCAGAAAATTAGAATATTGTGATAAAGTTCTTTATTTTGTGTAATGCAATTAAAAAAACAAAAATGTCATGCATTCTGGATTCATTACAAATCAACTGAAATATTGCAAGCCTTTTATTCTTTTAATATTGCTGATTATGGCTTACAGCTTAAGAAAACTCAAATATCCTATCTCTAAATATTAGAATATCATGAAAAAGTATACTAGTAGGGTATTCAACTAATCACTTGAATCGTCTAATTAACTCGAAACACCTGCAAGGGTTTCCTGAGCCTTGAAAAACACTCAGCTTGGTTCAGTAAACTAAATCACACGTATGGGGATTATCACAATATTCTAATTTTCTGAGACAGTCCTGTATACTAACGCTGTTAACAAAAAGAGTAACGATGACTCATTTTGCAGACTTGGCAGTATTTGGGGTAAATGCATTCTCGGCCAAAGGACATTTCTTTTGTTGAAGTTCAGCAGTTCACCACAAGGACAAACTGGCAGCAAAGCTGACTCTCCACACAGTTTCTAGCTCTTAATACACCAAAGACTCCACGCACAGTTCTATCCTGGCATATTTAAGGTATTACTCAGTCTACTATATGCAAATTGTAGCTTTAATTATCTTAGCAATCACTCATCTAGTAAATGCAACGATTGCTTTGTGGGACTGTTGGCAGAAAGTCGGACAGTGTGTACTTTTCACACCGATAATGAGATATTGTTCTGTCATAATAAAATGGTGGCGAGTGAATTTAGAGAACTATGGCAGCAAGGCGTGATACAGCCTGTATTAATCTCTCCATAATAATCCATAATGTTTCTGTCTCTTAGCTTTTACTGCGTCGCATTAATGAGCAAGGCAAGCTTTACCTGCATGTGATGCAAGATTTGCTTTTTCCGCAGGTTGGCAGGCTTCAATGATTTTCCAAGCGGTGTTTTCCATTGTTTAGTGTCTTTATGTTTGTGTGTAATTGTAGGAAACCCAGTGTTGTGATCTGTGCTGCAGGTGAAATAGGTTGCAGGAAGTGTGGACTATGTGTGAGACGTATTCACGGGTGGATATAGCGTGGATATTCAATAAAGAACCACGTGTTCACTGTCAAGAGTGCTGAAGGCCATGCTGCTTAAAAAGGTCACGCCACGTCAGTTAGCATAGAGATCACACGGGGGACACGAAGCCCAGAGAAGACGTCCACGCTGAACATCCCAACACAGTGTCACCTTGGAAAGAAGAGGAAAGACAAAGAAGGACAAACGTAAAAATAAAAACCTACACGTGTCCGGTCTCGTGAGCCACCACGAAGGCGGAGGAGAAGCCGTCTTCATGGTTGAGGGTGCAGCTCCGGACCGGGTGGCACATTCCTGTGACCGGAGCGTAACCTGAAGCACAGCAGGAGAGAGAGAGAGGATGGAGGTTACTGTCAAGACATTAAAGTCAATCATGGATCATGGGAGTTGTCGCCTTCACCACCATTGCTTTCTCAGGTTAGGAGTCCTTCTTACTTTATCGTTCATCTTAATTACTCAAAGTATAGCTGACTTAAACTGGCTGATATAGATTCAGTTTCAGAAAGCTGATCAAAATAAATTCATTGATCGTAAACATCCAAACCATCTTTTTTTTGTATCATTTGTTGAACTTGATTGAACTTCTTGAATGAAAGGATGCTTCCTCGCTCTAGAGTTTTGGGTTTGAATTTGAAGTTTAGACTGGTCTGTTTGTTACACACGAAGAGAATTCATGTTGAAACAAACTGGCCTGAAAATAAAAACCAACAAGAAATTAACATCATACTGAAGTAAAACCTCTGGGGATTAGTTGGTGCACTTTGCAGTGAAACGCTGTCGTCCTTGCATCTACACCAGAACGGGTGAATCTTTTTTCATTGATTACTCTGTAAAAAAACGTCAATTTTGTGAAGAGGAGGCTGCAGTCTTAATTAAAACGTCCTGAAACCATTCGTCCTCTAATGAGCAGCTTTTGTGTTTGTTGGCCTGACTGAAATACAGGATGTGAAACGTTTGAGATGCAGACTTGTGGTTTTATAGTCGGAAGCAGAAGTTGGAAGGAGAATGAGAAGAAGGATAAAACATGGTGTTGATGGGGATTTTAAAGAAAAAGACAATGGCCATCAGAGAAAAGAGAGCAATTTGAAATGAGACAGATTAAATGCTGACAGACTTGTTATCCATTAAAGCCAGCAATATGGACGAATAAGGTACATTTATTCTCTCTGGTTTCATCAAAGACTACCCGTCTCTCTGAATATAACTAGAGGGCTCATGTGAATGCACACATATTAGATTATTCCTCTCATTTTATTAAAATCTAATGTGGTGGTCGGATCTGGCAGGTCGGGTCGATACGGTGGGATTATAATGATATTGAACAAGAAGCCGAGGGATCAACTCTTATCTCAGGATCAGGATCAGAGATAAACAAAGGCTCTGGGCAAACAATGTCCTTGGAAAGTTGTACAAATGTGAGTGAATGTGTGTGAATGCAGCGGCTGCTTCTCGTACCGCCCAGACCAGACAAAATGCAGAGGCTTTAAAGTGGCAATCCTTAGTGAATTACCATTTATATTTGAGCGAAAACAAAGGAATTGTGCTTAAAGTTTAGCTGTCTGAAGTTTGGTGTTGTGTCCATGCTACAGCATTTGTTTTTCTCTTAGACACCCAGTGTGTAAAACTGCAAATATATAAATATTTCAATACTTACATCAGTGGGCCATAGGCTCAGTCACCATTGTGTTCATTCTTTCGGTGATAGATTCTCAGACATTTATTTCAAAGAAAATATTTGAGATTGCCGCTTTAAATGAGACAACAAACACCTCATGAACCTCATTTAACCCACACAAACCATCTATTATAACCTTTATCTATTGTCCCTATAGATGTCTCCGGCTGCTCTGAATAACAATATACAGCTCGTCCTTCTTTTTGTAGATGTACAGTATGTTCCCAGATGTATATGAAGGAAAACAAGAGTTAGATGAATTCGTTAGACAATAAATGGAGGAAAAGCACAGATTTCATTGGTACCACATGGATTTTATCTCCTGTTTGTGGTGGCTAGTAGGCGACTTCTCAATTTCAAACCATCTGCTGTTTCAGCACCACGGACAGCACCACGGATTCATCAATACACAGCACAGCTACTTATTAAACGTGCTGCTGGAACCACATGTCAGAGCCAGTAGACGACAACAAACCATCAGATGAATCCTCAAGGAGTCAGGCGGGCGAGACTAAAACATTCAACTAAATGGATGGAACGTTAGAAAGGGGGATGAGTTTTGGTCATTTTGGATAACACCCCCCCCCCCCTCATATTGCCTTCTGTTGGTAGCGACCGTGCAGCCAACATTAGCAGATTCTGTGACTAAATCTTAATCCTACCGCTGACTTCAGAGATAAACGTGAGGCTGAGCATTAACCCTTCAAGTGCTGCTGCCCAAAATGACTACATTGTTACACTTAAGAGTCTACAATGTAGATAGATAGATAGATAGATAGATAGATAGATAGATAGATAGATAGATAGATAGATAGATAGATAGATAGATAGATAGATAGATAGATAGATAGATAGATAGATAGATAGATAGATAGATAGATAGATAGATAGATAGATAGATAGATAGATGGATGGATGGATGGATGGATGGATGGATGGATGGATGGATGGATGGATGGATGGATGGATGGATGGATGGATGGATGGATGGATGGATGGATGGATGGATGGATGGATGGATGGATGGATGGATGGATGGATGGATGGATGGATGGATGGATGGATGGATGGATGGATGGATGGATGGATAGATAGATAGATAGATAGATAGATAGATAGATAGATAGATAGATAGATAGATAGATAGATAGATAGATAGATGGATGGATAGATGGATAGATAGATAGATGGAAAGATAGATAGATGGATAGATAGATAGATAGATAGATGGATGGATGGATAGATGGATAGATAGATGGATGGATAGATAGATAGATAGATGGATAGATTCATTAAATGGTGCCAATTGGGTCATTGTATCATTGTGTTGTAAATAGCAGTACTATCGTGTTTAGGAAATAGTCACAAGTGGGAGAGAAGCCACTGATTACAGAGATGTTTCATTCCAAATGAAAATAACAATTTAAAATGATCTTTTTCATAATATCTTTTATGTTTCTCAACATAGAAACACAAGAGGCACCTGTATAATTTAAAAAAGGCAAGCCAGGGGTGCAAATCAGGCCTGATACATATGTGAAACATGTTGTTGTAGTAACTGGGAATAAAACAGCCCTATTTCTGCTGGAGCCCACGAATTTATCTAATGAATTCTAAAAAGGTGAAGCTTCTGCTCGCTGTCAGCAATGTACCTAACATCAAATTTAATTAAATTTTCCTAGCTGACATTTGATAAATATCCATTTGTTTGGACATTTGTTAAGAAAACGCTCCTTGGCACTCACAGTTGACTTTTCTAATCTTTTCAAAGTCTTTTCACCAACTTTTGAGTTTTTAATCAAAGAGCAAGATCATTTTTTTTTAGTTGCTCGTCTTCTGCTGGAGGAGTCTAAAGCCCTGGAAGTTTAGGGAATTTCAGTCACTCTGGAACCCTTTACACCAGAAGTAACTTGCACTACGAGACTTCATACATAAGGAGCCAATTATAAGCCTACACATGTGCTTTAAAAACGGACAATCATGTTGTTATGTTTCTGAAAAGTCTTCTCCACATGACAGAATGTCTTGCCCCATTTCTACGTACATTTGGTACAGAATGAAACGCCTCACTTTAAAGCACTCAATGCACGGCAGAGCCGTCCGTATTGAGACAGCAGCAGCATATAGACAGCAGCGTCTATATGTTAATAACGTATATTTAAGTCGTAATAACAGGTTGTTTTAAGCTGGACAAAAGACCAAAGAGGGCTGTTTCCATTGTGTGATGAAGCAGAAGTGAAGAGTATTTGATGGTATTTAACGGCTTACGTGTATAAGCAGACTTACTGAAGGCTCAGGAAATGCAGGATCACAACCTTGACAAAAGCTCCAATGTAATGCAGCGGGAATAGGTTTCTGTTTTTGATGGATGAGATTTGTATTTAGGGAACTGGCATTTCCATTCTATCGTTATCATCAACGGTTTCCATCAAGCTCGTATTGTCTGTTCACTGTCCGTGAGGCTGACTTCTGGTCAATTGTTTTGTTTATATCCGCCTGTGAAAATGATTCAATCTCAAAACATGTCACACTCAAACAGAGAGGCTTAATGGCATCTTTCTTACAGCGTGGCTCCGGGCGTATCAACATTTAACAACGGCTCAAGGGAGGACTGCAGGGTTGTGATTGTAAGATGCTGGGGAATGACTGTTGGCGACAGCATTGAAATAATTCCACCTTTGATTAGCGGAGTCCTACGGGAAGCCATGAAGCCAATCATGTCTTTATGTCCTTCGTGACCGAGGCCGCTCGATGCGGGAATCGTCATATTTGATTGATTTTCAAGTAGGCGGCAGCTATTGGCTCATTCCTCCCAACAGGTTTCAGCTTGAAGCTGATACAACAGAGTAGCCGGAGTGTCCTTGAATCACCTCGTCATCACACAACGACAACACAAACGGCCTGAAAATAAATAGAACAACTCCATTCAACAATGTATTTCTCTCTTCACTGTTGGGGCGTATTTACAACAAGCACAAACTTGATAATCGATAATAGATAATGAAATAAGTAACCGTTATGTGACTGGCTGTCAGCTCGTACTGTGAGAGTAATTCTTTCGGGCGCAATAAAACAAAGTTAAAGATGAAGTTGACTTACAGCATTGTTATTATCTGTTAAAATGTTGCTATAGAGATCACAATTATTTGATTTTATATTGCAATAAAAAGGAGAAACAGTTCATAGATATAAAAACAGATATGAAAGAATGCTCCGTCCATGTGTGCAAAGAAACAACACGGTTCAACCTGCAGCTCAACTCCACAACACGGTGGCTGAGAGTGAGCAGAGGTTTGTCATACACGCCTGTTGGTAGCTGGCATAGCCGCAGTATTTATTCTTCCTCACAGCAACAAATCTTTTCTCCAGCGCTAACCATGCTGTGACAGAATCTACCAGAGAATAATAACTCCTCAGAGTCTGAGCCTGCACGGTCACGTCGAGATTGGTTCGTGCTTCCTACATCGCCGAATGTGCGAGAGACGGTCTGTCCCTTGACAACCGCAATGTCTGAGAGTCGGCTGTGCTTTAAGCGGCACCGGAGGACAAATCAGCTTCAAAATGAAATGAGTTTTCAACTACCAGGTCCAGTGAAGCCAATCCTGGATGACACAGGTTCAGTGTCTCACAGGTCAGGTGGAGCGCGACGATCACGGGTCACGGGTCACTTTAGCCTCAGCTGCATCGCACTGACTGAACGTTGACTCTATCTCCGCTTCACTTTCTTTGGTCCAAAACACAATGGAATTACATTTTCTTGTATTGTTTTTGTTCACACTAGCCAATTAAAAGCGATCTGTATTCTGTGAACGGAGTGTCGTGAACTCACAGGTGGCAACGTTTTAATAACCTGTCAGCTGAGAGGTTTAGTGACTCCGGCAGCTGCTATTTTGATGGCGTCAAACTTTACTGAGGTGTTAGTGACTAAAAAAGTGGGACTCATTAAAAGTAATGAGCTGGTTGGACGGGACGTCGGTGTCTTATTAAACAAGTTTAAGATAAAGTGATTTCAGTTGAGGGAAGTTTAAGGCTGCTCGCTGTGGGAGTCGTCATATTTGATTGATTTTAAACCAGGCAGCAGCTATTGGCTCATTCCTCACAACAGATTCAAATTTGAAACTGATGAAACACAGTAACAAGAGGATACATTGCAATATTGCATTACGTGGCACTAAATAGAACAATGTATTTTACTCTCCACTGTTGGGGAATAACTGCTGTGTGGATGGAGGATGCGAGCACCTTCTCTCCTGTGTCTGTACTGGTAGAAATGAGAAGGAGCTTCAAAAGATTTGGTTTTTGCTCAGAAATACATGTTTTTTAAAACAGCGGGATGGAACACAGAATATTTTAGCAAGGGTTGTCAATTCTTCACTCTTAAAGTCAAAGTTAAGTTGAGTCTCAAACAGAACAATAGAAACAGCTTTCTGCCTCTTTTTCTGTTCGCTTTGAGTGAGAGAGTGACATTAAAACAGCAAAAAGGAAGGAATAAGCCGATTAGCCAAAGGCAACAACTTGGCAACAACTTGCTACCAGCTGAAAAGAATTAAATGCAGCTGGTGTTCAAAGAGGCATATTAACAAAGTCAGAGAGCAAGTCGAATGGCCCTTTAATAGCATCGATTGTGGACAGTCAATATCTCTGGCAGACGGGCTGAACTCATAAGAATACAAATTAAGGAAAGGTGTCAACTATGAAGCCCGAATAAGCTTTGGGGTGTTACCCTCGGGAGATCGGTCGTGCTGTTAGCGCTTGATATTGGTATAAAGAGGCTTTCTGATTGGTCGAGGCTCTTTTCAGACAGAAGCCCTGTGACTTTAGCTTGAAGACACACAGAATGTGGACAGATTCCACTAATGAGAGCTGTGCAAACATTGTTTTAACATTATGCTGCAAAGAAAATAAATCCTTACCACGAGATGGATATCCCCCCCCATACTTTATCTGTTAGTGAATGGATATCTTCCCTCCATAACATGCATGGAGAACCGCCAATGACAAGTGCAGAACAAAGCTAACAGAGACACGTTAGAGGTCATCAAAAGAGCTGCTGATCATCTCAGTACAAATATGATCATGTGTATATTTTGATATGTAAATATAGGAGTATAGTATTAGTGTAGCATCATGATATACCATAATAATCTGTGTGTGAACACATGACCAATGATTGCAAAGAAAAAACTAAACCTGGACCACTGCTACCATTATTATTATTATTATTATTATTATTAGTCACATTTCTATTACTGCTACCAATGCATTGTCATTATTATTGTATTATATCCACTGCTGCTGTTTTTATCATGAATATTGTAATTTTCCATCATTATTCCTCTTACTACTCACATTATATGAATAATTCATGTCATATGCATTGAATGTGTTGTAACTCTGTCATTCTGTGCACATGCCATCTATTGTACCTCTGCCCATCCTGGGAGAGGGATCCCTTCTAACTTGTATATTTGTATGTTGATGCCATCTTGTGAGGATGGCGTGGAAAACTAATACAAATGTTGCATTAATGTCAGATTAAACCAAAGAACAGGTTGCACATTCCCGAGACAGGCTGCTCTCACCGCTGTGCATCACGTCGGATAACTTCCTGTGACTGCCGAACCACACAGTGCAGGTCAAAAGTTCTGCCAGGCAGCCGCGCATTCTCATTTGAATGCCAGCGTTTCCTCTGCGGGGGGGGGCCTTACCCTGCATCCCCGTTGGGCCGAAGCCTTGACGAGTCAGGAAGATGGCGTGGTCGTGGTGCTCGGCGTGCTCGAGGTCGCCCTTCTGCTGCACGAACGCCCAGCGGCACACGTTCTCCAGGCTCCGTGAAGGGTTCCCCCTTTCAATGAGGCTGATGGACTGACAGGATGGATAGAGAGAGAGAGAGAGAGAGAGAGAGAGAGAGAGAGAGAGAGAGAGAGAACCATGACACAGTAAATGAACATGTTAGTATTCTGTCAGCAGACCATGAAATCGCATAGATTGTTAATTGTGTGAGGTGTGAGGAGCATCCTGTGCAGACACAGACTGAACATGGGGACTCTGGGTTTTTCATAAATAAAACATTTTGATCGCTTTGCCCCTCCGTCAAATTCTTTCGCGGGGCGTCTTTTGAAAGATTACGAATGCGACGGCTCGCTGGAAAATTCGCGACAGGTTTCGTGAGGCCTGAGGTTTGCGAATTCCGAGGACGCTTAGCGAGGACAAGAGAGGATGACGAAGCAGGTGGTGGGTGTTGATGCGTGTTAAAACACTCTAAGTCCTTTTGAGAATGCTCCTGTTGTCTGCCGCATATTATCATAAATCGTTATTAATCAGACAGCAAGTCGACGTCAGACCTGTTCATACTTTCATAAAGCCTGGAGGTGAAATACACCCAGCTGGGACGCAGCGCGGAGACTCAACGGCGGGAAATCAATCAGATTAACTCGTATACTTTATAAGCTGCCTACTTGGCCAACAAAGCAGTTATTTGACAGTAACGTTAATGAGTAAGTCGAGCTAATATGTAACAAAACGTGAAGCTAGCACTAAACACTTGAACTTTAGTCTGTAAAGTTGGCACTAAGCACACAGTGTTGCCTTCGCTGTATTAGATTTGAGTCTTAATAGAAAAGGCAGCCAGTTCTGCAGAATATATTGTAAATATATTGGCTACAACATATATACGATCCCGTTTCAGATGCATTATGGTTTTATTATTGTGAATGTGACATGATTTGCACTGGGAATCGTGCTCGGCTGGCTTGTACGGCGGTTTGACTCCAGCTCGAGTAGTTCTGTTGTATTCACGTTAACCAGACAAGAATCACATATTTTTTATTATTTTATATATTTCATCATTTTCTGTCGAGACCAAAATAAATGTTCTGTTCCAATCTGTGCTCTGCCTCGTGTGTCTCTGGTCTCCAGCTCCACTCTGACCTCTGACCTCTGGCCTCTGGCACCACTAGAAGCCAGACTTTTTCCCCCACATCCGCCTTCAGTTCCCAGTTAATAAACCGTCCTCATTGCTTCGCTTTCCTCTTGGTCGGTGTCCTGCGTTTGGGTCGCCGAGACAATATACCATAAAACACTTGAAATAACCACTTCTCACAAACACCAGCATGAAAACAAAACGCTGTGTGTCGCTATTTGTTATTACTGTGATGTTGCACATGAAAGACAGCAGATTATAGCAGGCGTGAGACTTTGGGAGCATCAAAGCGTATAAAAAAAGAGCTTTGAGCCACGAAAACAGACAACTGTTTGCTCTGTAGATGAATTGGTTCTGTTTGTTTACTCCCTGGAAGGAACTTTTAGACATTAATCCCACTGGAAACATTTGTGACTTTGGTTTTTTTCCCTCCAGTGCACCGTAACAGCCAGCGATGACGGGTAGATGCCTCACCTCTGGGTTTTGTTTCCCCACAGCTGCACACAACACAAACAGCTGCACACAGACATTTAAGTGTGTGTGTGTGTGTGGGGGGGGGGGGGGGGGGGGGGCAGTTAATGATGCTATTGAAATGAATCAATAATAATGACACAGAGAATAAAGCACACAGAGTTCTTATTGGTATCTGCGAGCACGTCCACTGATTATTGTTGAAGGTTTAGGAGTTTAAAATGCTGCTGTGAGCTCGAGCCTCTAGAATAGTTATCGTGTTGTTCTTCCTATAGGGACGCTAGTATTCTTCTACTGGAGGTTCTTTCTGGAATTTCCCCTTTTAGTTTTCTAGTCACTGTCAAAAAGCCGTGTTGTTGTTATTGGCTTCTTGTGTCCGACTCTCTGCTTTCTATATTGCATCCTGTTGCTGTTTTGTAACCCATGTTTGGAGCTGTTGTGTTTTTATCAATACTGCATTTAAACAAAATTATTTCAAAGGCCACTTTCTGTCTTTTACTTTTATTTGAAGTGTGTTCACCGGCTCTATAATGCAGCAGCCGGGTACCGACGTGCACAGTGAAGTGCAAAGGACCTCTGGCTCTGGGAAGATGTGACGGCAATTCCTTTTCCATTTTCTGGTTTAAATGATGTGTGGAGTGTGTGTGGAGTGTGGAGGAGCATCTTTCTGTCTCTCAGCTACAGAACAGTCTCCTCCCACACACCAATCATCTCTCACCGCAGTGTGACACTCACCTTGGCGTAGCCCAGCATGATCATCCTCACCAGGACCACGTTGATGTGGACGCCCAGCGACTCGTCGTGGTAGATCTCGTTCACCTGAGGAGCAGAAAAAGATAACGATAAATCACTCAAGATCACAAGGTCAGCAGCTCACACAAATAGCATTTCTTTTCAGGCATCTGCGTCATTGACAAGTTGCTTCTACTTTCCTCTGAAGTGAGCAAGAAAAACCACAACCCATTCTTAACAAATCACTCTATGAATGGCTGTAATCAGAGGTCCGTGTAACCGCTAATTTGTGGCTTCCTGAAGGAGCCGCCGAATGCGGCGAGGAGGAGCGGCCTCACATTACAGCAGTGAAGGGGAAACAAGAAGAGACGTTTTAGTTAGCGTCTGAGAAAAAGGAGCTTTTGGTTTTTATATGCATATGTTAGAGCTGTGATCCTACTATTACCCACAACGTCTTGACACAAAGAGAGATTACGGCCGTAAGGATGAAACCTCTCCAGATATTGGCAACCGCAACTCAGGGGCCAAGATAAAGTGGAGCAATGTCCTCGCCACGGCAACGCAACACACAGCTATCAACTAAAGGCAACTTTACCTATCAGCTAGTAAAATGACTCTACTGACGCTGGACAGTGTTCCACAGCAACCGCTTTATAACAAGTCAACTTAAGTTCAGCGCGGGGAGGACATTTGTGACACGACGTCTCCGACGTGTGTATTCTCCTAACAAATGTTCAGCACAGCCCATAAACTGTCATATGACATCGCCATAAAACATCTCCCCCCTGAACCCCAAAACCCGTCGTCAAGACTGAAAACTTTTCTTTTAGTTGCCAACAATACATCGTTTCTCACAGCCAGAAGCAGTAAGAAAAGGACATATAGGGTCAGAACAAGGCAACCAGACTCATGATTAAAATTGTGATATTTCACCAAAGAAACTGTGAAGATATGATTGACTCAGCTGTGACAAAAATTCTGTGAAACTTCAACTGCTAAACACAGAGAGGAGAGGATGTCAAAATGCAAATAGATTCATATATATCGTGCGTTTATTTTTCAACTTTGGAAACACTTGGAAAATGTTGTACGTATAGATTTTATTTTTTCAATTTTCGTAAAATAAATGATCAACGCAGTGGGATTATGATTCATGGCGTTATGACTGTACAAGAGATGAGCAGAGCGTGTTTGAGGTTCTCTCTACTTCTATCCATGATTATTCTCTTTCCATAAAAACACAGGACTTTTATGTTGCAGTAGAAAAAGGAGGCCGACGAGTTTAAAGGGTTAATGAGAGACGGGTTCAAACCGCTGTCAGCGACGTGACTTTTGAACCGCAGCGAAAAAAATCAATGAGGCAACAGTCAAATGTCGATATTCAAATTAGGCGTAACAGTCAGCCGGTGATTATGGCACGAAGCATTCCTGCTCTACTGAAAATAAAAGTCAACCCGACTCGATTTAAACCCGGGGGAGATCTGAAAAAAAGATTCAGACAGAGAATTAAAGCTCTAGTGTGTGTGTGTGTGTGTGTGTGTGTGTGTGTGTGTGCGTGTGTGTGTGTGTGTGTGTAGATACATTGCCATGTCTGGGTTTATCTAAGGTGTTTGTGACAAATATAAACAACTAGAGAAGATAAGTTGAATATATTATGTTGTGCCTGTAAAACGAGGAGCAGTGAGAGGAAGCAGGAAGCGTGTTTAGTGTTCAGATGGTTGAAGTAACGTAAAGAGACACCGCGCTGCTGTGCACCTCGTTTTCTCTTCACCATTACCGTCCACAGACCTGTTCTGTGGATGTAATCAGAGGGATCACATTTCCCTTTGAGGGATCAGCGTCGCTCAGCGTGTCTGCGACAGATTGAATACACTGATGGATTCTGGGTTTAAATGACTCAACGTGCATGTTTCCCCGATTGACCTCGAGATGCTCGGCATCATTTTCTTTCATTTTTTCACTGAACCGTGTTATGAAATTCACGCAGAAAGAAATATCCAAATGCATTTTTGATTAAACTGCAATGACGATAATTATATTATAATGTATTGTATTAGGAGGAACGATGAGGATTCTGCTGGGAGAACAAACATAAACACGCTCATGAACGCTCATCTACAGCAGAGAAATCACTTCTGCATGAATGTGATTGGACAGCTGGAAACCAAGCAGCTGATGAACGAGGTCGTGATGCTGAAGCATGAATAGAACCGCTCTCTGCCTGATGTCCTGCTGAGCTCCATTAAGTTATCTCACAGCTCTGGAAATGTATTTATAATGATCATTTTGATTCATTTTTGACACAAAATATATATTTTAAAAGGATTATATTGCTAGAAATTGTCCTCTAATTGACCAATTAGAATCGATTATTAAACAAAGCAGTGTGATAATTTGAATTAGATCCGGTAACTTACATGAGATGGTGATCAGCTAATATATGAGTTGATAGGAGCGGATGTCTTGGATAGAATGTTAAAGGAGTAGTTTCGGCATTTCGGGAAAGATGTTTTTTGCTTTCTGTCCAAGAGTTAGACTGACAAAATCAATACCGTTGTAAATAAGTTGTACATTTTTCTTCTGCGTGTATCTTCTTATGGAGCAAAATGGGACAACAGACTGCAGTCCGTTGTGCAACACTGTACAATGACAATAAATGAACCTTGTAGGTTTTGGCAAACCCTCAGGTTAACCAGGGAAACGGAGTGAACGGCTTGTGGAAAGAAACTTTTGGAAAACATAAATGAATGGTCTTAATATTTGACCACAGCATATCCCCTACCGACATATTGTAAATCGTGCAGAGATGTCATGCTTTTCATGACAACTGTAAACGAGAACAACATAGATTTTATTGACAGCTGACCTTTAACAGGCTCAGCGTGACGTGTGTGTGTGTGTGTGTGTGTGTGTGAGATCGCCCGTCACCTCGTCTTTATCACTGTTGTTTTCGCCGCTAACTGATCGACCGTACAGCGGGCGCCAATCGCATCAGTGAACAAATCACCATCTCGTCCAGCTCGCCGACACCGTTCATGATTAAGAGGAGGCCTCATCGGCAGCCGGCAGCCTTTCGGACTGAAGCGACAGGCGGCGGCGCAGTGGGATTCATCTTCTTTGGGCCAGTGATTTCTCACTGAGTTTATCCGCCTCATTACACAATAAGTCAGTGTTTTCCACACAGGGGGGAGAGGAGGTGGACGCTAAATATGCAATCACGTGCTTAATTGTCCTCAGATTACCGTTTGGGCCTCATCGACTTCTCGGGGTGACGCGCCGCTGGAGGAAGAGCATTCAGCGGAATCCATCACTCACCACTTTGGTCTGCATGAAGCAAACGATCTGACCGATTGTGACCAGCTGGGTGCTTTGTTTTGAAAAGAAGACGGTGAGCGCTGCCGATGCTGAACTCGCATCTGCCGGCAGAGCGGCTCTGCTCCACCGGCTAAAATTACACCGTGTTTGAATCGTTCTCCCACACGCTGATCCGCTCGCTTACAAAAGGTCGATCGTGAGCCTGAACTCGACATCACAGCAGCTTCTTCCACACATTTACACTCCAGCACTCACTTCCTCTTGCTGTATGCGTTTTCTTTTCCATCCAGTTCACGTACTCTGGTCCGTAGCTGAAAATGGCCACAATAAATCTCTTGAGAGGGAAGCAGGGGAGGGGGACTGATCAATACCACTAACTTCATTGCTTCCTCAGCTGAAATGTCAAATCTTAAAACTTACTCTTTTGTGTGTAAACTCATCAAGAACGACAGTACTTTTCTGTTGTGCTGCCTTTCTGTTGGTAGTTTTGTCTTTATTAATCTAGACGTTTTGTTTATAGGGCGGTCTGAAGTGATGCATTTAACATGTTGAAAAGACATTAATGCAAAAGTGCACACAGAGCAGGAGTTCCCCATATAAATAACTATTAAAAAAATTCCACTACATTTGTCAGTTATGTTTCATTGTTCCATTGCGGTTCAGATATAAGCATCACGGTTTGTCTCTTGTTGACTTTGCTGCCCACGATACACACAGGAGCCGCGTAGAAACGAGTTGCTGCAGAGAGAAACAGAGAGTCTGCATGTGTGTCTGTCAAACTGCATGAGGGCTGTCAGGACTGAGGTGTTCCAAAATCATCAGTTAATAGAGCTACAAATCCAAAGTTACAGGAGAGAAACCAAAGCTTTTCTTTGAGGATCAGGTTGGATGCTGAAAATGCCTAAACTGATACATGCAGTAACAAAAAGAATAAATCAATCTCTTCTTTCTTTTTCAAACCCGGAACATCCCAACCGTGTGCATCTCTTTAAACCACCGTTTTTGCAACCAAAGACATGCGTCTATGTGTCATATCAGCCTTGCATCACGCTTGCAGATCAATGAAATGAAACGATTGCTTAGCTTACTTGGTTAATGTTAGAAAAAACATCATGGTTTGTGTTAAAATAAATACGTAACAACGTAACGTAACAATGTAAGTACCGTGAATAAATAACAATCACCCTGAGCAGACCTTCCATAAGTAACAAGCGTAACATCAACAAACACCGTTCTCCTGGGTGAAAGTCCTGTGTTTGTTTGACACCACTCCTCCCACGCTCAGTGGACTATTTCGCTTGCTATACTCGGTATTACACCACGTTACTTCCAATAACTGTCGAACTGTATACCACCTCGCTCGCTCTGACCGAAAGCAAAAAACTTCAACATTCAACGTATCCATAGTTTGCAGAAACGTACAATTCCAAAAAAAATGGTTCCTGGGGAGTGGGTGACGGTTTGGTTTTGTTAGGCTTGTAGCGGCTGATGCAGCTGCTCGCCTCGTTGCTCGCTTGAGTTCCCCTTTCAGAGAGTAATATACATAACGTGCTTTTAGCATTTCTTTTCCCACTATATTCAATTTAGTTTAGATAAATAATCCAGGGCTGCAACTAACAATTATTTTCATTATCGATTAATCTGGTGATTATTTTCTAGATCAATTGTTGGTGCCATAAAAAAAAACAGTAACAAATCCCAATTTCTCAGTTTAAGATCCAAAGTCCAAGGTGATGACTTTAAATGTCTTTTTTCGTCTATTTAAAACCCCAAAATATTCAGTTAAATATTATATAAAATAGAGAAAAGCAGGAAATCTGCATATTTGAAAGGCTGAAAACAGGCCAAAAAACAGCCATCTTCACGTCTATGAAGAAATGGATTCTCAGTTTGGTGTTGAAGAACTCGACTTGCCTGCACAGAGGCCAGACCTCAAACCCATCCAACACCTTTGGGATGAAGTGGAACGCCGACTGCGAGCCAGGTCTGATCGACCAGCATCAGCCTCTGCACCTCACTAATGCTGTTTGTGGCTGAGTGGGGGAGAAAAGATCCCTGCAACCGGGTTCCAACATTGGATGGAAAGTCTACACCCAGAAGGGTTGAGGCCGTTACAGCAGCAGATTCTTGGCCCAGGTCTTGGAATGACATGATGATAATACAATCAAAAGCAACAACAGCGCTGTAAATTCTACCTTTGTGACGCCTGGAATGTTTGGTTTATGGGGGACACTTTGTCACAGCAGACGTGTTGACTCAACTCTATTGTAATATCTGAGCCTGTAGTGAGTCCTGGTGTTGAACCACACTCCGTTAAAGAGCACAAAAGATTTGAAAAAGCACCTTTCAATGCGATACACTGCAGTCCAATCTAAATTGCAAAAACAACCACATAGAATAAAAACCAAAAATAGCTGTCAAATTAAATTGCACAGGTATTAAAGCGATAACTGTTTAATACCGTATAAATACTGTATATTTCAATGTAAATGTTGTTGCAGTACCCACATGTCACCTACAGAGGTCCAAAGAAGTCATGCATTACTTTATGTCCCATTGAGAGGACTCATCAGTGAAGCCCTGTAATGTAGAACCACTGCTTCCAGCGTTTCTTGATGATACGGGCGGTTTCTACTATTTTGTTTCTAAAAAAAAATGTCTACTGCCTTTTGATCAAGTAGAGTTTGACTTTTGATGATTTCAACCAATTAAACTCATACATGAACACAGATTGTATCTTTTTCTTCGGATTCTGACAGAAGAAATTCTGATTATCAGTTTGACAACTTCAAACTCTTCACCGCCTTTTAATACCTTGTCTGCTGACACGCTGAAATGTTGGCTTTCATGAGAAATGATATTGACCTTTGACGGCTTGAGAGGGAAAACTGATGCCACCGGCTGAAGCAATTTTATTCCTGTGCGTGTCTTTCCATGTGTACACTTATGACTGAAACTGATCCACCAGCAGCCGGCTCGATCTTTACTCAAGTGAAAAAGAGACCCGACAAGAGAAATGATGTGAGACAGCTGAGGGGAAAATGACAAAAAAATAAAAGGCATACATTGTGACAAAAAAGAAGCTTATAAAATATAAAATCGACATTTTCTCAAATATCTGAGTGTTTGACATTGTACCACTAATTTCCCATAATTTGTGAATATCAAAGAATCTAATGAAGCGTGCATTGAACTCAATTGGATTGCAGAGTACAGCAGAATGGAGCAGCTATGCATGGTATCAGAGAGAGAACACATACAGAGGGGAGTTCCTGCGCTGCAGCTCTAATCACGACAAGACAAATTCTCCCAGAAATCCAGAGTTGTCCATCATTAGAAGCCTGTACTACACTCGCTGACAGATTCTTATCTCATGTACTGGAGCAGGTTGGGGACCAAACGTAAAGCTGGAGCGAGATTAAACAGATTAATACAGTGTGCGTCCATGAAAACCACATTGGTGTTGATCCCATTGTTGACAGCAGTGACACCAATGGAGCAGCACATACACACAAAACAAACACTCATTAACGCCGTACAGTACACGAATACAAGCTCATTATACGTTACAATGAGTTACGGTCCTCTGGAGAACAGTGATGATACATAAGTAGAGGCTCTTTGTTGATGAGAAGGAGGAAAGAGAAGAACAGGGATAAGAGAGGAGAGGGAAGAGAGGATAGGAGGAGGACGGGAAAATGAGTGGGCGAGGATGAGAGGAGAGAAAGAGAAGAAGAGAAAAGAAAACCGAGGAGAGGAATGATAGGAGGTAAATGTTAAAATGAGTGGGTGAGGATAAGACGAGAGAAAGAAGAAGAGATAAGAAAAGAGAGAGGAGAGGAGAGGGAAATAGAAGGAGAGGGGAAGAATGATAATGAAGAAGATGGAAGGATGGAAGGGAACAGGAGAGCAGAGAGGTGAAAGGCAAGGAAGAGAGAGAGAGAGAGAGAGAGAGAGAGAGAGAGAGAGAGGCAGGTCCAGATGAACAGCCTCGGGACTCTGGAGACTGTTGTCAATCACAGTCAACAGTGTTCAGAGGTCAGAGTTTCCTCTGCTGGGAAACACCATAAATAACCTCATAAATAACCTCATAAATTCATCACTGGCGACCATGGCAACACAATGAGAGAGAGAGAGAGAGAGAGACGCACACGCCAACACATTCTTTCTCTGAATTATGGATATACGTCTTCTCTGTATACACAGTATACTGTAAGCAACACAGTCTCATTCGAATGCCGTCAAATACACAGGAGCACAGGAGCACAGGTGTCGAGGTGGATGGATGGAAGAGACAAACAAAGGACTTTAACTCAGGAGACCGCTGTTCGTGTCCCATGTGGAACCAAGTTGATGTTGACTTATTAGAAGTTATGTAACCATGTTTTACAGATCTGATGATAAATCAACTAGTTAGTTGTCTGAGAATGTTTTTGGTACGAGGAGAGCCTTTTATGTAACATACTGAACTTACGTCACATTCGTAACTTAGGCTACGTAACCGAGGTTGCATAACAGAAATACTTATTTAACCCAATCGAGTAGTTTTGTTGCCTGAGTGAGGAGACCAAGAAATAAAAGAGCGGAGAGTGAATTAAGCTAATGCTCAATTAGGATTTTGGGGCCATTTATTAAGGCCTTTAATACAGTAGATAGTGACAGAAGAGAGATATCAGGAAACAATGGGAGAAATAAAATACTACTTCTAAATTATGAAATGGTAAATCTAAGTCATAAGCTATTTAGTAAATACGAAGATATAGCAAGCCGATATTTGGAGTCGAACGTAGGAAAACAAAACATAAAATATTAATAATAATAATAATTAATTATCATTTACCATGATTGTTACACCAGTATTTTTTTATTTTTTACTTTTCATTCAGTGTTTTCTTTTCCTGGCAGAAATGGGCTTCTGTGGTAACTAATGAACAGATATATAAGTTGTATAATAATGAGATCATGATGTGTCTCAGAGTTGAATTGGATGAATTTATTCTTCTTCACAGACGAACTGTTTAACCCGAGGAGCACGTTACTGACGAGGCTCTGATTGGCTTCTATCGACAATCAAATTAATAACCGACATCCTTCAAGTCAGTCCAGAAAGGCAGTCAGGGTCCAGTACGATGATTCAAACAGCTTTTAACGAAACTTCCTTTCTTAGAACTCGACACACAAGACGTGCGATTATCATCCTCGATACTTGAAAACAATCCTGTGTTTTCTCACATTGTCAGAAGAGCACAATGCAATCCAGGGAACAGGACTGCGGAGGAAGAGCGTAAACAACATTACGCAATCAATGCTTCTGAGCATATGCATTTGAAAGGATTATCTTTCAGCAGTGATGGCTGAAAAGGGTTTAAAAATATAAATATATATATATATTTCTGGGACGATGCCTTCACAGCAAACGCATGACAAGTAATCAGGAATACAGCCGGCGCTGCCACACACTCGATATCACCCTGATAGAAATCAATGGGAGCACACCGTCTGATAAGCAGCGTCATCCAATGATGTCGCCTTTAAATGCTCTAATTCTTCTCCCCCACAACATGTCATCAACGGTATAAAGAAACGCTATTCATCCCCAACCCCGTCCCCTTTGATCACCAGCAGGAACAGCAGCTTCCATAGTTCTCTCCAGAAAGCACGAAAAACAAAAACACAGTGGGATGAAAGTTTTCTGCCGGCTTCTCGATCTGTGAAACGTCTCATTGAAGGCCTCGCCACGCAGAGAGTGGTGGCACGATTTGCTTTTCTTTGTCGACAACTTCTAATCTGCGTCTCCCGAAGCACACGACCGTCTGAACCGATTGTAAAAAATGCCAACAAAACAGCATCTCGGTTCAACGACCTGGACGAGGTGCAGCTATACATCGAAGACAGACGGATGATCCCTGCACGGATTTAATGACACAGTCCTTTGTGTTTGAACGGAGGCAATCATTCCTCGGTATCCCGGTGTGAACAACCAGTGAACCAGCTCCCAGATCTGTTGATTTAGCACCGAGCCACAGCAGACAGGCTGCTGTTAATGCATATATTCAGATCATGACCGAGCTGCAATCAGTATGTGATTGTTAAAGCAGATTAGAGGGCAGTGTAACCTCCTCTGTACTGCTTCTGGCCCGTGGGAAACAGAACTGAGTGCTTACTAATACTGACCCATACTGACCCCCAGTGATCCACGTTTTTCGAGAGGGGCGCAGGGGAACGGAAGTGACCATATTTGGACGCCGGAGGAGTGACGTAGAGATGCCGTATACGGCTCTGGTAGCGGCAGCGACCTGTCAATCACAGTAGCCCCGCCTTAAAACATCCCCTGCTTTATGGTCTGTGTGACTCTAAATGGACCATCATTTACTAAATGAACATCATGCTGTATTGAAGAAGACTTGAAACTAGAGATTGAGACCATAAACTCATGTTTACAATGTTTACTGAGGTAATAAATCAAGAGAGAAGTAGAGTCATTTTCTCATAGACTATTTTTCTGTGCTGAGTAGATGGGCATATATTTTAGAATATGGAGCGTAATCCTCAGGAAGTCATTTATTTGACCATAAAGACTGATGCTCGAGGAGAAAGACAGTGGAACAGATGCCAAACAGTAGGTGGGGAGAGTATTATGGCGCTCTATAGATGGATTCCCACTCTTCTTATCCTACACAGTGTCTGACATTGATATCCATAATGGTATCAACCCACAGTTCAGCGTTTTTAGAAGAAGACCTTTTCAGTACCTACTGATGCCTGTTAAATTCTGTCTAATGCATAAAAAAAAAGAAAAGGTTCAAAGAGCAATAAACTGCAACACAAGAATTAAAAACTAGTGACAAAAACAAGTGTCTGTGACTTACGATATTCATGAGAGTGAGGAGATAGTTCTGCACATGCTCCTTGCCGTGAAAGCGAACCACCGAGTCGTCGACCCCCAGCAGGATTTCAATGTTGTAGTCGTCCTCTCCGGCATCTCGGCGGCGGCGGCGGCGGCGGCGGACGGTCTCATTGACCTGCCGGGCTACAGAGTCCAGGGTCCCGGGTACGTCCAGCTCTGGTTCTGTACAGGGATCGAGACGGCGGACACGGAAGTGTTAGCAAGACAAGAAGTCTTTAAAACGAACACATTTAATCATACTGCACAAGTGGAATGCGGTTATCTAAACAACACACACGTTTCTGTGGACAACAGCTGCTCTGGAGCTTTTACGTTGAAATGATGAGTAAATTCACACCTCGGTCCACTGTTACGATGAAAGTACTGAAGCTCACAAGAGGGTTGAATCAATATTAATGAGTTTCTTGTAGCTGCAGGACTACAGGAATTCACAGTGTGTGGCAAAGGTGTTATATATATATATATATATATACACACACGTATATATATCATTGATGACTGCAAACAATTCACTCAACCACTCGCCAAAATACCAGGTTTGTTTTCTGGTTCCAGCTTCTGAAATGAATGGATTTGTTGCATTTCTCTGACTCATATCATTGTTATTGTGAACATGTTGGGCTGTTGGTTGAACATATTAAGCAATCTGAGGATGACACTCTGGGCTCTGGAAAACTGTGACGGAAATCTAAAAAGTATAAAACACCTAAGTTGGCCATACAACACTTGCTAGTTTTTTTGTTTGTGAAATAAGTGTTTAACAGTCATTGTTATTCTATTAGTATTGACGTACTATAAGTTGATTCCAACTGGGATAAGAAGCTCTTTATTGCATTGCAATTCCCTGCCTGTAATAAGCCCAAAGAAAATATACAATGTGTCGTTCTTTTTAGGCATTTTTACAATCTACAGAATATTCGTTGTGGTAATAAAACAGGAAAATCATGTTCGACTTCAAAGTTTACGTCTCCACTGGATATGAAAATGAAGTGAACTATCAGATTTGACAATATTCAGTTTCCTCTGCACTTCCTGGCAAAAGCGTTTTCGTTCGGTTTTGAAGGAGCACGTTTATGACCTCCCCCCACTAATACCGCTCAGCTTTCCACTGAAGGCTGAGGTGTCAAACCCATCACTGCCGATATGAAATCCTTCACCCGGTGTCCTCGGTAATCCTTCTCCGAGAGCCGATCAAGGGGCCACAGATATCCCTTACTTTACACTTTGCTTTACAGACGCACAGGACATTCAATTTTCCACTGAAATGACGGCGAACTGCCGAATCCTTCGGGTGTCAGCGGCTTGGCTGTTCGTAAAAGCCAGCAGGAGAGTTGCAGGATGACAACTCGGTGGGGAACTTCTTGCCATGTGAATCATCAGAGAGCGTTTTAATTCGCTGGAGCTTCAGGCCAACAGTAAGCCTGTCTGCTTCTGTCTGTTTGGTTTGGTGTCAACCGCAGTTTTTTTTTAGTTTTTCTGTCTGTTAGTTTGAAAATATTGGTCAATTTCGATCATGTTTGATGCAATCTCAAATTGAAACTAGAAAAGTGCTCTCTCTCTCTCTCTCTCTCTCTCTCTCTCTCTCTCTCTCTCTCTCTCTCTCTCTCTCTCTCTCTCTCTCTCTCTCTCTCTCTCTCTCTCTCTCTCTCTCTCTCTCTCTCTCTCTCTCTCTCTTCCTTGCAACAAAGGCCAAACACGTGGCCTGACACAGACGAGGTACGTCTTGTTCTTAGCCTAGACGATTGCCGGACATGCCTACAAGAGGCCATTGAGCAAACAGTCTGTCATTAATGAGTACAGACAATATTAGACTGATGTGTCCAGTAGTATGATCTCCCCTCAGGCTTGAGCCTGCTGGAGATAATGAAGAGTCTGAACCTTCGGTGCACTCAAGGTTGTTTAAAACAAGAGTTCTTCAAATGTTTTCTGAGACCTTCTCTATGATTACAAACTTCACTCCAGCACAAGTTTGCTACTTATTTTAATTTTAATTTAACAAACTCTGAAACTCTTTATTGACAGAAACACTGCAATCTGAACATCATTAATATTTCCATCAGCAAAGCAAAATACGTCAATGTTCTGTTTGCTTTTACTGTGCGCTAACAAAAAAAAACTATTTTACGTATACATGGTGTGAATATGTAATGCTTCAAACAATGAAATTGACTTTAAAATCTCATTAACTGCTAACAAAGCCGCCGACATTTATCAGCTACAGCTAAAATGTTTGGCTGATGACGGTCCAGGCTTTGTGCTGCACAGCTCGGAGTAAACGGTGTAGAAGGTTTTTCAACAGTAAATCATTTTTTTGCAGACTCTGGTTGTGTGTGTGTGTGACGGGAGCGCATTTAAGACGAGCCCATCTTCATTCAAACTGAACATATATACTGAAGGCAAGAGAGGTCATCTTTCATTTGTCAATGTCCGCCTGTAGTCCCCAAGAGGGACGTTACAGCATGAAAATAAATGGGTTCACGTAGGTTCACGGAGCCCACTTACAAACAAACCGGTCGGTAAACAAAGGGCACGTGGAATCACAAGAAGCTTGTGTGTTAAAGACGCTTTGGTGAGCTCTCGCAGCGGGGTGAGTCAAAACAAATTTGCTTCCAGTGGCGGCGGTTTTAGCCGAACGTGATCACGGACGTGTCAGCGCTCAGCATTAACCTTCTCTGGCGTTCAAGTTAAGATCATTCATCAGATGAATAAAAGCCACTTTCAAAAAAACATTCAAGCGTATGTATCAGTGACCCAAAGGGCAGCGCTCTTGGGAGAATGTTAAGAGATTTCCAGGCGTCTTAGCACAGTTTTTGTGCGCTCTCAGCTGGTCAAATTAACCGAAAACTCTCTCGCGAACCACCCGGGACGTATTTAGTGTGAACTATGATCCCACTGAAATGCCATGAATACGAACGTCTGTATGTGAAGACAGGCGAGGCAGAAGCTCCTCCGTGCTCTGGTGAACTTCCCCTGAATAAATAAAATGATTAAAGCAACAAAACAAAAAAAAAGATAATAATCCTATATTTCATCCACATCGGGTGAAGATGCTGCGCTGGTAAATACTTCGAAAAATCTCAAGCCATAAATAAAAGCGAAGGCCGTTTTTTCTTCTTCTTTTTTTTCTCCCAAGGATGCTGAGGGCCACAGACAGGGCCGGTGATTGAGTGGAGCGGGAGCTAAAATAAATAAGAAGAAATGGCTGCCACCTCAGCTGTGGCCCAGGCTCCTACAGTGTTGGGATTGTGGAGTGCATTCCTCCTCTCCGCCACTCCCGTCGTGACACAGGCATTCTTGTGCAGCCGGCCAACCCCCACCACCACCACCACCACCCCAGAGTAAACAGGCTTTCTAAGGTACCTACTTCAAACGCACAGGACTTCCCCTCAGCAGCGCTCCTTAAGACCGCTAGTGTGCTTCAGTCAGCGGCCAGCACCCCCCCCCCTTCCCCTCCGTCCTCCACCTCTCGCCCCACAGCCCAGTCCCACGGGAGCTCCCACCGTGCAGCCCAGGAGATGGGAGTGGCCCCCCAGGCCAGCGTCTGCTGCCCACACGTGGCACCGAGCAGCAAAAGGTGGCACCGAGGCCAGCCAGGGGCGGCCGCAGGCTAAAAATGGCACAAGAAGGCAGGCGACTCGCCATCAGCCCGGAGTGGAAATCTACTGTGTCTGCTGTGTGACGCCTTCAATATCCACACTTGCACTCCCTACACTTCATCAGGAGAAAGGACACAGATTGTATTGCCAGAATTAACCTGGGTGAAAAACAAAAAAAAAGGTGAATTTGCATTTGTTTGTTCAGATTGAAATGCTTTAACATATAGGGGGATTTCTCTTGATATTTCTAATTATAAATGCATATAAATCTGACAGCGAAAAGATGTTGATTTATGGGAAAATGAAACAAGTATCCAAGTGTATTACAGCAACAAAAAGAAGCATTTCTTTGCATTAAAATATGAGCTGTAATCCTTTCAGCTGTTCCTGCTGTGTAGTGATGCTGCAGGATTGGCCTATATAATGTAGCTCTCCTGTATGAAATGATACGGAAATGCACATTTAAAAGGGGGGGATGGGAATACGCATGAAATCTACTCTGTGAGCTGAATGTCATTGGCCTCATGTGCATAAATTAGTAAGGGGTAAAGATAAATGGGATGCAGTTGTTTCGTTAGAGAAATGATGTCACTGACATGTTCATGTTTTCACCGTTGAAGCTATAATACATTGTTTTTAATGACTGAGGATCTAAGTGAGACTTAAAGGTGCAATGTGTAGCACCTTCCGAAGAAATACACCTGAATTTGAAGAGCGAGGCGAGTCGTCTTCTCATTTCTGCCACTTTGAATTCAACACTAGGGCCGCACACAATTCATCCAACACTACTCGTGATCATGATTTTGGCTTCCTACAGTTAAATGAACATGATCGACTGCGATGTTAAAATGCGTGAATCAAGCACTTTCCTAAAGACAGCCGGCCACCAGGGGGCGATCCAGATGTTTTTGGGCTGTAATGTAAAGCGCCGGCCTTACAGCGCTACATTTAAATATTTTGTCACTAAAAATCAATGAATAGGATAAAGAATGGTAACAAAACAAAGATCTCAATATTGATTAAAACAATCGGGACTGTCACATTGGCCATAATCCTTCAGCCCTACGAAACACACACACACACGGACCACGGACGCATTATTAAAAAAGCCCTCGGTGCAGCTCTACTTCTTCGTTGTCTGGACTGAAGGCAGACCGACTCTATCGCCTCTCGAGCAACAAGCGGTATCACAAAGTACAGGCCGGACCTCGCTGGATGGCGGTAGATATCTCTGCAGCACAATGCGTCAACATATTTGGCGAAACAGCTACTTCCCTCACACTCGGCCACATCTTACCTGTGGCACCTTCAATTTCAAAAGGACACTTTAAACCTGCAGTTTGAGCCTGATGAGCAGACGGTGCTCTGACAGAATCGGCTTCAAAAGATCAGAAATAGCGAATTCATCAAAACTGCTCTCGCAGCATCGAGCACGCTGCGACACAAGCAGGTGCGAGCCAAATCGCTCCAATTTCACGCCGGCTTTCCTTGGTGAGCGGATAACTGGAAACGGGCTCAGAGTGTCATCTAACCGGCCGTGAGAATGGCGGGATCACGGGGGGCCAGGAGAGCGTCAGAGCATCGACCCCGACCGTTCAAAGGAAACGATCTCAAAGGAGTCCAGTGAATGAAAGAGGTCACAAAACAACTCATTAAAACACGTGTGACCGGCTGAATCCTGGTTCCAACTGGTGCACCTGTAGTTCGGGCCGGGCGATATGGTCAAAATCTTCTATCCCGATATACAACTATGTATATATATCAGGATAACATAGTTATTCAATACATAAATAGTCTATATGAACCACATGGTGAAGCCTAATTTGTACGCTCCTTCGTGAAATAAATGCTTAACGAATAGAAAGAGTATTTTCTATTTTAATTAAGAACCTGAGTTAGTATGTGCTTGTTATTATCAATTGAGACGATGTAATTGCGTGTCACAATATCTATTGAAGGACGATAAATAATCTCGCATTATCATATTGTATCATTCAGCTGTTGTACATTAAAATGAGCCGTGTTTTACAGGTTTTTATTTGGCCCAGGCTCTCTGAAATATTTGTAGAATGCTTCAGAATTGTAAACACACCTCGCGGTACAAGACAGTAGAAATATGGAATCTATCATTTAACCTTCATCCCTGACTAGTCTTAAAATAAATAATAATCTAATATAAAGAAAACGTGTCTTCCATGGGGACAAAGTGACCTGAAATCTTTTACTTGCGTTAACACTGTATTTGGCAGATGGCAGGTGCTAATTTCAATCCTTGCCATTGACCAATAATATCAATCTAAAAACAGTTCATGGTGTAAATAACCTCCCATTGTGCCGTCATACATGCCCAGTGAGACAGGGCTGGAAATCTTAGGTTTTATTTTTTAATTATACAACCAAAAAAAAAAAACCCAGCCCAGAGTTGCCAACTCGTTTGCAATGAAAGCAGCAGTAGCTCCAAAAAATTAGCTGATTCTAGCAAGAAAATTGCGAAGTCGGCAACTCCAACAAGCCCCTCCCCCTTCAGGCCTCCCTCCAAAGCCACTCCCCCCAAAATGATCTTGAATGAATGTAAACAGCAAACATGGCGGCAGTTAGTTCTCACAGCTGAGAAGCTATAGCAGCTTACACACAGAATACACACAGGCTGACAGGACGGCAGGGAGACAGGAGGCCAATCATCGCAATCGAGTCGAGTAAAATGATCGGACGGGTTGTTACAGTCCTGCGACATTTTCTCCTCTTTTCTGTCAGAGCCTTTGATCGATTGATTGCTGACAGCAAAGTGCGAAGCTGACAAATCAACAAAAGGATGTGAGTGTGAATACAAGGTGTCAAGACTCTGGGCCTTCAAAGAACACCATGTTCCTTCACAGCATCACGGTCCTTATCTCATGACAAGAACCGTAATAATAACCTGGCCACACACTAAATTAAACAAGACATCCAATGGAACACAGTCTCCACCAATACACCACAGGCGTTTGACATTAGCGTCTGCTTGGTCAGCCGTACCACTGCAACGCTGAGGGCCGCTTGTTACTCACTGCAGCAGAGTGTGGCAGTTGTTTGCGGCGCAATAGTAACTTATCTGTTGGGTTTTCTTTTCTTTCCCATTTCTCTTTTTGGTCTGATTTATATCCTCGATTGGTCCGGGTGGAAAAAAACAAAACAAAAGCCATTATTGCCACAAATCTTTTCCTGGTCGAGATCTCATTTTACAGTCGCCTTGAATAACGTTTGTTATTTGGTTGCTGTTGCTGCACAATTTCAATATGGCTTTCAGAGAAGCACAGGTCTGTGAAGGACGGCCTGAAATCAGGTGCACGAGACCACTAATTCCACCTTAACATTGAAAACTAAATTACCATCATTTGCATCTTAATTATTCTACCAGAGCGGTTCCAGCACCACGGTGTCGTGGAGCTGCAGCTGATTCAGTGCTGGCAATTTACTTCTTGTCATGTAAGGGGAATTTTGACTTCCTAGGGCACATAAAGCCTGGGATAATTACACTGGATTTTACGGCTGAGGCGCTACTGCTTTGGCCCTTTTTTCTTCCCTCCGCCCGTATACAGTTGAAAATGAGCAGTGACAGCAGCACAACAGCGGCCTAATTACCAGCAGGGCCACCGCAACAGGAGAAAAGATGCTGGCCGAGGCAGTGCACACAGTGGAGAGACGCCACGCAGCTTTGTGGTCCTGTGTTGAAGTGTGAGGGTTTTTTAAAAAGCTGCGTTTGTGTCTACGTGCATTCTATGCGGCCCACCCGAGGCTTCTGGAGCACTATTAACAGGCTCGCGGGGAGTTTTAGGCATAAAATGTAAGCACACTCCTGCTCCCACTGGGCCTTATATTATTAAAGCAGTACTAATGATTTCTAAGTCGTGGCTGCTCTGCCTCAGAAAACAAGTCTTTTAGAACAAAAGTAAAAGATAATTTATGACAGAAATGTTCCTTAAAAAGTGCGTCAGAGATGCTTTTACCCACATTAACCGTGAAAGATGCTGCACGTCGTGATATATTACACAAAACACTTGAAACTAGCCATACTAGCCGCTAGCTGTCCGGGCGAGCAAGCTGGCTAGAAATTAACGTTTATTTCCAATATTTATCTATAATTGAATTCAACAGAGCGGAAGAGTTAAATCTATTGTTCGACGGGCAGAAGACGCCGTTAAGTGTTCTCAAGCGCCTATTTCTAAGGCTTCACCCCAAGATAAAAATAGTACAACTTTTGTAAAGCTGCAGCCTGCATCTCATGTCATGTGACTTTTCTTTCTTCCACGTCCTCATGTCACACTTGCAACATGCAGGGCTCTCCGATAGCGGGGAACGTCTCATTGGAAGGCCGGCCATGTTTTCAGCGTGTTTTTGCCGAGCAGCGCATCAGACTATTGTGGCTCAGGAGCAGGAAACTCCAAAGTGCAACTAGAAACACACACAAAGCTAGAGCGCGACGCAAATGGGACCTTATCAAAAAGACATTTTCACTCTACCCACCTGCTGGACGAATTGCCATTCAATTCCATATATTTTGTATTTTTTTGCCAAAGCCATGTCCATGAGCGGCTCTATTATTGCGCTGGAACAAAAGCTTTGGATCCATGCCACTTTGGTAGGAGAAATGTCACATTTTTATATGAAAATATCCACAGGCAAAACTGTTAACAATAAAAAAAAAAGTAATTTGACATCTAATACGTAGTGGAGCGAATAGACCAAAGTGGTACCTGAGCATCCGCCGCTGTGCCGGCTTCTGAAGGATTCATTTTGCTTGCTGGAGAGCCGGGAGATAAACTCACGGAGCTGGTGACAGCACAGCCAAAAAAATGGAAAAACATTTCAGCTTTGATATTCCTTTAAAAGGTTAGAGGACACTATTCTTGCTGCAAACCCTTTGCAGCAAACAGCGGTGTATTCAGTGATACACATCTCAGAAAATTATAATAAAAAATGTGGATCTGTGATCTAGAATGGGCAATGATAGAGGCTCTCAGGTTTGCACTGCATTTCCTTTCTCCTCAGTAACGTCAGCGCACCAAACCAATGTACATCACATTGAGCCGACTGTGGATGTTTAGACCAGTTACCTACGAATGATACCGACAAGCAAACAACAAGGGATTCGTGTGGCAACGTTCCAGAGCGGTCACTCATCGGGGTTGCTGACGACAGCTGACCGGGCGGGACCGCTGGCCAGTTTCTCTTTAAACTTCTTGTTGACCTTTGACATGCAGGGTTTTTATTTAAGGTTTTAATCCCGACTGCCAAATCAGAAAATCAAAGCCTGAACCACGACTCAAACACAATCCATACATATATTAATGAAGCCATGAAGGCGTTAGGCAGTGTTTGATGTGAGTGACACTGAATTCTTGTTATTCATGTTAAATCTTGATACCAATGAATCATTAATGGCATTTTTAAAAAGCAAAAAGTTAAAATCCTTACGGGTCCCAGCTTCTCGTCTGTGTTTTTGATGCCACCATGGACTTGTTTGTTAGTTTGTTTGTTTTGCTTTAAATTAAAGTACGATATTAAAGGATCAGTGTGACATTTAGGGGCATCAATTGTCAGAAATTATAAAGTATAATATGATTAAGTGTCTTTAGTGTATAATCACCGTAAAATAAGAATCGTTGAGTTTTCGTTAGAAAGAACATTTATATCTACTTATGGAGCCGATCCTCTCTACGGCTGTCACGGTTCACCTCACCGCTAGATGACACCAAATCCTTCACACTGCAGCTTTAAGAACGTGTCCGTTTATTATTGTTACTGAAGCTCTATGTGTGTGTGTGTGTGTGTGCGTCACGCTGGCCTGAGCTTTAGAATTGAGACCTGGACTTGAAAGACTTAAGTCACAAAACGACTTGAGCTTTGATTGGACTCGACTCCCTACAGACTCGAGTTGACATTTAACATCTAAGCATCATGGTTTTGACTTTGTAAAGTCATCAAGAGAGCAACTTATATTATAGTGTTAGTGTTAGTATGAGACAGAACCGAAGCCCAAACATACAAAAACAAGATCCAATTTGACGTCATGAACTAGAATTATCCCTCCGTTATTAGCCCGGAACGTTCAAAGGACTTGATTCAACAAATTGAAAGAAATCAAGAAACCACGACGAATAATCTTAACAGCTTTGACAGAAATATGTCCAAACGATGAGCCAGTTCAACGGTCAGGAGTCACAACATTTCACGGAGCTTGTGAAGACTAACCGGACTTGAACTTGCCTTCAAGGATTCGACTTTACTTGACTTTGAGGGACTTGACTTTAGACGGGCTGTGATTGCTTGTAACAGCAGCTGGTTTCTGTGTTTGAATCTATTTTTCTCTTTGTTTTGCTGAGGAGTGATTTATTTTCTTCTTTTCAACTTCAAGAGCACCTGAAGGTTCCCTGGATGTGATTTATATTTGTGTTTGGAGGACGGAGCCTGTGCTCACAAACAGTCTCTGACGACCTTGACTACGGCCTGAGACGCTGCACACACACAACTTTATTTCTGTTGTTTGTTTGAGAGCAAAATCACAAATTATTGTTCTTCGATCTATGTTCACGTACGGTTTGAACGAACAAGATACAACGTGAGAAACTGTGAGATTTAGAAGAGTTTGATTTGCATATTGTTTTAACTTGGACAGAGCCAGGCTAGCTGTTTGCCTCTGCTACCAGTCGTTATGCTAAGCTACGCTAACCACGTCCTAACTGGAGCTTCTTACCTGAACAAACATGAGCGGATTTAGTAAGAAATCTAATTTGGTAACACTTTCTATGACGCCCATGTCTAGAATGCATTATAAGTTATAATGCATTCTAGACATGGACGTCAGAGAAAACGTTACCCACATTGATAATAATACTGTATTATAATAGTTTTAGGCACTCATAAACAATCATAATGCTTTACAACAATAATCATAAACATTATAAAAAGTCTATTATGACTTATAAGGTCAGGTATCATAATAATTCACGATTACTGGTCACTCCCTGATTTCTTTTGAAGGGATTACGGTGCATTATAATTGTTGAAATATTGGCATATTCGCCAATAATATAATGAATAATATCGATACGGCGATACGTCACCGTACAGAAGCAAAAGAAAGTCCAGCTCCGATTCACTGGGACTTTAAGTAAAGTGAAAAAAAACATTACAGTTATGCAAGAAAACACATTAAAATGCTGTAATTATAATGCATTACAAAAATATTATAATGAATTGCAACTATGGGAACTACAATACATATGATACTTGCAAAAAATATGAAGTATGATACATAATTCCATATTCAATGCTTTAAAATGTGTTATGATTGTTACTATAAAGCATCATGAATACATGAGTGCTCATGACTTTAATGCAATAAGCAGATTATAAAGCTTTATAGGCGTGTTTATCATGCATTATAGACGTGGGCGTCGCAGACTTAACTTGAACCTGCTTTCTGTTTACAACATAAAAACGTCTCTGTGTTGCCGGCGTGCTTATCTGTTGTCGGACTGTCAGGCTGCTGTGGAGTGTGTTTGTGTGCGAGTGGAGAGGCAGAGGGAGAGGCAGCGCCGAGGCAGACAACGGCGAGCCTTGTTGGGGTCGGTCGGTTACAACATGCTGCAAAACTTAGGCTTCATTCATGGTGGGGTGCGAACTGCCTTTTTTGGAAGAAATGCTCACTGTATTTCCTTTCACAGAGTTCAATATGTTTTGGTGACCTGCATCCGTTTTTTTTTTCTCTCTCTCCAACTCTCTCAAAGAACAAACAACCCAATGTCATCGTCAAAAGATCAAGTGACAAGCTGTTTCCACTCTCTCCCTGCCCAACACAACTGATAAAATACAGGAATGTGGGAACCTCAAATACTGAATGGAGCCTATTTTTACCTCGGCCATGAATGTTTGTGGTCCTGTTTGTTTTCATTTTAGATGTCAGAATAACTTTTTTCGACTTTGTGAAGTAACAGTTAATGGACGGCTACTTTTTAAATTCTTTCTAGCCTTTTTCTATTCTTGATTTCAAAGGCATTTTGAAGCTTGTGACGTAATCATCAAACACAATCTTCATCTAAATGGGGACAAAAACATGATTTCTTCGGTTAAAAGTAAAGAAAAAAATAAAAAATGACCCAACTAGCTGACGAAATATCTTGGAACGGCTCGGAGGATTTTGAGTCTGCAGGTTTTTCCAGATGATCACCAGCTGGTTTCCCTGATTGTGTTTCGTCTCTTGCACGGTTGACGGGTTTAGAAGTGAAACAGAGCGGCGCAGGAGCTTCCTCTGAAAAACACTTTACCTCAGCGATGACGATTACAGGTTTAAAATTTAAATTAAAATCAAGAGTTTGTGATTAAAAAAAACATATGATGGAACTGGTCGTTGTGGCTTCCATGTAAATGATAGTCAAGCTGTAAGATGGAAACAAGCTTTTGCACCGCGAATAAAAGCATCGACCAATCAGGTTGTGTGGATCGGACGTGTTCAAACCAACTCCAACAACCATGGATGTATGAAGAGAACTGGATACAGCGTTGGAGGCGGTGCAACGTTCAATTCAGATGAAGATGAAGGGATCTTCCGGAGACTTTCTGCATTATGGAGCCCACAAAACAAGCGCACTTCTTCCGCCTCCCGGCCCCTCGATCCAGCCGAAAAATAATTCTGGGTTCCGCTATTAGACTTTTAGGACCTTATGATGTAAATAAGGGCTATTTCAAGTGTTCACACTGGGATGTGGATTTATCTCAAAAACATTTATTTTTTGGGGGGAAAGTATTTTTGGGCCCCGTGGCATCACACGACCGACCCAGAAATCCTAATTCCACCTTTTTTTCCGCCACTTGCATTTTGCTTCAAAGCCCGGCTCTCTTCCCGGAGGCTTGATAACAACAGGGAAGCTCTGTGTGTGTGTGTGTGTGTGTGTGTGTGTGTGTGTATATTCATAACCTTTTTAAACCAAAACCTGGGCACCTAGTCTAGTTAGTAGCTGCGAAAAGCACAACAAGTACGTGAGGATTGAACAAAACCCCCACACTTCCCGTCACTGACCGTCAACAACCGAGAGAGCAGCGTTTGAGATGAAACAGCTCTTCAACAACAGTCCGAGTTCTGGTTCTAGTTTTTAGATGAGCGTGGTGAAATCTCCAGACGTGTGGGCAGTGTTATTGCAGCTCTCACATTCTTACACAATGAAAAGACATTTGAGCTAGGCGATGAAAAGTAAAAGTGTTGCAATACCGGGGGAAAGTCCAAAACACAAATATCTTTTTTCCGTCCCACAAACAGCTGCAATCCATCCTTTAGGTATTTCTCTCTAACGGACAACATAGTAGTGGACGTAGTATCACAACAAGCAACGAGAATGTGAGGTATTTTGGCTCCGGCTAGCAGGCGGACTGGATGGAAAGAAGAAAGAGTTGCTGGTGAGCAGCTCCCAGCTGCCATGTGACTTTTGGAATTTCGACTGGATGATTCACAGCGAGTCAGGAGAGAACACAACACAAGCGGTTCTTGATTCAAAAATATTGGTCAGTGCTTCCAAGGATCTTTTCCACCCTGCTTCCAGATCCTTGGCTCGGGCCGGGGTCGGTAATTATCACCAGGTTTCAGATGGAAAGAACTCATCATCGGGCGCATTCAGGGTTTTTCGTACTTCTGGAGACGTACGAGGCAATGTGGATAATATCTTCCCAATGTGCCGCTACGTCATGCAAACGGGGAAGAGATGTCAGGTGGAGCACGAGATCGGCTTCAGTGAGCAATTATTCACTCTGCTGGTGGAACTGAAGAGGGAGGAGACGTCTGTATTCAGCGTGTGCTTTCATCTTTGGATCTACGTAGCGTTCACTTTGAGTGTTGAAAATGTGCTTCTGCGCACACACACACACACACACACACACACACACACACCCGAGGGGAGCGTTCACACTCACCTCTGACTAAAATGACTTTTGTTTGCAACACATAAGAGCAGTGGCCAAACTCTTTTGTATTGTGATACATATACACAAACATATAAGGAAGTCATGGACCAAACAAAAGTAAATGTGTAGTTGTTACACACAGTGTCCTCTAACATTATACTCATTTTCCCAACGTTTCAGACATGTTCAACACTCACTCGCTATCTTTTTGTTTACCTAATCGACTGAGGTTCATTTTTTTCAACGACTAGTAATGAATAAAGTCTAGTAGCTGTTCATAATGGCTGCGACTTCTAGAGTGCAAATGAAAAAGTGCCATACAGTGACATTTAGTAGAGATATGTTTGAGCCATTTAGTTCATCGTGGGTCCTTTAGAAACAGGCAGCGATGGGTCATGAGAGGAAGCAAACACCTGATGACCTTTAATGTTTCCACAGCAATGAAGGTTAATTGCTTTTCCTGTTCTAGTTTGTTTTAATTATCTTAGATTTTGAATGGCGTTTCTTTCATCGTATTTACTTGAATTGCCTTGTTGCCTTGTTGCTGAAATGCGCTGTATAAATAATCGTGCCTATCATTAAAAACCACTTCTCACATCCACCTCCTGTAATTCAAAGCACACGCCTCACGTCCCCACAATAGAAGGCAGATGGGGATGTACCGTTGTTTTTTACGAGTTCTTCGAGCTCCATCATGTTTGAAGGAGGGGAAAGAAAAGTGCAGATGTGTGTTTTTTTATGTTTCTAGTAGCAGGTAGCTGTAGAAGGAAGTCAGAATATAACACTAGGGGACAATAAGAAAAGCCATGAGCTCCTTCTGAATATTAATGTACTGATACAAGACATCAGAGCACAAGCTACTCATTAAAAAAAGCTCAGCGGGCACGAGCAGTGAGTTATTTCACGAGCTCTT
Source organism: Pholis gunnellus (assembly GCF_910591455.1). NCBI lineage: Eukaryota > Metazoa > Chordata > Actinopteri > Perciformes > Pholidae > Pholis > Pholis gunnellus. The sequence continues at coordinate 26,252,919 of NC_136532.1, forward strand.
TTGTGTTTGCTTGCTGTGTTGTGAGCAGAAAGGACACCGACATTAGAACTCAGTCACGTCCGCTGCATTGCCTCTACTCACTGAAACTGCACGGCAAGAAAATAGCTGCAAAACACAGCTGCTGTGGACGGTGTGATACGGAGCCGACGGGTTCCAACGGGGCACAAACAAACCACAACAAACAAACAGAAAAAACAGCTGGCGAGCTCGGGAGAAATGGCCGCACACCAACAACCCCGGCACGGTATCAGCCGTCCGCTGGCGGACGACATGCTGCCCGGTTTCCTCAGGAAGCTGAGGAAGATGACACGGTTCGGTGCAGCTGTCACCAGATAACGCTGCCGGTAAGGAGATTATTCAAACGGGCGAGCGTGCGTCGTCCTCGCACTTCTTTTGATGGCGTTAAGTCGCTGGCTGTGGAGGTGTTGGTGAGATGTTGGGCTGGGCTGCAGCAAGATGTTGTGTCAGAAAGAACAGTTACAAAAAACAACATATTAACACATTCATTCATATTTACCCCGTGGTCAGTGGGTCATTGTTGTGCGGTTGCTTGAGTTTCGTCCTCTTTTCTGGTTAATTCTAGTCAGAGCGGAAGGCAGTTGTTTATTTATTTATATTAATTTATAATCAGTTGTTTGCACAGGATGCAGATTATTATACGAACGTGTGGAAATTAAAATCAGAGCAGCCAAGATGCCCGACATAATTAGCGTTTTCTTCTCATTGTGGTGACTTTTGCTGGATCCACTGGTTTTACTAACTGTAGTTACCATAAATGTACACAAACCAGTTTGTTTTCCTTCACGTAAACTGTACAAATAACTATTAGGTACACGTGATGGTTTGTGTTGAGCTAACGTTAGCAGTCATTCGTTGGTAAGCACTGTTTTTCACTTATTGTTGTTTTGTTTATTAATCGTCATTAGTGCTTTATGTGTAAAACCTTTATGCTGCCGTGTCTTTTTAAACTTTTTTAAAAGGAGCGTCAGAAAGGAAAGATAACGAAGCTTGTTGGAGGTTTTGTGGGTTTATTGGCTTCAGCAATGACTTTGATGTCACCAGAAAGTCAGATTTTGGTATCTATAATAAATCGTATGTATGGCATTACGGTCTCTTTCACATACTGAGGATACTGAAACCAACTCATGACCAGCTGGAGGTGACACGCCTCGCAACTTAGAAAGAGAAACCGTGTTCATGCCTCCAGCAGGATAAAACGTCTGACCCCCCGTGAGTTCACTGAAGCGCTCGTCTTTAATCCGTCTGTTATCTTCATGACTCCGTATCACAGAGCACCGTCTCTTAAAACAGCCGAGCAAGTGACAAAATGTTCCGTTTCTCCTTCTGGCACAGACAAAGAAAACAACTCCAGCGGTTGCTTCACCTGGAAACAGACGGTCAAACAGAAATCCTCTTCCACCTGCATAAGTGGGTTGTGACACAGACCTCTGGAAGCTTTTTTTTCTTTCTCCTGGAAATCAAAGGAAGCCTGAGCCTGCAAGGGGAGGAATGCTCGCTCTGATCCTCTCACAACAGAGTACAGCATCTGCATTTGAAGTGAGGAGGAGAGGGAAGGAGAAAAAAAAGAGAAAGCGCCCGGCGCACCTTGCAAAAAGACCTTTTCATCCGAGGCGAGGTTATGCTGAGCGCCCACATGCTCGCGTTTAAAACGGCGCCCTACTTCACATCGCGCACACACTCGCAGCTTAGGTCATTCTTTTCCCTCTGCCCAGACTACCCACAATTCAAGAAGAACCAGACTACAATACATGAAGTAATTACTTGACCCAACCGCAGAATCTGTCACTGGAATGTGCTCTGCAACACATTTTGCTAACCGTGCCTGCGGACTGTGCCACGATATGTCGGTCTAATAGGGGGAAAATAGGCAGATTTAAGATTTAATCAGCACTAATCAGTGCTTAGATTTGCCTCGGCTTCTGCTGCACCGGAGAGCTGGCTGCTGTAGTAGTGATTAGATTAATAATTACGTCTTACTCCATCTTTTTGTCCGTCCCTAAAACGTTTTTTCATTCCTGCCGGCTCACCAAATTCCTCCACACTCCAGCCAGCAGCCACCTACTCTGCTTTAACGCGTCTATGCGACGACTACAAATCACCGCTTTCCTTTCAGCGTATAGTTCTCTCCGTCACCGTCTATCTCTGTCCCCCCCGTCAGACACAAGAGGCAGCTCACTAGTTTCCTCACTCTGTTTTCACTACAATGTGAAAATAAAACCTAATATCCACGTTGCTGCAGAGGTGCATCCCTCACCCGGGCGTCAGGCCAGATAACAGGAGATTAGATCTCAGGGGCCACACGGAGGAGTCCAGTTAGTTACTCTCACTGTAAGCCTCATTTCCAGGGGATCACACACCCACCCACCCAATCACACACACACACACACATACACACACACACACACACACACACACAGGTTACATATTAAAGCTCTCTATGATATTAGAGATGGAACCGTTGGGTATTTAATCCATAAAAAAACATGAAATTGCAGATTGATGGATGGATGTTATGATATTATTGGTTGGTTTAAGCTCACTTCAGCACACATCAGAAATCGTTTTACATTAAGAAAAGATTATTGGATTTCTTTGCAACATTTTTTTAAATAGGTGCAAAATATGATGTTGGATGTGATCTCAAATGCTTTTTTTCATTTCATCTTAACTTTCATGTTTTGAATAAATAGCATTTTTCTTATTATTATCTATACTATATTGCTGCAATTAAAATAATGTACAGTGCAAAAGCCCAAGTAGGAGAGATTTCTGAGCCATAACAAACAGACAGAAGGCTGTCATAGAACTATAGAACAACAATATGCAAAAATGACGTCATTTCCTTGGTCACGTCACATAAACTGTCTTACTATGTAAATGTTTAAAAAACAAAAAGCATGAGTTTATTATGATTGTCAATGTCTGTAGATACATGGCAACAGGGTGAAGTCTCCTCCGCCGGCTGGATGAGCACCAACAACGAAGCCGTCTCTCTCTTCAAGCAACCGGAGGAATTGATCTCATCTAAACTGGCTTTTTTTCCAAACACATTGAGGTTTTGGGGGAAATTACCGGAGCTTCTCAGGAGAAACGAGGACTTGCGGCAGAAACCTGAACACCTGGACCCCGGAGACTTCTTCTGCCCCTTCACCAATAACAGAAAGAGGTGGGGGGGGGGGGGCGACGCCGACCAGGCACACATGTCAATGTATCACCAACCCAATCACACTCCCGTTCACTTTGTGATTCCGGACACGTTTTCTATTCGCTTGTACGTGAGACATTGTGTTTGAGCGTTTCTCTCGAGCCGTCGGGGGAAAATCAGGAGGATTCACAGTGAGGGAGGGAGACGGGTCTCTGAGGACGGACACTACAAACACTACTTTCCTTTGGTTGAGCGAACAATTTCACCACAAGGTCCTAGTAGCTGTTCTGGAGCTTTTGATCATATCACATGATCTTCATGAGAATATGAGCCTGAATATCTTGAGGCTTGCACAATCATTTTTAAATCACTTCTCAAATCTTAAAAAAAAGCTTTTTATTAATGCTAGCACACTTTTATTTCATCCGTGTCTTATCTGTTGTATCATTATTATTACTATTATTGTTATAAGCAGATGGTTTGCCCTGTTGTCAGGGATTGTATATTATCTTTCTGGGTTTGTTTCGTACTCAAGCTCAAAGCCAGATGGATGCAATTGTTGCCAACAGAATCCACTCCTTTTTCCAGAGTCATAACTCAGATAACTCCCATACGGAGACGGTAGACATGTTTTTAGTTTCAGCGTGACTCACACTTTCTGGAGATATCAATAGCTCTGCCGTCCGTTGTGCATAAACACCATTGAATCCAGTTGGAAATCATAGAAAAGAAGACTTACAACCTTATCGGAGAATTATTATCTTCTTTTTTTCTTTATCAAACCATTGTTTTCTATCTGCGTGGTGTAAGTTTGCCAAAAAGGAAATGTCGAAAAACACGTGTGTACCCAATGTTCTCTACCTGGGCTCTTTTTAATTCAATTTGTGTTTCCTGTATTTATTATTTTTTTAAGTTATTGTTAATAATAATTCATAATTAATCATTTTTAACAGTCTAATCTGAATCCTGATCCTCTAGATCACCTACATCAGTAAACGAGACCATAATAAAGAAGATTGTCTATTTCTATGTGCTCGTCATCGGAGCCACCGGGTCGGATTCTGGTGAGATCAGATGAAATCATGCAGGTTCACCAGAAACTCCTTCAGCTCAGACTCCAGCGGGGCCTGGACCCAGATCCTTCAGCAGAGACCGGTTCACCGTAGACAGACCCAGATCCTTCAGCAGAGACCGGTTCACCGTGGACAGACCCAGATCCTCCAGCATAGAAACCAGTCCACTGAGGACAGACCCAGATCCTCCAGCATAGAGACCGGTCCACTGAGGACAGACCCAGATCCTCCAGCAGAGACCGGTTCACCGTGGACAGACCCAGATCCTCCAGCATAGAAACCAGTCCACTGAGGACAGACCCAGATCCTCCAGCATAGAGACCGGTCCACTGAGGACAGACCCAGATCCTCCAGCAGAGACCAGTCCACTGAGGACAGACCCAGATCCTCCAGCAGAGACCGGTTCACCGTAGACAGACCCAGATCTGGCTTTGCTGCAGCCTTCGACCTGCACGTCTCCTCCTACGGCCAGGACCAGAGCTTCGCCAACGCCGGGAGACGCCAAGCTAAACCTTAACCTAGCCCGCCACATAAAACTTAAACTTATCGTTTGACCACCAGATGAAGTAACGTGTTGATATATCTATAGCTTTGAGTTCATCACTCGACCATGAGAGATGAATCACTTGCACTCCACCAGACCATGAAATATGCAGGTTGTGCAACGAACTGGCAACCACTTGTTGTGAAGTGTGAAGTGCACGATGAATACGTGGGTTTGATATTCTCGGTACTTCAACATGGCTCTCGACACTCATCTACCCATTCATATATAGATTCACACTGCATTGAAAAACCTGTTGGCACACTAGGAAAAAACTCAAACGGCATAAAAACTAAAAGACTAACTTCAAACCTTAAACTTTATTACTTGTGTGTAGGATCCACTGCGTGCAGACTCACTTCTACGAGATCATATATAACTAAGCAACATTTAATGGAATTCTATTGCTTGACAACTTTTTTTAAAAAATACCAGAAGAGTCCCTGCTGATTAGGTTTTATGAGTTCTTTTCAGATGAAACTCTCTTCCATGAATCAAGCTGTTGATCCAGCGGAGCTCTGTAAAGAAACAATGAGCCGGATGATTATAATCACCTTTCGGTGTGTAATCCTCTCGCTCCTGTTTGCTTTCACTGGCAGCTCGTATCACAGGAATTTGTTTTATAGGAAAACAGAAAATGCTCACGGGCTGTTTTACTTGCAAGGGTGTCGGCAGAATCCCGTTCCTACCGACCCCAATTGTTAAAACTGAGAAATTAAGCAAAGACGTTGTATATTATTTACTCAGAATCCTGATCCACAAGCGGCGGGATAATCTTTTGTTATGGGCGAGGCTGCAACAGGCACAATTCCCACAGTCGAAGGCGACCTTAACAAAAGAGGATACAACCGCATCGTCAGCAAAAAGCGAAAGTCAACCCAAATCAAAAGCATCGCAAAAAAGTACAGTATGTGGCTGAAAGTAAGTCCCACGGTGTAGTAAACCCCTCACTGCCCCCGAGCACAAAGACAGGTCATAACGAATTGTTTTTCCCACTCGACTGGTCTGAGCCCAGACCTCGACCCCGTTCCAACGTCTGTGGGATGAACTGACCCTTGCATTACAGAAATGCATTGAAGAGGTACAAAGATGAACTGATGTGAGTTGACCCAGGAAGGCAACGTGTTTGAGGTCTGTGAGTTTGAAGGAGTGTCAGGAAAGGAAGGTGAAAGTGAGAGTTCTTTCTTGAACAGTTGTGATTGCTTGACTGCAGTTTCTAAAAGGTCAAGAACTATCTTTTAAAACCAACATGGACAAGAAGTCTTTAAAAGAAGTTTAACTTAAAACAATCTACATTTCCGTGACAACTCCACCTGCTGATGAAGACAATTGAATACAACTGAAAGCCCCGGTGCTACAAATAGTGGACCTAGTGACGAGATGAGTTTTGTCACCTTTGAATAAGGGTTTTAAAACTTGAATAACTACAGTTTACATTAGAAAATCTACAGGAATGTGAGCTTGATTGGAACCAATGCAGCCCCATTGCTGGGTGACATGCAGCCAGCTTTGACGTAGGAGGACCGTCTCTGGCAACGTATCCTCACATAACGGTTCGTATGATATCCTACGAAGAGTTGCTCCTCATTTCTCGTCATCAACACGTGTCAGTTTCCGCTCGTTACGGCCTTTTCCAAATAAACTTCTGTCTTCACAGAACACTTAGGTTAAGGAATAGATCGTCGTTTTGATTTAAAGAACCATGGAAGTTAAGTGACCGAAACATCAAGATGGGGAACGAGCTGCGGTCTCCTGGCTCAAAGATCGCCGTTTGTTGGACCCGTCCACCTCCTCGACCTCCTGTGTGCGATTTAGTGTTGTTATTCGTATTTGTATTGTTGGATGAGACCAGCCTGCACCATGATAACACTGTGGGGTTTGTCAAACAGAGCTAATGTCTGTCTGAAGACAACCTCATTGTCCATGCTGAACCTCATTAATGCACTTGTGGCTGAATGGGAGCAAATCCCTGCAGCCAGGTTATAAAAAAACCTGATGAGAAACCTGCTCAGTAATCACATGAGTGATACGTGACGGTGGTGATAACTACAGCGGTGAAACGTCAACGGCCTCTGGACGAGAGAGAGAAAGAAAGAGCATATGATCAGCCATCTGTGATCACCAGACCATCGACTGGACAGGCATCAAAGGTCATCGACCGGGATTGATTGATTACAAACTTAGTTTAAAGAGTCGATATTCTTTTAGCCATCTAATGTCTCTCTATACTCAAGCATTGTTAGTCGAAGAGCTCCTCGTCACTGGGATTTGCCAGCCTCTGAGGTCCCTCAGCATCATTGTTTTCACACACACACACACACACACACACACACACACACACACACACACACCAGCTGCTCTTAATCCGACTCTCGGGCCAGAAATAAGAGGTACTGAAACAAACACAGCGCCCGAACCGCACAATACCGCTGAGATCAGTCTCCCCTCGTTGCTCCCGTGAAGCCCCTTTAAAAGTGGATGTTGATTTGTTCTCACTTCCTGCAGCAAAGACAGTGTGTAAGTTCACAGAAACTATTCGACATCAGCAGCATTGAATGCAGCAATATCAAAGCCTGGCTCGTCCGGCGTATGATCAATATGAAAGATGAAGTCTGAACAAATGTGTTTTTTAATAAGTCAAGCATTCAATTCTTTAAAGTGAAGTGTCATGAAATGTCACGAAAAATCTAAGAGAATTAAAGGGATTTTAGAGTGTAGACAAAAATCACAGCTGTGCTTGTTATAGAAAGGAGGAATGACTCACATCACCCACAGAGAGAGGAACCTAGTTACTTTATCACAGATCGAGATCAAGACATGACATTTGATCAACACCAAACGATCACAAGAGAGGAGCTGTCGAGTGCAAATCATCCTCCACAGGAGCGAGCACGATCGGTGTTAACCCTTTATTAAAGAGAGAGAGAAGGTGCTCTGTGGTTCTTTTTACCTGAAGGTAAAGCTGCAATTGGAAGCAACAGGTTGCCTTAAAATGATGAGAGGTGTACAAATAAAGGGTCCTCCGTGTTGTTGTACCCTATAGTGAATATATCCGTTCCACACAACGTGATTGGTTGCTGCCTTTATTCACGGTGCGAAAGCAAAAAAAAAATCAACCTCTTCGTATTTCTTTTACCCTCCCTGCAGTTCTGTGGCGCTTCATGACGGAGACATGAGAGAAGAAGAACAGCGGGGGAGTCCATCCTTCCAAAGAGGAAAGAGATGAAACATGCTTATCTGTTCCTTCATCATGTGTGGACGCGACCATACGTTCGGTTGGCTTTTCCTCCATCCTGTCACTGAGGAGGCTGGAAAGCATCTCCACATCGCAGCTTCCTGATCGCGGCTGTTATAAAAACAAAAATGTATTTCCATTCATTCGCAGAATCTGATGTTCTTTGTGTTTATTTCCACCACAATGTTGGATTGCTGAGCTCTCCTGGAGACTGTTGTTGACCGAGGAGCTCGCGTTCCCGGCGAGATGATCACGAACAGCCAACAGAGAACCACAAGTGTGACATTTCAACCACTAATAGTTTTTCCTTTTGTGAAATATTTATTTGACGAAGGAATTCTGTGGATGTATGGAACCCCAAAGTGTGCGATATTCAATACATTTAAAAAGACACTTTGCAATAAATCGTTATATGAATAAATTAAGTAGTATTGTAACAGTAAATCTTACATGCTTATATATATAAATATATATATATATATATAAATATATATATATATATAACATTTATTTTTTAAATCAACACAGAGAACACAGCAATGGCGTGAAAAAGCTTTCCAAAGCAGCAATCAGGCCAAATCTCACACACACACAAACACACACACACACAGGGAATGTCACACTTAATGTGTCTGACATGAGACCTTTACATATGAATATATTTCCATTTTGACGACTCCTTATGCTTGATAAAACACTTGCTCCTAAACACAAAGTGATGCACATGAAGAAGTATTAACTATTGGCACAGATCTCCTTCACAGTCGATGTGACACTTGACGTGTTTCCTTCCGCAGCTGCATTAGTTTGGTATGAATAAAGGACAAGATGAGTATTTAGAGCGAGCAGTGACAGCTATTACAATTCATAATAATAGCAGCAGCTGCAATTTGTGTGACCAAAAAAAAAGAAAAAAACCTTTAACTGGGTCCTGTTAGCAAATGGAACTGGGTCAGTTTCCAAGTGTGGGAGGACATTCTCTTGAATCAATCCTATTTGCTGATGGAGGCCGTGAGAGCTTCAAGAAAAGTTGCATGCACGAAAACACGACGCCTTGGTAGCGACCTATCAATCACTGTGTAGCATCCTCTGCTTTATGGTCTGTGTGACTCTAAATGGACCATCATTCACTAAATGAACATCATGCTGTATTGAAGAAGACTTGAAACTAGAGATTGAGACCATAAACTCATGTTTACAATGTTTACTGAGGTAATAAATCAAGAGAGAAGTAGAGTCATTTTCTCATAGACTTCTATACAACCAGAGGAGTCGCCCCCTGGTGGACATTAGAGAGAATGCACGTTTAACACTACATGTCATCATTCACCCATTCACATCTTGTAGAGCAGCAATGATCTGCTGGTCTTTCCCTCCCTACTTCGCCCGGTACCTGCAGTGACATTTTAGTTTTTTTGGCTGGATTGTTCACCAGAACCAGACATACCGGGCTCAGCGATGGATGGTTTCATTTTTCCTCTGAAAATGCTATAATTCCAACTTCAATATGTGTCGCTGCTATGCGTAGTTGTTTATCAATTCACGGCACTACTGCACAAAGAACGCAGTCAGAAATGGTCTCGGCAACGCCCAAACAATGTTCCACCACACACATTCTGATGCAAGACTGACGCAAACAAGGTCACACAGATCCATCATTGTGAATTCAATAAACAGGCGTCACGTTTCAGCTGTATTCTCAAAGGACGATCACAGGGACCAGGAAAAAAAGGACAAGTGCAGCTCAAGTTCAAAGCCTATACAGCTCATCTTTGATCCCTGTTTCTACTCTGATGCAACAATGATCTGTTGATGAGTTAATGAGTGATAAGTGGTGATTCAGTTTTGCTGCAGTGCAGTGTCGAACAAATCGCTACATCATCCAGTCCAACGATCAGTATTTCAAGTTCTGTAAGGGCGTAACTAACTAAAACCTGGGTTTAGTCAACGTTTTGGAACAAGCAGGACTCGTTATTTGTGATTTGCCCAGATTTATTCCGGACGTCTGGTCACCAAAGTCTACACTCAGAAGCAGATAAAGTGGTTTGCAATAGGAGCAGTTAATGTTTTTCCATAACAAATTACAGATTTATACCAGTTTATAAGTTGTTATTTCTGTAATATGTTTTCTCGCAACTTTTCTGGCTCTGGCACAGGAAGATGACGTCCCAATTCCCTATCTCACACACAAAGCCATCAACACCGGAGCTGAATTCTGAATCAGTCAAAGATTGTGGGCAGTATGTAATACAGCAGATCTGGGACCAGACTAATATCACTTTACCATTCCTAAAAATAGGAAAAAATACCCCCCAAAAAAAACAACCCAGCTTTCTCCTTTCATGCTTATAGAGGTTAGTTGTAGATGCAACGGAAACTGGCTTGAGACACTACCGGGACGTTTTTTATTTCCTATGAGGTGGAAGAAGAGGAGCGCTTGTTGCTGTCCGGTGTGCGGCCCACACGGGTGGCGACACTCCTTTCAGGTTTATGTGGCTTCACCCGCCCTCAAGGGATTCATTCATTACACATATATACTGTATATACGTATATATATATATATATATTTCCTGACCTTCAGCTGTTTATTTTTTGTTTTGTTCATGGTTGTGAAGGCATATCGTCAAGTGATTTTTATGTCCTTGAGCAAAGTCAGTCGTTTTCTTTTCACATTTGGCCGTCGTGTTTGAGCCTGAAACATCAGCCGCCAGCAAGAAAATAGAAGTAAAAGGTCACTGAGTTTAATTGAGCATCGATTATTTACACAAATAATAATTGACTGGCTAAAGAATCCTTACTACACACCTTACTTCATCTGCAAATTTAAAGCAGAACATATAAACTGGCCGCTGGTAGTGTCATCATAGTCATAGAAATAGCAGCAGCAATAGTGATCGTATCAGCCCCGGTGGCAGTGAAACCTGGTGGTTGTGGGTCCTACCTGGTAGCTGGTAGTCCCCCGGGATGTTGGAGGGGGTCTGCAGCAGAGCGGACCGGCGGTAGACCACGTGGACCCGGCCCTGGTGCTCCAGCTCCTGGGTGCCTCGCTCCAGCGGCTCGATGAAGTACTCGTCTGCGTCGGTGCGGATCATCCCGGCCTGCAACACAATGCTTCCCTTATCAACCATTCAGCACCGGCAGATTATGATAACAAGGTCACAAATCAAGATGGTGATTCCACCGAGCGGCTGTAAATGTATGCAGCAAGGACATCTTTTGCATTCATTTGGACTGAACAGACAACACACTGACACCCGAAACAGACGCATTAAATATATGAAGAGACACGTTAATGGGATGTTTAGTCATTTATTCAAGATTGTCTCTATGTACTAATTGCCTGCTTAAATGTATGAATGTCTTTCCCCGTGACTTTGCTCCATGTTGTTTTCTGTTGTTTACCTGCAACGTACACTCCGTCTGCAATTACCAGCCGGTTACCCGACAGCAGCAGGTGGCGATGAGAAAGCTCCACATCGTTAGAGGAGGGAATTGCTTCGTGATCGCCACCTGCAACCGTCAGATTTCCTGCAATGCGAGGCCAGTCATGCAGGTTGTTTAGGGTCGGATAAAGGAGCACACTGTGCGGCTAACGAGATGATGAACAAACAAACTGCTCATCCAATCCTAGAGGCCGATGAAAACACGTGGGAGCGCTGCAGACAACACTTCATAATAACCATCGTTCATGCTCAAGTTGATCATTATTATACTGTTAACACACAATGAAATGATTCTTGTTGCACACATTATTACATTTTATATTCAGCGTTGACATTTTTGTAATGATATCCACATTATTAACGTTATTTACAACGCTAGTTAAGACTGTATTAATGGTTAATGGTTAGTTTGTTGACTGTCTATGAACATTATCTGGATGCTTTTACAAAGTTTCATGTAATGTTTGTAGATGTTTTAAAATTAATTTGGTAATCATGTACAGAGACTTATTATAGAATATATGATGTCATTATAATGTGCGCAGAAATAAAATGTTAATATGATAGTTTCTCTCGAGAGCTTTGATATAATATAGAATTCATAAACCAATTAATATTACACAAACTAATGATAAAATAACGTAAATTATGGTATTACTAATAATTAATACACTTTATTAATTATTATTTCATTGTTTGTTTACAGTAAAAAAACATTTATTGATGATGGTTATTGAAAAGTGTCGCAGCACTGCACCTACACTGTGATTAGTGCTTCTACCCGACGCAGCTACTACGAATGTGTACAACTCTTAAAACATGTTAATGACGTCAGAATGCAGATAAAGCCTCGGCCTTGTGTGATCTTTTTGATTCATCGAGGATTTAGATGCAAAACACAAATTTGCTCGATCTGCTTGTGAGGGCCACGCGGCGCTCGGGTCGCTTTGCTGCGACATCCGACGAGACGGGAGGAACGTTGACTGAACTAATGTCCAAACGGTCACGCTCGGCCTTTAGAGAGGCAAGAGAAATAAATCAAAATGCCGCTACTGTGCACCTGTGCGCAGACAGAGACACCTCTCACAGAGCTCCAGAGGAATTTGTTCCAGCTCTCGGTCGGCCGGTCGGCCGGGGCCTACACTGCTGCACCTCGCTCTGGCCTCTCCACTAACACTCCGCCGGGCTGTGTGCACATATGGAGCTTTGCGACCGACACGCACACTGAACTCCTTTCCAACTCCCACAGTCCCCGATCAACCGAACACTGCCCCCCCTCCCCCCCCCCCTCCCTCTCTCCTCCTGTTTACACGCACTGCTGGCTGCACTCCAATCTAAGTTCTTAACTTAAGTCTGCATGGAACTGTGAACCCACGGACAGAATATTCATGTCCTGAGGTGTGCTGCACATAGTCCAACAGCCGGCCAGCTAAAAGGAATTTAAATGTTTGTGCATCCAAATGACCAAAAGACATCCTAAACGTGTGTGCTGCCTCATCGGGCTGTCGTCAACCAAAGATGCTCTTAGTCGACTTGTACGATTTTGTCGACTAATTAGCCTCATCATGCATCATCATGATTGGTCAGATGCAGGAAACTCCGCCCCTTTATGGGAACACGCTCAGAGCCAGATTGAGGAAACCGGGGTTGAGTTATATTATATATATTATAGAATAGTTAGTATTCTAACCGGGGCATGATGCTGAAACACGTCACTTGGCAGCATCGCTGGGTGTTGACACGAGGAGCTACAAACTGAAATTGCATCAAATGTGTTGAAAATGCATCTTCTTCTACCTGCTATGAACTACAACTGTGTGTAAATGTATTAATTTACTCAGTCAAACCTCCGCGTTTACATTAAATGATAAGAGGACTTGCCCCGGAGGCGTGGATACACTGAAACGCACCCCGTTGGGTTTTCTAGTAAACAAACAGTCGATCCGGCTCCGCTGACAAACAGACTTACGGTGAAGGTTGCTATGAAGGCCACACGTTGCTTTTGCAATTGAATCACAACTAAACCTTGAATGTTTGTTAGCGATTGTAGCTACATACTGAGAGAAAATCTGAATCAAAGGGACAATTTGCTGCAGGACATTCTGTTTATATTCAAATGGCGTGTGGAGTTCACAGCTCTGATGGCAGCTAGAGGTCATCAGAACAAGACTGGATGTGATGAAGATAGAAGAAGAAGGATCGAGTCTTCCTCATCAAAGAGAACCGCGTCGCTCACAAAGTGATCTGGATTTCTTTTCATCTTGCTTAGGTTTACATTTTTAACTAACAAGCATCACCATGAAACTCCCCCAGTTGAATGCTGACGTTAAGACGACTCTTTTATTAATTAAAATGTTTCTAAAATGGTATGTTTAAATATGCAAATGAGGCATTATCTAATGGTAACTTTTGGTGAATTTAGGAAAAATCTACAGACGCAAACAGACAAAGTAGTGAAATAAACACCTTAATGTGTATTTTGGACGTTTTCCTTCCACTAGTTTTTTCTTCTTCTTGTCTTCTCATCAGATGTTATTAATGCATAACAGACAAAAGAAACAAGCATATTGTTGACTTCCTCCTCTGCTTATTGTTGTGCATTATTCTGACACCTGCAGGCGTCGCTCACAGCTGCAGATTAAACACTTTTCTGTATTTCGGCCTATATGCCGTCCGGCTGTAATGCGATTTGCTTAGCGATGCACCAATTAAGCTACCGATTTCCTCACAAGCACTAGTGTTCGGAGACGAGCTGCAGGGATTATCCTGCATGAATTCTTCTTGGCATTACGCCCCAAAAACCAACATCCCGTCTTCTCCTTTATCTACTCTGAGCTCATCTCCCACCTCGATTCACTCGCAGCTAAACAAATTCACCTCAACACCGGCATGTTGACAGCGGAGGCAGACGGAGGCGTATTTTTTAAATTAAAGTCAAATTTAACGTGGAGCGTCTTTTATTCACTTGTTCCAAAAAAAGAAAGGTTGAAGGTCTCAATCAGATGCATCTGAGCCTTCAACAAGCTTCAATGTAGGATCAATTGAGACAGAGCATTTCTTTCAGAATAATAACACCATCATAAGACTCAGACTCATCATACATTAGGGCTCAGACCTATCAAAGAGCCTCTGCAGGCGGAGGAAGGAGGTGGGAGGAGGTGGCAGGCCGTGCAAACACACAGATGACAGAGATGGTTAATTGGATAAGAAAAGAAAAAGTTGTGAATCCGTCCGCTGGCGCTGCTTTACTCTTAACACCTTATGAACTATCTAAAAATGCCACCTTCTTGTTAGCACACGGCAGAGGCAGACACGGCGAGGCGTCCGGATATAAACACGCAGGGGTGCACGTAATGAGACGCAGAGCTGACATTTAGACGCTGATCAAACGCTGCTCCACAGCGTGACGCACAAGACGACTAACACTCTCGGCTCGTTCACTGATTGGTGCCGCTTCAAAAAAATCAAAAAATCGAATAAAATATATAAATATATATATATATATATGCAACCCATAGTTTTTAAACTCTCTTTAATCTGAGTTTGTCTGTGATGAACAAATAAAACTGTGAATATTTAGCTGAAATCCGCAGAAAGCAGAAATCCGCCCCCGTCTCAATGAGCAATGCGTTTCAGTAATCTCTGTCGCCCCACAGCAAAGCGTCACCACTTTGACTGAATGGAGACGTAAGTAAGTAATTGGACACAGCCGTCCTGGAATTAATTTTGTATTCTATTCTTGAAGCAGTCGACTGAGAATCTGTTCAGTGGAGGACAGCCAGAGCAGAAAGCAATGCCTCTTTCTTTTCATGCGCCGTGTCTCCAACGCTTGTAGGATTTTGACGGCTAAACGAGTCGTTCATTACGTTCAATGAAAAGAAAACTGTAGAAATGACAGCAAGCGTTTCAGTTTGGATCAAATAGACAAGACAGACTTCCCTTGAAGCCATGCTAGTTATTTAGCCATGTTAGCATCTGTCCGACTCCTCAATGAACAAACACAGAGACAGACGGATTGGCCAACAATTTGATATATCCCAAACATTTATAAGCAGAGGGAAAAAAATGAAGAGAGCGGTACGTGAAGGCCGGTTCATTTAGTGTCTGTAGACGTTGTAGAGCTGTTGATACACTGCCCCCTACAGTTTGGGAGGATGTCGGTTTGCCGCGATTAGAAACTTGCACAGAATGTCTATAACCGAGGCTGCTCAATCATTAGTTTAACATATGCAAATATGGAATTTCATACTGTCCTGCCCCATGTTTCAGATAATGTGGGTATTTTTGGGGTGATTCAGGAACAACTTGGCTGCATATATTTGGAGGGATTTTGGTTGTAAGCCTCAGGGCCTGAAGCGCAGTCCAAATACGCCTACTATGGTACGGTGTTCCATCCAAAGTGTCATTTTGTTATTGACGTGCACACAAGGACACAAATCCTGTCTGACATGCAAGAATAGAAACTAAAAACGTGGTGTCTGACGACCACAGCCAGCGATGTTACACACTTCACACTCATTACGTGACATATTAGATATTATTGGCTCAACAGTCCTTCTGTAAGGATTCTGAGACTGAAGCACAGAAACTGAGACCTCTGGCTGTTATAATACGGACCACACATATTAGGAGAAAATGTCTTTAGAGCCTTCATCTCTTCTCCGGCAGTGGGAGGATCTCAGCTGCCACAGCAGACTGTCCACAGTTACTCTGATCTAAAGGACATGAGTCTCTACCGTGTGACACCAGTTCATTTTCACAACTCTTTAGTTCATTTTCACAACTCTTTAGTTCATTTTCACAACTCTTCAGTTCATTTTCACACCACTTTAGTTCATTTTCACAATTTAGTTCATTTTCACAACTCTTTAGTTCATTTTCACAATTTAGTTCATTTTCACAACTCTTTAGTTCATTCATGTCATGAAAATATCTTTCTATACTTTTAGTAATCCGGCTGATACTGCACACCAGAGGTGGAAGAAGTATTCAGACATTTCCCTGAGGTGAAAGTAGCAATACTACAGTGTAGAATTACTCTGTAACCAATATAAGTACCTACGCATTAGCATCAAAGTATACTTAAAGTAAAATAATTGCAGAAGATTAAAATATTTGACTCCAAAATGTAGAAAAATAGAAGTATAAAGTAGCTTAAAATGCAACTTCACAATTGTGGTTGAGGCCAGTATTTGAGTAAATGTACTTTGGTATATTCCACCACTGCAGTACGCACAAGAGGAAGAACGGATTTATCACAATATACTCTTCAAAAGCCTGTCAGAGGTGTCATTTCTGATCCACAAGCTCTTATTCTGCTGGTAAAAGTGACAACGAAGCGGGAATATTTAAAGGTCAATGCTACTGTAGCTCGAGGGAAGCATCAATACAGCCCATATGATTCATATTCATATATATATATATACTGTATAAATGAATATGAACCATGTGTGTCGGAGCTGCTGCTACAAATGAATAAATAAAGAAAAAAAAGAAGAAAAGAAACAACAGAATAGAAGGAAATAGGACTCCGCTCTCTCTGCGTGGTGAATTTCTTTAAAGAAAGCTGATTTGGATGAATAATTGAAAGGACGTAGAGTGGTTCTTCTACCTGGAGTAACATAATGTAATTATCTATAAATAAGGGAACTGTGCAGCGTGACATCCAGATAAAAATATGATGAACTGAAACCAGGACACCCACTAATATTTAAAAAAAAGGGCTTTGTTGTTCAAAGGGGGTCTCTCCATTTCTCTCTTCAAGATATGTGAATGAACCTTTGTTCTATGGGGACCCACAGGTGTCACCTTCCCATGCAGGCTCATCACAGCCCTGTGACAGACAGTTCTTCTTCTTTGATTTATTTATTGCTGTTGGGATGTCATGAGCATTTCAACAAATATGACTAAATGTTTTTGAAGAACATTTACCAACTCTAGCTTTCGGACTGCATTTTAAAAAGCAGTCACCTCAAACCAGGCTGTTTTTCCCAACGATTTAAGATTGAATTTAATCCGCTGAACATCAGTGAGGTCAACCTCAGGTTGAACCGATGTGTGGAACAAAGCATGAATGTGATTATCTGAACAGACCCGCATGTACAGTATTCACGCATGGCGTCACCCTGATCCAAACTACTTAACAATTATCATCCAGGAATCTCTTTCACAAACAAAAAAAAACACTTCTCCAGCGGGACGGTTGTGTCTCCGGGAGGGAAGTCTGCAAGTTAAAGAAAAAAAAGAAGTGGTGCAACAACTGGCTTTAAAAACACAAGACTCAAAAACCCTCCCATCTCAAGTTGGGCTCTGGAGCAGAAGGGCTTTCTGACGGCTCATTTCTTTTGCCACACAGTCGTCGGTGTTGGAGGAGACAATGGCAGGTGTCTGACAGAGGCCCACGCAGTTGTACCTAAAACACAACCCTCAAAAAAAAAGGGATCAAGAGTCCTGTGTTCCATCAGTTTAATATCCCCAGCATCAGCCCCGGCCAAGCAGACAGCACTCGTCTGCCAAGAAAAACATATGGGATTCAGCTGAAGGGCTCCAGTTTTTCAAAAACAGTCTCTTTCAGTCTAAACTTCTTAAGGAGGTCGGTATGAACGTGCTTTCGTAAAAAAAAAAAAAAAAAAAAAAAAGTTGAGGTACTGCGACGTTGAAAAAGGCTCTGAATTCAGCCAGGACACTGCCACCTTTCACCCTCTGTGTTGTTCAAAGGTGTGTTTGCTTTCAAAAATGTGAGCAAACCTTCGTCATCATTACCTGCCATTTTCATCCCCGGCCTTTAAAGGGACTTTAAGGGGGGAAAAAATACACAAGTTCATTTCTTGTGATTTGCGGGAGAGGTGACCGAAAGTCTCGGAGAAGTAGAAACTATTTCAGAGAATGCTTCACAATAATAATAATCAGAAATGTGCTCAAATATCTCAGATCACATGATAATGAATCCTCTTATCCGTATCCTCAATTCGTCTTTTCTGGCATATCTGTGATTAAAGTTCAGCCTCAGATGTATTCAAACTGATTCTTCTGCCTTCTGAGGTGTTTTGGAAAAAGAGTCAAACATTAGCTTTACAGATAATAAATTTAAATTAAAGAAAGCTTTTTTGGTAAACGTGTAGGGCGGAGAAAAGGTGAACACAGGCTGCACTCTTAGAAACAATATACAAATTTATTTCAGTTGTGTCTTTTTGTGCCGCTCCGCCGAACGGAGCAAACATTTGCACGAGGCTTTGAGGAGGCGCTGAAGCGTCCGCACTTGAAAACTTAAAAATAAAACGCCTCGCCGCCGGTGAATGGCCCTCAATGTCCCGTCTGTTTACGACAGCAGAAAATGTGGGCTCCTCTTAAGTTTATATAGGTCATGATTAAAAATGTTTAAACACATAAATATCAAAAAAAAAAAAAAAAAGCACCCCGGCAGCACACGCTGGACCGGAGCCTCGGCTGCCGGGGAGAAAAAACTTGGAAGAAATAGCTTGGCTTTGCATATCTTGGTGTGCCTTCCCCTCCTGTACCTCAAACCATATACCCAAACAGCTCTGGGGTCAAGCCTCTGCAACAAGCCTCGGCTAAGTCAACAGGGAACATTAAGAACTATTAGTGAATACGACTCTTGTGCCCGACTACAGCTCGCTGCAAAGAGGAACTGGCTCGCTTTCTTTTTCGAATCAAATAGGATATTTTCTTTGCTTTTTTTCCCTCCCACCTCTTCCCCCCAACGGCAGCTCCAGATATGTCGGGAGCTGTGCACGTCCAGAAAGCCCTTTTATGTCTCCAAGGTCCAAAAGTTTATGCCACTGAGCACACGTAGCCCTTAGCAAAACATTAGCATATCTTATTTGCTCATTTTGTCACCCTGCGTGAATCTCAGCATCGTAAGCGTTTTCATCCGAGGGCGAGGTCTTCGCCCGGAGGCGCTGGAGCTGCCTGGAGGGAACTGACAGCGGAGCAAATGTCCTCCAACAGGCAGGCGTCTTGCTCTGAAAAGGATACTCCAACTGATGCGTTACCCATCAGGGCTGCGGCGTGTGTTTACATTCGCGAGCCTCACTCTCTCACACACACACACACACACACACACCGCAGACACAGGAGTGCCTCACCCCTTTTGGCTGGCAGAGCCGAACATGACACACATTTAAGAGGTGGCCAAGTTTTCCAGCGCCTGCTGGCGAGGTAAAGGTTCATATCAACAGGCAAAGACACCCAGTCGGTGCTGTTCTCAGGTCAGCCTCTGTCTGTCTGTATCTGTCAGTCGATCGGTCTGCCTGCCTGCCTGCCAAGGCCCTGCTTGAAAAAAAAGAAATCCTCCCTCATGCAGCACAGAGTAAGAGGAGGTTTTTGTTCCAGCTGTCCCGCTTCATGGAAACAAATGAGCGAGGCTGAAGCAGTATTTCATGGTTGCTTTAAGGCATTTCCAGGCAGCTTACACTTTGTTTGTCACGCCGTACTACAAGCCGGCACTTCGTGGCACGGGGATGCGCTTCATGCTGCAGCTGAAAAGTGCACAAAAAAAACGTGTTCCTCTCACATGTGACACGGCGCTGATGTTCCATAATCAGGAGGAATTGGAAAAACCTGGATGTCAGCTGTGAGCCACATCGATAAATGGCAGCAAATCAAATGCATTTCTATGTGATCGCTCAAGTCATAATCTGTCAGAGATGCAATGACAACAAGGAGGGACGTCACTTTCCATTGAGACGTCCCTGCTCTCAATTTGACTGCTATACTATCATAATCACTGTATTTAAAATGTTTCTACATAACGCAGCTGCAGCATGTGTGTTGAAAAGGACTTGTATTTGACTGTGAAGCCAATTACATCTCCATTGTTTGACAGCCTGCATCAGAGCTCTCCTTTAACGGCGTTTTGTGGTGATTTGTGGCATCTCCTGTAGTGCTTCACGTACTTTTCTACATTATTCTGTATCAGATCAGTGGAGATCAAAGTGGTCCTGGGGTTTTAGGGCAGGATTTTGACAGCTTTTCATCTCCAGCATGTCAAAATATTGCTGTGTTTTCACCTACAAAAGATTGCAATATACAGCATAAGGTGAAACTACACTGTGAATAGAAACTCTTTATATTTAAGCATCTTTCTTGATCTTGTGTGACAAAATAATCTCAACTCAAAAGGTTAATTTACTAGCTTTTCTCTGAGCTTTCAAACACACCTTGGACGGAGTTGACTCAGTCGTCGAGGCATCCACTAAAGCCAGAAAGCGGTCCTGATCGTTGATTTGCAACATTGCTGACAATGCTCTAGTACAAGCAGAGATATTTAAGATATAGATGCTGTGGTACAACAAAAATCTCTAAACGTTTACAAATCTTTTATCCCACAAAACCCTGATTCTACAAGAAATAAGGAATCAGATAGATACACAGTTGATAAAAGGAGTTAAACTAGTTGCGCCTAATTGAGGACCAGAGGTGCTTTGAGCAAAATATCAGCATGCTAAGCTAACATGCTCAAAACGACCTTGGACTGCCAACATGCTGCTGCTAACCTTTCTAACCCTAGCCCTATTGTTAGGCCTCTGCTCGAAAATTGCATACCTGTACTAAAAAAAGAGTGTATTTCTGCAAGAGTAATGTTCACCATGTTCACTAACTTAGTTTAGCATGTTAGCATTTGCTAATTAGCACTAAACACAAATTGCAATTGAGGCATTTACTCAGGGGAAAAGTCAGGGGACCAAGAAAGGCATGAGGGGGTCATCATCTGTGGAACATGACTGTCTGAACCAAATTCCATGGAAATCCATCAAATAGTTGTTGAGATATTTAACTCAAAGCCGCAACTTAACGGTGGCTCTTAAAGTCATGAGGATTCATTGTCTGGCGGAGTATGAATATCTGGACTCAATTTCATGGCAATCATTCAAATAGTTGTTCAGATAGTTGACTCAAAATCACAAACATTAATCTCCTGGTGGCTCTTAAGGAAAAGTCAGGGGACCAACAATGTCCTCAGGGTTCATCCTCTGGGGAACATGAACATATAAACCAAATGTCATGGGAATCCATCAAATAGCTGTAAATAAAAACCACAAACATTAACCCCATGGTGGCTCTTAAAGTCATGAGGATTCATCCTCTGGGAAGCATGAATGTCTGAGCTATTTGAGCAATCCATCAAGTAGCTGTTGATATACTTCAGTCTGGACCACAGTGGTAGACGGCCATTCGTCATACCTAGAGCCACACTGCCGGCCTGGCTAATATCATACAGAGAGACATTCAAAAATTCAGGACACGCCATAAAGTGTGAGATGAGTTTTGCAGGGAAAGTATTTCCCTTCAACGTCGCTGTAAGTAAACACTGGTGTCGGGCGTGTGTTACATCCAAGAGGATGTATTAAGAGACATCTAAAAATAATGAATCAGCAGCAGCAGCAGCAGCAATCTCACTGGTTTATTTCCATGTTTGTCTCTGAACGCTCGGAAGAAAAAATTAAAAAGTTTGAATGTTTCTGAGACTTCATTTATAACATGCATGAGGGAGTTACTCATCACGAACAACTCATTAATCCACACTCTTCCGTGGACGAAAAGCAGACACAGATTATTTTCCCCGAGTCCTCAAAGTCCAAAAATAAATCAGACATGAGAAGCTTCCCCTCGTTGCCTTTCAGGGCTCCACAATAAAACATCTGCAGTATGTGAACCATCAACCCTGTGACAGGGGAACCCTGTGAGCACAAGAGAGGAGGCCAGACATGGACTTGTGTTAGGGGAGGAAGAGGAGGAACGATACACCATACACCCACTTCTGACATCTCATGGTCAGTCACATACGTTGTTTTCCAGGATCCTTTTTTAAAGAGACGTGTTCTGTATGTTTCGTCCACGTGAAAAAGAAACAAAGCCAACAATCCTCAGCTGAGTCGCTGCCTCCGACTGTTAACGATGGAAGTACTGTACTCGTAAAAAAAAAAAAACTCCATCACAGACCAGGTGTGTTTCAAGGATCAAACACTGTCATTATATCCCATAAACGGAAGCAAATGCTTTCATGGAGCCCACATTTCCAAAAAAAACGTTGAAAAGACAGCTTGTGTTTTAAAGATTTCAACAGCTCGTATGTCTGCTCTCTGATCTTTACAGGCATAAGTTACAGAAGATGGGTTCATGTTCGACGTTCTGGAATCAGTCAAATCGATCTTCATAATAAAAAAGGTCCAAACATTTAACCTTAAAAATATTAAAGAGCGTCGCTGAGAGCGTCTGAAACCGCACAAGGCTGCAGTGTTTCTCGGTGGAAGAGAAGTTTCACAAACAAGACAAGTCTGCTGCTGCAAAAATCACCGAGATCAAGACTTTCATTCCAGCCAAAGACCGAAGCAGCAGCAGCAGCAGCAGCAGCAGCAGCAGCAGCAGCCCTTCTTTCCACACAGAGATAACTCAAAGGAAGCCATTGGCAAGATCGCGTATCCATGTGTGTCTGGCAACATTCACAGCGTTTCGTTTGTAATGAATATTTTAGCAAAGCTTTCAGAACACAGCCAGAAAGGTTACATCAATGTGAACTCATACAATTAAAATCCGTCTGATGCTGGTATTTTTAGGCTGACGGTGGAGCTTGTTAAAAATCGAATAATGACATCTCAGCTGATTGCTGAAAAAAAACATACTGAGCAGGACATTTTACAGTGTAATATCTACTCGTAATTGTTTACTAGTGGATAAACTATGTGATGTTGACACTGCGTCTAAATTACCGTAAACCTAGTTTGGCCTTTCTGTTCTGAAACTAGTGAAATATCTGCAATGAGCTCATTTCAGCTGATTTACTGTAGCAAGGCCAATTTATCGGTCTAGCTCTACGTGTGATATAAGTATCGATCAAGCGGAAACCTCTGAAGATGCAAAATAAAGTGACAAATACTGCAGTTCTTCAAATGGCCACTTGAGGCTGCCTCCAAAAGCGAGTCAATCCCCATAGACCCTTCATGTTAACTTAACAGCAGAAATAAACTATACTGTAGCAAACAGTACCGGGAGCTTACATTTTCATAAAACTCACCGATTTTAATTATATTAAGGCTTAAAGTTATGCATAATTTAGGGAGTGGCCACTTAAAGTGACAGGCGGCTGGCGGCTCGGGTCGCTAGCCGTCTTGCTCTGCTACGTCCACGATCCACCTGTTTGGCCATTTTTGGACTAGCCGCGAGTCGTACTGGAGCCGGACACTCTGAGGCTGCAATCAAATAGTCTTTTTTTGATTAGTAAAGTTTCTAACGGAGTGAAAGGAACCCAAAGTATTCAAGTGGCAGCCATGATAAGAGCCGGTCGAATTCTCTGAATGCTAAGAAAAAGGTGCATCAATGCTTCCTTTCGTATCTCCTTTAGCACAGGGTTCACCAAACCATCCTTTACCAAAGGAAAGGAGATGATGCCGTCCCACTATGCCTTGCGGCAGCTACATTTAAGGCACTGCACCATTGGGTCGTCACTAACATCCACCTTTGCTGTTTAATTGCACATTTTGGATAAATCAAAAACATCCTTCATAGGAGGTGTGATTCTGATTTGGACAGGAATCATTTCTTGAATTGTTTGGCATCGAGTTTATTACTGTACTCATTTGCTATGAGTTATAAATACAGTTGCTTGAAAGAGAAAGGCCAGCCTGAGCTTCACTGGTTCTTAGGAAACCTATGGGGGACATCACAGAGACTACGTCCATGTTTTATGCAGTCTACGGTACCAACAGAGCAAGTTCAAGTTTCTCAGAACGGAAAGTCTTATAGACCAGTGAAACAGCGGGATACCCAAACAGACCCACAGCTTTAAAATGACAAGCCATCGCGATTCCCAACAGACCTTATGTATAAATTGTGAGAAGAGCAAATTAGTGTGTGAATGAAATTTCCTGACCATTGTTACTACTATTTCCACATCACGCTCTATTATCTTGAATAGCTAAACCAGCCATTTAGAAGAGATATACGTTCATGAATCACAGCTTTGTTTTAATCGTCCGTTATTGAAAACGTACATATTAAATACTTTATAAATGAGACCAAATAAATGCATTTAGACACGTTAAGAGACCATCTTAAACAAACGGAATGCACACGAGCCTTTTCATATTAGATTAAATGTTAAAAGGTGGCTTCACTAATTAGAACGAGGTGTACCGCAGATAAACACGTAAAATAGAAGACTATGGGAGAAATTCTGCTAATTTATTTGGCAACCCTTATAAAATGTTCAGTCTTTGGGAATGACCGACAGAGACAAACGCATCCGGTCATAAACACCCAGTGGGGGTCTGAGGACCACAATGTCCTAAATAGAAGTAGTGAATACTGGAAGAATCCAGACCACCTAAAGGGCTTTTTAAGTGTTAAAGGATAATTAACAGGACCCAGATTCCAGTGAGCAAAATCTAAAATAAATTAGTAATAAGACCATTTGTACTTTTAAAATAGCAATGAAGTGCCCTTAATCCTTAACGGTGGTAATGCGATGAACAGTGATTCAGGTTTTGGAGCAGAAACCATGAATCACTGGAGTGAACGGGAGACATAAATGAGCTGACTGTTTGCTTTGCGTCATATTTAAAACGCACCCTCTGCTGCGACCCCTGACAGATTGGTTTTTCAATATGAGACTAAAATGAGGCAGAGAACAGAGTTCAGCTCTGATGTGTTTCATCCGCGTATACCGAGGAAAAAAAGAAGAAAAGAAAAAACCCCTCCCATCCCTGGTGCTTCTTGACATGCATGAAACATGATGGCTGTCTCCCACACAGGCCGGCAAAGACCAGCGTCCCTCACCTCGCCCCCACACTGCTACTGCTGCTGAAGGAGGAAGTATCTGCCTCATAAGCATTTAGCAGGCTGCCTGCCTGCTGCAGTAAAGACTTCCAGACAGCAGCCTGGCTATAATTAAGAAACAGTAAAACACACACCTAGCGAGGGCCAAGGCTACCACTTGAGATCAAAGACCACTGGCCCCCAACGACAGGCTTTTTCATCGGCAACCACTGGTTTGCAGAGTGTTTGATCTCCGGTTATGCAGTCCTGCATGCTTTGCATTCAGGCAGCAAACAGCGTGAGGCAGAGCAGGCTAAACTGGGTTTCTTTACCCCTCGATTGGATGTCCCGAAAAAATTCCAAATTAGTTTTGTTTCATGACACACTACAGTAAATAAGGTCCTCTTGTGATGTCGAGATTTTGCCTCCAGAAATAAATGTGGAGCGAAAAATTGGGCAAATTATTATCTGCTGACTTTGTGCCCAAAAACATCAAAAGGTTCCAGTGACTGAGGTGCAAACAGTAGCTTGAAAACCAGAATGTACCTGCGTTTTTTGGAGCATTGTGTTCAAACACACATAGCCCATCATTTAAAACTGATTATTGCCCAGATTTTATGTACCAACATATTACAAATGTGTTTGTGTCCTGCCATAAAAGGGGACTGATTATCACAGTTTACAATAAATCTCGTCTTCTTGCGAAGTTGATGGCACGGAAAACCCTCCCAATAACAGAAAGGGATGTAAAACTGTCACTTTCATGTAATAAAACATGAGGAAAGAGCTACACTACAGAGTGTTCGGGCTGCCAATGGTTTTTATTAAAATCAGTCTTCTTCCGGATTTTTCTACTATAAATATTTGGGGTTCTTTGGGGATTTTTTACCATTTTTGTTTTAAAATCAACCTATCCATTGATAGTTTTGGGGATTTTATTTATATCGTATCGTCTTGCATCACGTCGCATTGTAGCGTAACATATCGTTTTGCATTGTATTGTTTTGTATCGTATTGTAACGTATTGTATCGTATTGTAACGTATTGTATCGTATTGTAACGTATTGTATCGTATTGTAACGTATTGTATCGTATCGTATCGTATTGTATCGTTTTCACTGATTTTTACCCTCAAATAAGCCTTTTTTGTTTAAGGCAGGTCAGTTTAAACAGATTTTATGCCCCACCATATCCAAAAAAGTGTAGTTTTCCTGCTGTAACAGACCACTGATCACTGCAGTTTACCGTAAATAAAGTCCTCTTGTGATGTTGACAGCTTAGAAAACACTTCCAGTCATAGAAAGTGATGCAGTAGAAAAAAAGAGTAAAAAGCACAAATGAGCTGCTAACTATGTGCCAGTGTCCATTTAGATAAGATAGAAACAAGAGATGGTCAAACTAAACGGTGGTTGAATGGTCGGCAATGTTTTATAATCAAAAACAGTAATAAATTCCTTAATTTTAATACTATATTAGTTAACTATGGTACAATCCTTTTGGTTTTTTTGATTTTTAGATCATATATCATGATATAGAAAATGTTTTGTTTCCTGCTGTATCAGGGCAATAATCACAGCAGTTTACAGTTTTAAAATAAGTGATTTTGACAGAAATTTACAACAAGTGAAGAGAGTGTGACGACGGAGTCCTTTAAAGAAAGTGAGAAATCAATAAATATTTGAGCTGCAGAAAGCTGCAACTTTTAAATTCAGATTTTATCCAGATTTTCTGTATTATTGAAAAAAACCCGGATATATTTCCACACTGTAGTGTGGTGTCATACAGTGTTTGCGTGCAGCAGCAGTCTTCTCAAATCCGTCTTCCACCGGGCAAAGAGACAGACGTTTGATGGCCGTTGGCGTCTTCAAAGTGACATCCTGCCACGACGCTATTTACAAAGCAATACTCTCACATCCTGTGTGGACCCCTCTCGGCCCTGAAGCTCCGGCGAGGTTCAACTATAAATGTCTTGAAGAGACTGAATCTGCCCAAGTGATGAACTGCTTCCTCTCGCTGCAATCAAAGGAAACGGACAAATCCTGCAGAGGACTGACGTAAAGGTCAGAGTGGCTTTATCTTTGTTCAGGAGATTATATTAGGAGTTCACAGAGACGTTTCAGAGAGACGGTATTTTAAGTTCTGTCAGACATTCAAATATGACTGCAGCACAACAAAAGACTGACAAATAAGAAACCGAACGTTGCTTTGTGAGAATACATCAAACTATGTCAACATATTGTCCCGCGAGTTGACTGAGCTCACTGACGGTTACCACGCTCTTCATAATTAAAGAGCCTTTTCCCACTTCAATAAAACTCTATTGAATTAAATGATGTGCAATCCCGAAACCACTCAGGGGGAGTAAATGGCCGAGTACAGAGGAAATAGAAGAGTTTGTGTGAGTTATTTTAGAAAATAGACAGAAGCTCATCGTGGGGCCTCATGAAGAGCTGCACATACAGATGATTTGATATATTACTTACACCTGATGCCCTGTTTCCACACTGGTTTTGGCCATTGTGCTTAATGTGCTCTTGTAATTTCTAGACTAAGCATTAATAGACCAGAAAAACTTGCTTTTTGACTTCCAAATCATGTCTGAAAGACTTGAGGCTTGACCAGGTGGCAAACCTCCGGTTCTGAAGTGTGAAGCCAATGCAGAAGTGTCTTAAACTTGCATTCTCTCTAGTGTCCACTAGGGGGCGACTCCTCTGGTTGTATAGAAGTCTATGAAAAAATGACTCTACTTCTCTCTTGATTTATTACCTCAGTAAACATCGTAAACATGAGTTTATGGTCTCAATCTCTAGTTTCAAGTCTTCTTCAATACAGCATGATGTTCATTTAGTAAATTATGGTCCATTTAGAGTCAAACAGACCATAATACCTTGAGATTGACAGGTCGCAATGTACAAATAGACTGGGACAATAGATAAAAGGGTCAATCTCAATGAGTTGAAAACAGAGAAGCTGTGCAATTTCATAATGATTATTATGATTAATATGATTATTATTTTCTTTAAATGGGTGATTCATTCATTAGTTCATCTACCAAAAATA
The DNA here is from genome assembly GCF_910591455.1 of Pholis gunnellus. NCBI lineage: Eukaryota > Metazoa > Chordata > Actinopteri > Perciformes > Pholidae > Pholis > Pholis gunnellus. Next base: position 26,281,213 of record NC_136532.1, read on the forward strand.
AGTAGCCACCAAGTGATCATCAATTAAATGTTTGTAATTTATTCTAAAGCAAAAATGGCAAAAACGTCCTGGTTTCATCTTCTCAAACCTGAAACTGATGGTTTTCTTTGTCACATATTTGAGAACAAACTATTAACTTGACTTTTTATTTTGGACTTTTTTTATCGTGTCGTCTCATGCAGCATGAGGTCATCACTCAAAACTGTTTACCAGGAAGTTCTAGAGTCTGTTTAAGGGGATCTTTAAAAGACAGGAAAAGACTAATTTATCATTTTAGTCATCTCTCATTTTGAACTGACGCCACTGGTTTTTCTTTTTTTTTATTCCCGCCTCACTCAAAAACTACTTTAATACCTTCAGCCTTGAAAAAAAATGCAGATTTCTTGTGGGTTTAAAGAAGTGTTTCAGATCTAGTTTTTACATTTAGATTGCAGAAAAGTTATTTCCTGATCTAATTTTGCAACCAGAGTGGATCTGAATTGTACTTTTAGTTTCTCTAAATAATGGAAAGAGCTTGCTCAAATCAGTAACATCTTTATAAACTTTTAAAAAACCCTTTTTAATATCAAATACAGGCTGTTACGGCACATTTACTGACGCTCTTATTAGCTGGTAATGGCATACACCGTCTCTGTGTTTGTCCATTGATTGATTGACTTTCCGTGTGTGTGTAAAAGCACTTTGTAACCTCTGTTTTGAAACGTATTGAATTAACTATCATCATAACTACAGTCATTTGCAAAAAAGGGTTCGTAGTTGCATAAAACCTTGATTTCCTCTGCTGTCAGCAGCTTTTATTTAATTCTGCTTACTGTATGTTTTTAGCTTTCATCTGGCAAGAATGCTGTTTGTTGTTTGTCTGACGTCACATGGTGGTCGACTCGAGTTTCATGTGAGACGAGACCTTCTGCTTGTGAATGAACCTGTTTAAATTTCCAACGAAGTCAGCACATTTAAATACATTTAAAAAAAAAAAAACGCAGGTCAGTTTCTGTCAAAACCTCACACTGCCATGGCCCTGCCGGGGAGAATCTCCCTCTACATGTGCTGCCTTGTTACAAGCGATGTAATGTGGAGAGAATAAAGTGAACCCCTGCAGAGCACAGACACACGCACACACACACTCATATCTAAGAACATGCAGACCGCCAGGCCTCGCATTCATGTTTCACAATGATTTAAGTCCCGAGGGCTCTCACTGTCATCCTGTCTTTGCGTCACTCATTCCAGCGGTCCTGAAGGAACTGCTTTCACGAGCGCTGCCTTTTGATATGCAGCAGTAAAGGCTGCGCTTGATGTTGCAGTCAGATTTTCAAGCGTATAGTTACCCTTTTTGTAAAAGCAGCATCCAGTGCAACCTTAAACTTAAATAGGTGGCAGTCAAACAGATAAAAAAACGGCACCGAGGTATAAAGAGGTAATAAATCCAGATGAACCAGTGAGGACACGTTAACAGAACGAGGCTGGTGTTACTTCCTCTTTTTGTTCTAGGCAAAGATTCCCCTGAAGAAAACTAAAACCAACGATGAGTTCATCATATTAGCTCATGACTTCATACACCTCCATAAATAAAAACAACTCTACAAACAGGTACATACAATAAATATGCATCCTAAGCATTTTAAAGCAGTGAGCTGTTGCAAAGCGCCCGGGGAGCAACTTGGGGTTCAGTGTCTCGCTCAAGGACACTTCAACATGAAGACAGTCGGAGCAGGGGATCGAACCGCCGACCTTCTGGTTTAAAGGACGACCCATTCTACCCACTGACCTCGACCGCGCCTTGTCATTGTTACGTTATCGACCGTTAGGCCATTTCATATATGTTTGCTTGTGTGGTTTTATTTGCTTTATTTATTTAGAATATTTCACTTTTTTTTGTTCCACAGACTTTTCAATTCCAATGTCTGAAAATTATTCAGAATAAAAAAATATTTGCTCTTTAAAATGTGTACTTGTATTATTATGCTGTTATATTATCATTATTATTATTATCAGTGGTAGAAAATGGATATAATGACAATAACAGGGAAAACAAAGATCTACAAAAGAAGTTATCTAAGCATGCTTAGAACAGCTCATTGGCGCTGAACTAAATGCTAAAAACACAAAGTACTGTGTAGCTTAAAAAAAAGTAATACTGTACAAAATACTGGACTAACTGAAATTCTAACTAGATAACGGGGCTGGAAGAACAATTGTTTAAATTCATCCCACAGGGAACGTGAATGAGTTTCACTGCAATCCGTCTCATAGTCGTAGAGACGTTTCAATAAAAAACAAAAGGGAAAAGAAAAAGACAGGAAGTCACTAAAGTCAGTAGGATTCATTGCCTGGGAATAATGAACGTCCGCACAAAATAATATGCAAATCCCTCTCGTCCGCGTGGAGACGATTCACTGGATAAAGGACGGATCTGACCTGCTTTTAGACCTTTTAGTGCTGGATCGGCCGTCATTGTGCTTCCTGGAGTCTGTGGCTAAAAACACGCTTTATTACCAATTCCTGACTTTTTTCTTGTTTTTCCTGAATCCATTTTGGGGGAAAACAAACACATCGCAGCTCGACAGATTGCAGGTGTAGCAGCGCACCTATTTTATCTCAGGGAATAAACGACTCCTGAGACAGCACACCTGTTAGCAGGATGCATTTCTAGCAGATCTGCTGTTAATAATGAAACGATAAATTAACAGCAGCTTTAGCTCAGAACAGATCGTGAATGCCCATCAAGAGTCGTGAGTTACACTACGTCCCTTGTGTTGCTTTTAAAAAAGGTCTGCAGCATTCCTGCGGAGAACTTCATTTAAAGTTTTTTGGGCGAGTCGAGTCTCTTCCTTAAACACAGAGATTGTCTTGTTGGCCTACTCCAAAAGATTCGGGCCCAGGTCACCACCCGATTACTGTTCAAGTGTTTTATGAGGGGTGAAGGGGAGGATGGGTCTGCTGACTTTTGTGGAGCACAAAGGGAACTTGTGTTTTATGTTGGGAAGAGGTTCGGTGGGGGAAGATCCGTTGGGTTTGTGGGCGCAATGGATGGCCACTCACCCGTGACAAACATCTGTACAAAAAGGCCTGAAGAATATCTCCGGGGACAATGTGCTGTAAAAATGCCCGAGCGCGGACTTAAAGAAAGGCTAAACTCAGGAGTTACGGACACTTAAAATCCATTAGAGAAGAGTTGATAAGGTCAGGGCACTTCTGGAATGAAAAGGTTTGACGGGGTGGAGGAGTAAGAAGCTTTATGGCTGAAGAGGACTTACCAGTCCGTCACAGTTGTTAATGGCAACCGAGGCCCCGGGTACGTCTGTGATGTCGCCGATGAAGGTGCAGTCTGTCTTGAGCAGCTCACGGTGCAGTATCCTCTCCGCCCCGCCGCCGCCGGCTTCCATCTGGTTGGCGCCCGCACCGGCACTGAAGCCGTCGTCGACGCTGTTGCTGCTGACGTTGCCGACGCCCGGCGTCTCGTCGTCGTGCCACTCCACCACGGCGCCCGGCGCCACCAGCCGGGTGTTCGGGCGCAGGCGGAGGTGGAACTCCTTCCCGAAGGCGGAGATGTTGAAGAAGAGCTTCTGTTCGGCTCCGCCGGAGGACGACGCCTCCCTCTTCGCGCGCTGCTTGTGGGTGGCGGAGAGCAGGTGCGACAGGTAGTGTCCTTGGGAGTCGGTGCTGAAGGGAGTGACGAGGCCGTATTCCTTCAGCCGGCTCCTCAGCTGGTCTGTGAAAGGACACAATGACAGCGAGGCCACACATTACTGCCAGACTGTAGAACAAGTGTTAGAACGTCTTCCGCAGTGATGTGAAGAGGAAGCAATGCTCTGGAGCTCTAAAGGCTTCAGCATCAGCCCATATTTAGTTTTGACTGGCTAAACAAACTAATAACTAGCTTCATTATCAATCAACTTATTGTGTTTTTACTAAACATTTTGTTGAAGAAACTATATCTTTTTTAAATACTTTTAAAAAAAGAATTGTTTGTTTGACCAACAGTTCGAAACCTAATAATATTCAAATTACACTCATATACTGTAAAACAAAGAAAAGCAGCTCAAGCTCTGGAACTTTTGGTATTATTGATTTATTCCAATCAACAGATTTATTAATTGACAAATCATTTCAGCACAAGATAGGTGTTTCCTGAGGCATTTAGCCCCGTTATCACTGCCAACAATATAATTATAAAAGAATCAATTAAAGAGATGGTGTGGGCCTAAAGTTAAATACAGAACAGGAAGTCAGGTTTGAGCTCAAATGGTAGTACTCGTTGAAGTACCATAGAAGTACACACACACGTACATACTAAGTATTCTCCTGGAGTTTGCGTGTATTTGATTGGCGTTTCTCAGCGCCAGTGTTGAGCCAAAGCATTTGGTCTTTGACATGAACGAGGAGGCTGCGACGAGCAGAATTTGCATCGAGACAGATGCCCGCGTGTCTCTTTAGAGCGTCGATACTTTTAGATCTGGCACCGCAAATGCAGGCTGAAGCCTCTCAGTTAGAGAGCGCAGAGAAGAGAAACACTTCCTCCCTGAAGTCCTTGATAAAGCTGTTGTCGTTTTAACACGTCAGAAGTCAAATACCGAGCTCACAAAAACAGAAATGTGCGTCACATACTGGATGGTTTTCAGTATCATCTTGGCAAAAATGCTCCGCTCACCCTCAGGCTCTTGTTCGTTGGTTAATTTGTGGTCAACTCAATTGCACCAGGAAATCTGTGGGCTTTGAAAACACTCAAGTTTAAAGGGAATTTCCACGAGGACCGCTTCGGGTTTCATAATGTGTGCAGACGGCAGACACATTCTGAGATCTTTGGTTTGGTTTTGGTTGGAAAAATAAATGCAATGTATGAATCTGGAAACCTTGTAATCATCTTGTAGGTTTTGACTAGAAGACATTCAAACAGGTGTCAATGGGGAAACTCAAAATTACACATCTGGGGAAATACCACACTTTACAAATCATAGTGTGTGTGCGCTTTCTAGACATGTGATGTCCAAAACATGCGATCGACGAGCTTTTGAGGGAAATCAGCCAATCTGATAATAATAATAAGAATAAAATGAGGCACGGAGCGATGTGATGGGATGGAAGCAGCTTGCCTCACACTGACTCTGTAAACATTGACACAGAACACCTTCATCATATTCCAGAACCAAAGCAAACTGTAGGCACGTGTCTGGTTTTGAACATGCAAAAAAAAACCTCAAAGGCCTTATTTTTACAGGGCAAATACCTCCGTTAGCTCACGCTCACTTAACTCTCTCTCTGCAAACACCGAATGCACAGAGTTGGTTGTTTGATACCGATTGGTGAGAAAAAGCTTGTGCAGCATGCGGAGGGAGGACTGATGTTTAGGCTACACAGAGTGGTGCACAGGTTTGCTTTGCTGCAGTAAAGCCGGTGTGAAAAATCGTTAAAGGGGTGAAAAAGTTGCAGAGCCACGAGTCAAAGAGGAGCCAAGAATTAGCTGTGTTCATTAGTGAGCATTTGAAGGAGCGGCGTTTCACTGCTTAATCCTCTAGAGGCCCAGGTCTAATCTCAAGAGCCGGTCCTCCTCCTTGGAAGCAGATTTCTGTACGTTGTACTTTATTCAGAACTACAGCTCATGTTTATTTTGATCTTTTCTTAAAGACCCGAAAAACTTTGGATTGAAATCAAATTAGAGTTTAGTTTATTAAAGTTTTAATCCTTTAAAAGAAAATCAAACAATAGCTATGGAATCTATTTGCATTCAGTAATTATCCTCCTTTGTAGTGGATTTTATTGGTCGTGGCGGAGTCTGCCATTCCCACGCCGGACTCAAGACTGCTTACATAAACACAAGGGATTCACAGAAAGGCGTGCATGTAATCCAGAGAATTTGAATGTCACTAATACCAGTTTACTGTTCACACGCTGAACGTCATGTCAAGAGGGGAATTAAGTTACTTCTTACGGCTGCTGCTTCACATTCAAAGTGTTCAAGCGTTTAGAGAAATGCTTTTTGTAATATGTGGGCACACCAGTGAACGACTGTAATGTCAAACGTTAAACTGTTTGGTAGTTATTTTGACAGAAAATCTGTTTTCTATGCTGTTTTCTAGTCTAGAAACATTGATTTCTCTCCAACCATCACAAAGGTCGGGCCTGTTGTAAAGGTCGCTTCATCGAATGTTGGTGATAGGCACATGTAGTCCACGCAATCCTGCAAAAATACTGATGGTATTTCACTAAGAGATGGCGAAGAGGACATGTTTAAATAGCAATGATGCAGTGGTCATTAGTTTAACTAACTTGAAATTGAGTACAATTAATCCTTAAATCTAATTGAGTTCTAATATTGCTGGATTTCATTGAGGGTTTCTACAGGAACTAGGTTTATGTATGTTGATCTTTTCTCTTTCGTCTTTCTTGCCTTATTTTCATGAGTCTTGGAAGGCTGCAGAGGAAGAACCCGTTCACTTTTGGAGAGGATTGGCCTTGTGCTTCTCTGAGTGCTCTTCTAGTTATCATCTCGTATTTTTTTTTTTTTTGTCAAACACGGAATTAAAAGGTCTGAAAGAAAGTGAATTTCTTAAATAGACAGATAGTACTGGTTGATTAAAGGGTAATCAGCTCTCAGCAAAGCAAACTGTGGTTTTTACAGAGGCGGTGTGCAGACAAAGAGTAAAAGTCCTCTCTTTCTACAAGTACAGCCACTAGAAGTCGACCTCTCGCTACTGTGAGAGGGGATATATATTGGTCCATCTTTCTCTGCTGTGATGGATTTCTCCTCCTGCTCATCATTGTTGAACATTGGTGCAAAATGGCAGCACTCCAAAGACGCTCTTCTTCTCCTCCGTAGACTGAGCCCTGCCCCCTCTCTGCTACTCCATCAAGCTGTCAGAGACGTTTCAAACTAACCACTCTGTACAATGTGGCACTCAATTGTGAGCACCAAATCTCACCTCAACCTGAACGCATGGGAGCTTGAACGCACCACAAAAGACCACCTGATGGATGAACGTGTTGTCAAGCGAAGAAACCAAAATAAAAGAGTGTGATTCGCCTCCTTTTACACCTGAACATCCTAATTCTTCACATTACAAATCAAGAGCATGACAAAAAAGTTGCAACTTAACCACTAAACCTCTTCCGAACTTATCCAAGAATGTATTAGTGCACTCATCCCAGATTTCTCTGACTCTCTCTATGCGAGGTTTGCTTGTGCATGTTCCAAGTGGGATTCACCAAAACTCTTTTGGAAATAGCTCGTTTCAAGCTGATTAAACGCCACCTGTTCATGAGGAGGAGCGTGCTCATGAGGCGTGATCAATAGCATAACAATCACCGCCAAATGTGCCGCATAAGGCAGCCTCCTGTTCCCCTCCAATTTGGGGGAAGGACAGCATGAGAGCAGCGGTGCTGCAATGTGTCTGAAATGAAGAGGGAATGATTTGACATGACGTTGCTGAATAAAACAACCTGTGCTGTCAAGGTGACACGACAGTCACAGAGATAGATGAGAGAGGACGACACAGTGACTGATGGAAAGGCGTTCAGGTGTCCAGTTAGATCACCTGGTAGAGCGAGAGCCCCGTGTGCCCGGGTTCGAGTCCGACCTGTGGCCTTTCTATCTGTTCTACCTTTCTAATTAAGGCCAGAAAATGATGTTAAAAAAAGAGCTGGAAGTTGTCGGACAACTACTTTACCACTTGCATAATAAACTCATTCAGATTAGTGTAAAGAACAATGGCTTCATGGCGTTAATTTAGTTTTATACCCAAGAGAAAACTCTCAATAGGAGAAAAAATGATCGGACGCGACGAAGTTCCCATAAACCACTCGGGAACATAATCTGTCCGTACAAGTGGTTCTCGCATGAGGCCTGTTGACTTTAACTTGTAAAAAAAAAAGAAGCAAAGCTGGAGGTGGAAAATTGAAGAGAAACCACACTAAATGGGTGAAATGACTTGCTTTTTTACGAGGCCGATAATGGGGGGGCCACGAGAAGAGCCAACGGTGGCGGACTAGAAAGCAACAAAAAAACCTGTCCAACTGGCAGCTGCTGTCATGCTGCTGCTGCGTGAGGGCCCTCGAGGTGCTCGGAAGATAGCGGCGGGTGTAAAAGGATCCTACGTGGACGCTGCCGCGGCTCACTCGCTTCTTAACCTCAGAATGGAGAACAGATGTGCGGGATTTAGAAGTGGAATTTTCTTTCCTGTATAACAAAGCCCTTGAAGCAGTTTGCTCGTGTAATGTATAAGTGTGTGTGGAGGGCAGTGTGTGTGTGTGGGGGGGTGATAGTAGTGGGAATAAGGGGAGGAAGAGGAGGAGGAGGAGGAGGAGGAGGAGGAGGAGGAGGAGGAGGGGGGGGGGGTGTATTACAGAGCTCCTCACACACAAACTCCCCCTCCCACTTTGATCTCACTGCACCAAGGTTGTCCTCTCTCTACTTTCTCACATACTTACACCTAACTATTAAGAAGAAGAAGATAAACAGGACTCACCCTCTGGTTCTACTTCACCAGCCTGTAAGAGAGAGAGAGAGAGAGAGAGAGTTAGAATGCGGCACAAGTCGGATAGGAAACCATAACCTGACAGTGAGAGATGTCACAGAGCGGAAAGTTTACTGTAAACGCTGCTTGTATTTAAAAAAAACAACAACAAATGCGTCTATTATACATCTTATGTAACAGGCTGAACTCACGCGTGTGCAGTGTCAACATGCGTTTCACAGAGGAAGCAGTGTGCGCGTTCACACAGCCTCAAACGGGAAAGTTTGGAGGAAAAAAAAATGTCAGATGAATAAATAAATAACCTGTTGCTGTGTCCGGCCACCACTTCTCCGCTTCGGTTTTAATATCAGCGGGAGAGAAGACACGGTTTCAGGAAAGGAGTTGACTGTGAAGCGATGCACTTACCTTGTCAGCTGAAGTCAATGCAAGTCCTACGAGGAGTAACGCTAGTGACAGGACAGCCATCACGAGTCTTTCGATGATAAAGAAGCAGACTTTATCCCAACGTCAAAAAATGTTTAAAAAATAAGGTCTTTGAAGAAAACAGAAAACTCTCAGCGCGAGCGGCTCATTCAAAAGTGATCAAAGTTAGATGTGCAGCCTCTGTCTTAGTTTTTAAAGATAAAATAAAAACACGTGTAGAAGTTTCATAAAAGTAGGAGTGAGGCGAGTTGCGACACTTTGTCAGTCAGTCAGTCAGTGTTTTGGTTTTTTTTTTTTGTCTGTTTGACCGAAAGTTTCTAGAAAGTTTTTTTTTTGGGTTTTTTTTTTTTTTTTTTTTTTTTTAGGGTGGAAGTTAGTAGGACATCCCCTCTGCCGCTGGCCGGACAGAGCTCTGCAGTGTGGAGCAGGAGATCTTGCAACCTGGCACTTGGCTCCCCTGGCTAATAAAAGGGCAAGACCAACCCTGCGTGACGTCATGCTGCCCTGTCCGCGAGCCCGAAACACATGGAGTGGGACAGAGGAGGAGGAGGAAGAGGAGGAGGAAGAACCCCCCAAACTTCATCCCAGGACAGGATAGAATGAGCCAGCTAAATAAAATATGATGACTTAGTTTCTTTCAACTTTAAATGTATAGTTTATAAGCAGTGACGAAAATGAGCCCGTCACTAAGCCCCGCCCCCCCCACGCTGCTACTCTGTCAAACTGTCAGAGCTACTTACCATGGAGACCACACTGTCACTAACTGCACTCTCTATTTCAGAGAGAAAGACAGAAACATGCATTTGAAAGATAAAATAAAAACAGTTTAAAAAGATAAAGATAGAAGTTAAAGCTACAGACCACAGTGTGAAAGTGAACCAACTCTTCAGTTTTAGAAACTCTCCTTCCAACCTCTCCGGGTAACAAGTATCACTATTACACAATGTTTAGCCACGACCAGCTTCAAATCCACTAAACCAGAACAAAAAAAAATTAAGAAAAATCTGAAACGATTGCTCGAGAGTCTACAGAGCAGAGCCGGCTAGCTTTGGGACGATGCTACGCTGTGAATGGTCAGTCTGAGTTTGGGGGCGGGACTTAGCGAAGGGTCTCGTACTTTACTTACTGATTACGAACAAAAAACAAACAAGAAATAAAAGAATATGTATAATCATATAACAAGTAGTTTTACTGTCTGTTTGGCTATTTTTTTGAGCTGTTAAGCATTAATGGTCATAGATAAAATAAATAAAATATTTATCAATCGGTTTGGAATATTTCATACATGTCGTGGATAAGTAATTGTGAAAATATGTTTACGCATCAAATACGAAATTCCAATTGTCAAATATTCAAAAACCTTGTTTGCATACATGCATCTTATCAGTTGTATGTCGTATTTGACATGTGAAAGCTTTTCGCATAATGAAAATAAAATAACTTGTGCTGACATTACTGAAGAGAAGAGGAACAGAGAGGAGGGATTGTGACACATTTTAAGTCCAGAAACCTAAATTAAGTCATTACTTAAAGCCAATAGCCCTGCTACCAACTCCCATCTTACTCTAACAGCCCTTAGTTTGACCCTCTGGTCTCTTGAGACCCTTAAAAGCTGCAGTCTACCTTTAAGTAGGTCAATGCCAGTTCAACCAAAGAATGAGTTTACTTCTCAGATTGTTTCATTAGATGGAAGAAGTGAAAGAATCTAATATTTCATCAGTAAAATGAAAAAATAATACAAATCTGAAATAAATTAACTTAATTTTGTGTAACAGATCGTTTTTATTATTTTATTTTAAATAATCTTGGGGCCCCTGGTTGATGTCACATGTTAATACTGATATTAGTAGTAATAATAATAATCATAATGGCTACCCTTCCTCATCTGAACACATGGTGGGACAGGAGAACAAGGAGAGGCACTCTTCCACAACTCAAACTATAATGAGAAAAAAAGAGGAGCAGACACTAATAATACTGCAATACATGTACACTATGAAATATATATATTTAAATCAAAGAATTAGACACTGATTATAACTACAATAACTCTGGATTTTGGAAGAAATGTCTGTTTTTGTTTGGCAGAAGATGCTTTTATTGACATGAGGCGCTTTGTTTTCTCCTTTACTGTACTCTGCAACATTTCTCATGACTGCGAGTCTTCAAATATTCAAACAACTTAATTTTCTCATTTGAACTGTGTGAACTCTCTCATCTGACTAAAAAAGCTCCAGAGAGCGAGAGCTGCATGTGAAACATTTAGCAATCATCTCCAATAATATGAGCTGCATGTAGTCCGCCTCATTACCGACCGCACGCCGCGCCCACCTCACCCTCTCACTCTGGGTCCGTGTCAAGGCTCTCTCGGGTAGAACATGTCATGCCTTCACAAGAAGAATGGCTCAGTGGGAGCGTTTGAATATTAATACAGAAACTCAGGGACACCTGCGCCCAACCGGGATGAATGCATGAGCGTAAATGTCTCCAAGCCGGCCGAATCAATGCTCCATGCACACACATTCTGAATCGTAATGACTGAATTCATGAATATTGATGGCTTCACGTGAACATGTGCTGCTGTGATACACCTCCAACCTGCCAGAAGGTGCGGAGTGTGATACGGTTTGATTTTCCCAGCAGCTGAGAGGAATACTCAGATCCTCCAAAGTAAAAGTACCAATACAGGACTCGTCTCTAACTTTTTTGGTCACTTTTATATTTTGGGTATTTTAAGATGCTTTAAGTTGAACGTTGGCTTAATAATGAAAATGTGTGTGTTGACTTCACAAACTTCCCTTTTGGTTTTTAGTTCAGGTGCATCCTTGTCAGTTGAATAAATGTTAGTTTGTCATTTTTGATGTGTGAGTTGAACTTTCACCCCCCACAGTGAAACAACTCGTCTCTAAAACAGATCCATGTGCGCTCACAAGTAACACACCAACGCACACGCAGCGTCGTCTGGTTTCAGTTCTGCCTGGAACAGCAACATTCAAATATCACTAATGCAACACATATTTAAATTGATTGTTTATTATGGGGTGCACGTTTGGCTGTTTGCGTTCATTTCTTATTAGAAAAGTGGTTACAACTGGTGGCAACAAAAGGCCGAGAATTGGTAGCAAATTTCTCAAATTAGTGAGACCCTTAAAAAAAACACTGACAAGTAAGAACTTGTTTTGCAGAATAAGCTCCCACTGTGACTGACATCATATCAGATATGTTACTTAATTATCATTGGGGATGGAGTAAGTTGTTTATTCCAAAGGGTCCTTCAGAGGGGGGGGGGGGGGGGGGGGGGACAAAGATAAATGGGAGAGGAAAGAAGAAGAAAAACTAAGTTCTGCCACAAACAACTTATTCATAAAGCACCTGACAACAGCAGATGTCACAAAGTGCTTCACAATGACAGATAAATAAGAAGACATGAAATGCAGATACCAAGCCTCCGCCTGAGGGTAAAAGCAGTGTTGAACTTTCTGGAGTGAAAGTAAAGTACATAGTGTATAGAAATACTCCTCAGGTAAAGGGTTTCACTTCTTACCGTTTCACTTCTTACCGTTTGATTTGAAGCTGAAGTTTTCACTGTCAAGAACTCGAAAAAAAGTTGCAGCAGCTTTTATACAGAGCTGACCTCCACTAGAAAGAAATCTCCCAACATTTTTTAACAATGAAAAAGATGTAGGAGGACATCGGTGGGAGGCGCTTTTGTTCAAAGGTTAGAGGCCTTGCTCAAAGGCACCAGCACAGATGAGGGGAAACATGAAAGGAGATCAAACCTTCGTCAGTCCTGCAGACAGACGTATACTCGGACGATGCTCGGATTGATTTTCTTTTTCTCATATTTGCTCATTTCTTTATGTGTAATGTATAAAGAGCCAGACAAGACAAAGAGAATGAGAACAATGTGGATTTTATCTTCTAATCAGACATCATTATACAGCCGTCTTTCAGAGATTCGTCATATGTAATTAAGTAATTAGAAGTCTGGAAAACACTTTACAGACAGGAGAACAAAAGAGACAATTATAAGAATCATACAAAAAGTTTGACGCAAAGCTAAAGAAGGGAGGCTCTTCCAACGTCCAAATGAAAAGTGACATGAAGACACAGCTCCAGTATGACCAGTACATGGTCCAGTACATGGTCCAGTACATGGTCCAGTACATGGTCATACTGGAGCATGGAGGCTTGTCATCACAGGAGAACATGCAAGACATCTCAAGAACACAGTTGGGAATTGATCTTTTCTGACCGTTAATTGATTTTCATTGTTGATTAATCTGCCGATTAGTCGTTTGGTTTATAAAATGTCATAAAATGGTCAAATAAAATCGATCAGTGTTCCTGAAGCTCAAGAAGACGTCCGCAGACTTCTCGTTTAGTCCAAACCTCAAAGACATTCAGTTTACCGTCATAGAGGAATAAAGAAACCAGAAAGTATTCACATTTAAGAAGCTGGAATCAGAGAACGTTGAATTTTTTTTCTCCTTAAAAAAAATCTACTCAAAGCAATAAACCGATCATCAAAATAGTCCATAATAATAATAATGTAATACAACTAATCGATTAATCTTTGCAGCTCGATCCAAAACAGCGAGTCCTCCCGGGGAGCACCGAGATGTGAGACGCTCTTAAACTGGAGCTAAAGCTGTAGACTTGAGTGTGACTGAAGGCTTAAACATGCAACCCTGGTCTTCATGACAATATACAGGATTTTAGGACACAAGAATAAAGACTTGAGACCGACTCGGACATGACTGACTTCAAACTCGATTCCCTTGAAAGTCTGACTCAGCTTTAAGTGAAACATGACTCCACACGGGCCTCTGCAATGACAGGACGATTAACGCAGCTCCAATAAAGTCTTTGACTTTCATTTTGCTCAGGAACACTCGTGACTTGGATTTGACGTCGTAAAGGACTTGAGATTTGATTCTGGACTCAAATGCAAACTCAATTTCAATGTTCACACTGAAATATAATAACGTTAAAACAAAGCTCGTATCAATACAGACGTCTGTAAACTGAAACAGCTTCTGGGCAAGATTGAGACCAGACGTCTAGACAAGTGTTTTATTGACAAGCTCCGGATTCACCGCTTCACTGTAGACGAACCGAAAACAAGAAAATCCAACAAATTCATCCCCAAGTTCCCCCCCCCCCCCCGTGGTTAGTAGAGAGAGAGAGAATGGACTGTCGGACTGATGGAGTCCCGAGACGCTGTGTGAGTCTGCAGCATCACATATGGAAGACACATGATCATATATCACTGCTTTTATTGGGCACAACGAAAGGGCTGTTAGAGGGCTGTGTCAAGACATTCTGTTCATTTTCCCCTCCCTCCCTCTCTCTCCCTCTCTTTCTCTCTCACTCTGCACTGCCATGACACGAAGCTGCCTCCTCATTCTGCTGCAGAATTCATTAAATGACTCGATAAGTCAGAGGGGAAAAATAACAAGCCTAGCTGCCGTCCTTGTTGTTGTATGTGATTGAGTCTGCCTCGCGGCTCGGCCTGTAGGTGAGCTGCCGGCAGATAAGGAAACCTAATTAACTAGCACATCTGCACGCCTCATGGCCCGGGCGCATTGGGGAAGAGGAACCGGCAGGGGAAAGGTGAGAGAAACTAGGTGACGGGGTTGGCTCTAGGCGAGGTGAAAGGGGGGGGGGGATAAACAAGGGTCCAAAAGGTCTAGACTGAGTGTACGGTGATGAAGAACAGCGAAGAGAGGAGGGCAGCATGAGAGGGAGACGAGCGTGACCGAGGCAAAGGTTTTGTTAGTGTGTCAACATCCTGTTCATCCGTGACCCGCCGCAGTGGACCCTCGGACTTCCTTCATCTGGCCTCTCAGAGTCCCACATCTGGTCTTGCTCGCAACCAGAGATCCAGACAAATAAGTTGCTGTTACAATTGGCAGCGAATCACAAGAGGCAAAATTGAAAACAGGCCCGTGCGGCACAATTGGATTTGTATGCAGATAGTGTGAAACAGGATTTTACTGGAGAGGCTACAAGGAGGGAGTTTATGGTTTCTTTTTTTTTGGGGGGGGGGGGGGCGGGAGGAGAAAGTGAAAAGATTGCTGTCATTACATTTTATATGGGCTCAAAACAACAGCAGGACCCCCCCGCCCCCTTATTTCCTGTTGTTCATGCTGTTCCAATAAAACTCTCCCTTCCTACTCTCGTGAACTTCTTCTGTCGCTTCTATTCTGTGACACAAAGTAAATTACTACGTCTACTTAATGTACTTCAGTACAATTTAAGTTTCTGCTACTCTCAAATACGACATTTATTTGACAGCTTTAGTCAGGAGGTGAGACCACGTAGTACGTTTACTTGTAAAGGAGTACATTGTGCTGCTTAAAAGTAAAAGGATCTGAGTACTTATTCCACCATCGATGTAATCGTTAAATTATGCTAAATTATATCGACCACATTTTACTCTTCATGTATAATTAGAATGAAGTGAAACATTTGCTACATGTTCCGAGGGCAGGGTGCCAAATGCGATCAAATTAAGCAACTGTCCCTCGCAAATATTACGTGTACTCTTTTATACTTACTCGCTACACTTTCTAATCTAAAAGAAAAGGCATCTGCACATCTGGAAATGTCTTAAAAGGCAATGACTCTTTGTTGGTTTCTTGTGTTTTTCAGCAATGATTCAGCAACACGGAACATTTTTGCCAGATATTTACAAGGAGCAGACAAGAAAAAGAAAAATGTAATCTGCGGTGAGAACCCATTGTTTCCAAAGTCTTTTAATTGCAGCCCCGTGCGTGCCTCGGCTTTAGGTAACTGGCACTCAGGCAAAGAAAATGAATACATAGCTCTAACACGTGAGCGTAATTCGTATAATTCTACAGAGTGAGAGCAATGCCCATGAGAGGACAGAGCCATCAGAGAGTCCAGACAAAGAGGGGAACGGCTAACCTAATTACAAGACGGAGGTATGTGCTTTGAAAGGTGGTTTTCTCTAAAACGACAACTATCGGCGCGTTCGAACAATGCTGACCCCCACTTGCATTATAAAAGGGGGCAAGCCGGGCCGTTTCGTAGAAGGCATCTGGATTGTTTTCTTTTCTCTCTTTCACGCTTTTGTCCCGAGACACAAAAAAAACGCCCCGAAAACAATGACTTGTGACGTCTGACGGCGAAGTTATGCCGGAGTCACAATGTGCATCTAGGTGGTGAGCCGAGCAGATGCCCCCAATGGGGGTCAGCGCCGGGGTTTTTTTTTTGTCCCCCAGTGTCACCACAACAGAGGGAAGGTAGGGCAATAAAATTCCTGGGTGCTAAAAAGAGGAGACATTCCAGCAGAGGGAGGGCAGCGCTGGGATCTGACATAATTTAAAACATGGTTGTGATATTCTGAATGGGCCCCCCCCCCCCCCCCCTCCTCCTGAGTGGACACCACTTATTTTTTTGTTTTCTGCGGCTCTTACGTAAGCATGACCGCCCGCTAAATAGGATTGTTTGGGAACAGGAGAGAAATAATGTGTGGGGATGTGGATTATCATTAATATTATAGCTTCATGATGAAGAGATTTTCTTTCGAACAGCCTAACACACAACAAACACAGGCTTCATTTTTCAAACATTTTCTCTTTTGTAACACTGCAGATCACTTCAGGTTTGTGGAATGTTTTTCATTTTTAAAGACCACTATTGCTTTAGTAATGGATGTATATTTGTTTCATCACATTTGTTCTGTGCTGGTAAATTCTTAACGTTTTAACTCACTTTTTTCTTTCTGCTCTTCAAACTGGAAAAAGCTCATTTGAACATCTACAATCTCATGACAACTGTGCAGATCAAAACCATGCAGGATGATCAAAAGCTCCAGTACAGCAACTATAAAGGGACCTTGGACAGTAGTGAGACTGTTTTCTCACTTGCTTTTCCCAAAGTTAAGAATTGAACCTCAACTTTAAAGCCAACGTCGGGTCCTTAAAAATAATTATTACACACAATCCCATGACAACTCAAACTGCGAAAGAAGATCTTGAGATATAATCGAAAGGTCCAGAACAGCTGCTAAATAGACCTGTTTATGGTAAGAACGTCAACTTTAACTTTATGGTCCCTAAAAGGAAAACAAACAGAGACTAACCACATAAAACATGTATACATATGTAAACCTACTACATTAGATAACATTAGGTATAGCGAACATACTGAAAAGTGACTTACTGTAAACTCTGGGGTACGTCCAGCACAATCATCATCATCATCATCGTTGTATAAATCATTTGCCGATGCATCATGGGTATTTAGTGGAAAAAACAAAGATTCAAATATCATCAAAAACAGTAAATGAAAAAGAATTCAAGAAAAAGATTTGACTGTATGATTGACAGGTGGTCTCTGGGAACACATAACTGGGACATATATATATATATATATATATACATATATATATATGTATATATATATATGTCTCTTCAGACATATAAAATCCTGTCAAAACAAACTCTCTGCCAACTATGTAGAAAATGTTGTGAATCCTCGAGCTCGTCACAATAAAAGCCTGAACGCATGTGCTGGTTCCCCTCGTCTCTCTATTTAGATGTAGTTTAGACTCTGATAGCAGACATGAGCCAATCATCCAATGAGCCCAAATCTGATGTGCAGTAAATATTCTCAGACAAATTTAATCTCCATCTCATGTTTATTTTTTATTTTGTTCCATTTCTCTTTTCTTTATTTCTCTCTTGTTGATTTTTGGTGAATAGCACATTTGGGCTTATAGAATGTATCATGTGTTACATAAATATAGTATTGCATGTTTCATTAACATCAACTTTCATTAGAGTTCTGTAAATTTAAGACTAAAATTAAATGTAAATTAATGTTAAATGTGTCTTTTTCTCTCATAATACCATTTCCCGTTTACTCAAATACTGGTCTTAAGTAACATTTTGAGGTACTTTGAGTGTTTTTCTACTTTATGGTACTTTGAACTGTAATACGTTGAAATGGATTAATATGGATTAAGTCTAGACATTAGCTCCACGTTTACCACCATATTAAAGCGATGAGCACATTAACGCATCAATTATTATAATCCAGTGATGTCATAAATATGATTCTGAAATGGAGCATTCTGCACAATGAGATGGTACTTTCAGTATATTGTATTTTAAAGTAGGATTTTGATATTTCAGCTTTCACTTGTTTCACTGTTTCACTGTTTTACTATTTCTACTTCAGGTCAAGATCTGAGTACAATACTTCTTCCACCACTGCCGTCTCCTGTTATTCTCCTCATTAAACTTGTTAAAAATAAATCTAAAAAATCAACTGAGTCAGGGCCTCGGTAGGCGATGCTTCTCGCCATTAATTAGCAGTTTCTCCCCATTAAATGAAGACATGAATGGATCTCTAAGCACTTGGGAATGCAGCCACTGGTGTCCCCGCTGCATTCCTCGATCCCTCTGCTGTCTCTACGGAAACAGAACCAGCAGAGCCTCTGACAGCCTGTGAATTTCAACGACCCTCAGAGGACTTCCACAGAGGCAGCAGCCCCCCCACAACGACTCGCTGACCAGTAACATCCTCACGTGGGACTGAATTTAACTCAGAATTCAGAAACACCACGGACACTGTTTTTCCGCCCGTCTCCACTACACGGATATATGCTGGTTGTCAGGGAGGGGATTCCTTTGAGGACGCTTTTATATTTAAATGAATGCCGGAGTGACGTCAAAGTGCCTCCAACGAGAGACTTTTAGCACTTGGTGTGAGGCCAGAAGCTGAGCTACTGTTGCTACGCCTGTCAAGCTTTTCCAAGCTGCAGCTTACTGTATGACAACCGTGGCAGAATGAACACATGAAATTTAAGCTCATTTTTAGAAACAATGAGTTCAGACAAAAGCAGAGCTTTCATTTTGAGTGTGCAGTCTGATTAAAACTGCTGCAGCTATAGCTAGCTAATCAACATTAACACGGTAAATTGGAGAAACCTTTTTCCTGGCTGACTTTAATGTTTCCGACTATGAGAACCACGAGAAAGGTCGAATAAATATATATAATATCTGATAGCTACATACATGATACAATGCTAACTTAGCATTGTGTAATGATGTCAAAAGACTGAGGCTAAAGCTAACAGGCAAAGTTAGCATCTTCACCAGTTGATGCTTGTAACCCAAATGTTACACTGTGGTAGCCTTCATATCATAGACTGTATGTAAGTGGACGTAGTCGTCGTGATGTCACCCGTTGGTTTGTGCACTGGCGATGCGAAGCCTTGAGTTCGGTGATTTCTCCGCCGCCATCTTGAATTACGGCCGTTGCCGTCTAGTTTTCTTCACAACCAATAAACGGAGGTTGACCATATTTGGACTGTGGAGGAGTGACGTAGAGACGCCGTATACGCCCTGACTCTCCGTACTACTGCCGGTTAAACTTCATAAAGTGAAAGTTTGTCCAAATATAATTTTTATAACAAATTCTGTTTTGATTTCTGAAGATCTTCTTGAGCCGTTTCTCCTCTGCCCATAATTTGTTTTGATTGCATGCAGCTGTGAGCATCTCCTCCGCTTCCTTTGTGCATTATATTGTTTGACAACAGTGTCCATGAACAACACATCCCCACACAAAATCAAGTGTTTTTTATTATACACACTGATTGTTTTGATTCCAGCGTGAAATCCTGCTCAGAATTAGTATGCAGCATGAGCAGAGATGAATAAAAATAAAGGGGGCCAGTTTCTCTGAACCCAGTTATAGATCAAAGACTAAACTGTCATTTTCAGACATGATTTGGGATAATCAGAGATTTAGCCAAGTCTTGAATTAATGTTCCCAGTTTCCTGAAGGATGATTAGAGAGCAGATCCGTTTTGCTTTCATTCTTTTCTGGGTATTCTCTTTATAAATGTGTTCTTTTCTGTGTTTTGTCTTGCCTGCATGTTTTCATGCCTCTGATTCCACCAAATGATTGGCTTTTAGTGATGCGCTCCAGTTTTTACGGGCAGCCTCAGGCCGCTGCCACGTGCATGTTCATGCCGTCACTAATGATGAACACAGGTGGTTGAAATTTACAAAAGTAGTGCAAAAGACGGCTCCAAATCTTCTACAACAACCCGTTTTTCCCGCTGTATGTAATTTGAATAAACGCTCCAATAATGGAAACAATCTATATTTCATGGTGTAGAGGCACATTACCATGTGTGCAGCTTAAAACAAAACAAAAAACGATCTAGTTCAGTCTTTAAAAAAAAACATTTGTTTGTACCAAAGGAAATGAGAAGTCAGAATAATTTAGTATAATCATCCCGTGAAGCGTAGATGTATTTATAGCTTTCTCCTGCCACCATTTATGTTTGCGTCATAAGCTCGAGCTTTTTATTCAGCTGCAGTGTTGCGTCCCATAACTCGCACAATAGGCTCAACTGTACTTACAGAGACAGTCCTAATCCTTCTTTATAAAAAAGGATGTTTGTGGAGGAGTGATCCTGGGACTCAAACAGAGTTTGTTTGAGTTGCTCTTTAGAAAAAAGATACATGAAGAACTCTCTTTCTTATAATTCTTCTCATTCAACACTTTGGGCTGGGTTTACATTGTTCATAGTGGTGACAGGAAATAAATAGTTCATCATAGTAAGAACCAAGCCTCCAGAGAGGCGGATACAAAGATTCATCACTTTACTTTGCAGCTCTGCAGAACGTTTAAGCCTCTTTAAGCTGCATTGTTTTGGTTTTGGACACATTTACGGTTTGGTTCGGTGTCCCCGCTCTCGTCAACAAGCAGCTGTTTTGAGCTGACACACGCCGATACAAATCCACTGAGCGCTGCCTGCTCGGCACCAAATCACAGACAGAAAGTCAGGAGTTCAGCGGCTAAAGAGTCAGATATTTTTATTCGGAGTTGGAAGGAAAAAGGAGCGTAAATATCGGATTAAATTCAGCAAGTGGAAACCAACCTTACTCCAGATGAATGATAATGTTGCTCTGAGTCCTGTGCATGAGCAGAGTAGGAACTTGTTAAAGGCAATAAGTCAGAGCAGGGTGTCTGTCAGCTTGTTCTGGAGTTTTTCTGCCCCCTAGTGGCCAGAATTCAATTAGTGCAGCTTTAATGTAATTATGATGTTTCAGAGAAGTGCAAAAGCATAGCAGACTGTGACTTATTATTGAACAGTGAGAGAAAAAACGTGTTCTGACTCTGAAGATATGCATCACAATCGTCTGTCTATCAAACGTTAACTTAAACGTGGCAAAAAGTAGATCAGTTAAAAACGTAAAACCCTTCAAATTTCAACCACGTTTTATTTTGGGGGTTTTCTCACCTTTGTTGAATATTTATGCAAAATTATTCCAGCACATTTTTTGTTTTGTCAGAGCGTTAACTCTCAGTATAAATGTACATGTAAGACATACCGCCTGCTGTCAATCGGTGTTTTTTGTCATCTCTCACTTCCTCTACTGGGCCACACAAACCTGTGAAACAATGGTGAAGAATTAAGAGTGGAGCGGCCCGCTCTCACCCCCCCGTCTCCCTCCCTGCTTTCATGGGTCTCACTTCAACAGAAGAAGCCCGCGGGGGAAACAGCCATAAACTGTGCCCAAACTGTGAAGGAGGTGAATTAGTGGCCCCCATATGGAGTTAGAACTAGGTCATGTTGCCTTGTCGGATCGTTTTAAACGCCACGTGGTAAACCGAAGATGAAAAAGACCACCACCCAAGCATTAGTCATCTCCTTAAGCTGCTGTGTTGTGCATTTTCTCTCCGACTGGAACACACGTCGACAGATGATGTCGACGAGGCAGTTTTACTCCGATTTTGTTTGGAGGGAGACGTTTTTTTCTCCCACATAACATTTGTCTTCAATGTATCAGAAATAAGTTTCTTCCTTGGAAGTCTGCGTTAGGAAGAGGTCGGGGTGGGTGGATGGGTGGAACAAACACAGGACTTTCACCCAGGAGACCGCTGTCTGTGTCCAGTGTGAAACCAGAAGTTTGAGAACTTATTTAAACGTGACACTAAACGTTACGTACTTCAGCTACGAAACAAACACTCATTTTAAGTCAAACCATGATCTTTTCCAAAACCTGAGCACGTTTTTGCTGTGTTTCATTTCACAGTGATAAGTACGTGTTTAAAACTGTGACCGCTGTCCAGGAGAAGATGTGTTAACCTTGAAACGCATTTTAGAACGAGTTGTTGTTTGGGAATGTCATTTTTCAGATTTACGGTTGAAGCCTGATGGTATTTTAAAGATCTATTTGTCAAAGCTGCTGAATTAATAATAAAATCATGGAGCACAGTGCAAAACAAAAGTTTTAGACACTGATTTAGTGCTTTACCAAATTGTCTTCTTATTACAAATTCATTTTTTGGATTAATTGATTTTATGTTTGATCTAAAAAGGGGTAAAAAAAAAATAGTGAGAAATGACACGCAGTGTGAAAGATGTCTTAAAATTTGCTTGCTCTCTCCAAAAAAACTGTCCAAACCCCAAAAAAATCTAATTACCATTATTTAAAAACAGAGAAAAAAATCCATTTGAGATGCTGAAACCTGCTCATTTTCGGTACTGAATGAATCCATCATTTGTATTTGGGTGTTATTTTGGGTGACAATGTATTTGTGCAGCAAACAGAAAGGTTTCATGAATTCCAGACAGTAGCTATTGGAGCTGCAGTATTACTGGGGTATGGGAAAATGTCACACATACATGACAAGATTTCTAAAATGCTATAATAAAATAACCCCATCTCTTTATAAATAAGAGCGATGACTGTGTTACACAGCATTTGTTCAATAATTGTCAGAGGGCGATAGAAATGCAGATTTAAAATGATCCTATTAGCACCACAGAATTCTCTGTTATCTAGAAAAGACACTTTCAGAGGGTTGTGCAGCCTCGGTGAATACACTTTAAAGTACGTGATCTTATAATGACGAGATATCAAACTAAAGCCAAACATCGCTGGATGCACAGCTAAATGAGTCATCTGTTCCCGCGATCCTTTGCCGAATTTTCTGCCTAATTTCATAGAAACCTGTTGAAACATCTTTGAGACATCATGCCAACGAACGAACAGACACGAATAAAATCTCAACCACCTCGGCAGAGGAAAAGAAGATTTGGTCACATCGGGATACATACTGGTGGCTAAAATTCAGAGACAAGAGAAAAAGAAGGGGGGGGGGGGGGGGGGGGGGGTCAATGACATCACAGATATGTTGAAGACATCATGACTCATGGAGGACATGTTTGATGTCTTTGTTCATCATCTGAGTCTGGATGTAGCGTGAGAGTGTCTCTGATATTCTCTGTTGCCTGGCTCTGGACATCCTCATACAGTTGTGCTCATAAGTTTAAATACCCTAAAATGATGTATTATTAAATAATGGCAATTTTTGGGGAAAATATTTATGTTTTCTTTCATGAACGGCACACATCTTACAGATTCTGCCAGGGTAAACATACAGCTGTAGATCCGTGGTCAGGGACACGTCGCATTCACATAACCTTTGAGAAAAAAAACACCTCCAGCTGGACTGCCCGCCTTCCAGTCCAAACTGCATATTTACCAAAAGTAAGGAACATTTTTACATATAACCAGCCCACGGCAGTGTGTTTAGACCAGTGTTTATACGAACATCAATAATATCTAAAACAACTGGGAGACAATGCAAATGCAAAACAATGCTCCCGTCATGAAGGATTAAAATCGAGGAAAGGCCACAGCTTTAATACACAAACACACCACGTAATCACACGCACGGCAGGAAATGCAGACTACCAGAGTGAGGGAAAGGTTATTATTATCGCTTGCGTTCCATTTTTTTATAATTTATGTTGCATATTTTTCAGTTTCAGGCTGAAATCAGTTGGTTGGTTTTATTTCAATGCTAGGTTTAGAAGTGCTTGGTCGGGGTTATTTATGATCGCAATCACAACAACAACCTTGTTTTTCTGTAAAGTTGATGCTCTTACGTGGTAGTTTGGGGTATTTTGGTGTAGTGGGTTGCAGTATGTTGCAGCATGGAAAAGTAACTGAGTGAATATGATCGGGTATGTTAGGGAAGTGCAGTCAACACTATATAAACTTTGCTTATAGGCTGATACAGAATACATACGACACCGTCGGACGGTGTGGACTAAGATACATGGAGATTTCATATTAAGGGTACTAAATCAATTATGTTAATATTAATGCTAATAATAATGTATATATATATATATATATATGATATAATAACCATGATTTAAAGATCAAATGATTTTCTGGAGGATGATCCCCGTCTACTATGAACCCTTCTTTTGTCGTTTGGAGTGATAAAGAAACAGAATATTTTATTACCCTCCTCCCACTGGAACATTTACCCCGTCTGGATGGGGCTCAGGGTGACGCGTTCAGCTCGGTTTGGCCTCAGGTTTTCTCTGGTTGTGCGTCTGTATAGTCCCTGAAGGAGGACTTTCTTAAAGACGTTTGACACACTCTGGTTTTCTACAGAAGTCAAGCATCAGCATATGCTAGTTTACTATATTAGTAAAATGTACATAAAGAAGAAGATAGTCCAGTTACATACACCTGATTTTAAAGTGGCTAAAATCAATATTTATTATATTAACAGCACTACTTGTATGAAAGGGGGTCGTCCATAGTGATAAAACCACAGATCATTATCACCTGTTTCTGCAGCGCCTCTCAGCTCTGCTTTGGTTTTCTTCCACAGCTCTCAGTGTGTCATTTCCAACAGGAACAGGCAGCGTTTTCAGCACACAAAAGTAATAAAAAAAGAGAGAAACGCTGGCAATTTAGCTGGTGAACATAGTGGAGGTTTTAGCAGCTAAAGAACCCGAAACCATCCTTTAACAATAAATTCACCCAAACTTCTTCCGCATTCGTTGATGCATACATGTACGTGACTGTACCTTGAATGTGATGCATATACCTTCCATTTTCCTATTATATGTAATTTCCTTTTAGCCTTTAGATTAGCACACATCCTTCCAGACATCATTAAATTACACATAAAAACTCAGGTTATTGACAGCCAGGCGACCGTGAACCGTGCATGTAATCCTATTCTGAATATTCACTCGAAATGATTTATTTGTTTGCATAAAAACGTACCGACACAGCCGATCCTGAACTCCTGGCGGAAATAAGAAATGTTCAATGAAAACTCATTATTAGAAAACAAGCACACATGTCACAGCCTTCAAGGTCTGAAACACAATCATGAACAAGCAACAAAAAAAAAAAAAGCAGCAAAGCAGATGCCCTCCAGTGTGCTGCAAATGAGCGGTGGCATACATGAATTCATTGAGTTACATTAAAACCTGTTACTGGTGTTCAACAGCTTGGACATTAGTAATTGGATTTAGTTAGAATTCCAGACAAACAGACAGATGGGCGAACAGACTTGAGGCTGAGCCACAGTTCCTCCCGACTTCACTGCAGAGGATAAATGGAAGAAACCCAATGCAGCTCCGCTTCATAGAATAACAACTGTGGTAATTGATGAGTGAATCAATAGGCAAAAATTCTAAATTTCTTCCAGCTTTTTAAAGGGCCAGTGTGTAGCATTTAGGGGCGTCTATTAGCATGGATGGATGTTTTCATTGGTGTATAATCCCCTGAAACTAAGAATTGTTGTGTTTTCGTTAGTTTAGAATGAGTCCCAACACTACTGGTGTTTAGTACGCTATCCTTTCATATTAAGATGCAACGTTATAATTAGGCTGCAATTATCAGAACAATATAAATATTCACGCTCCCTCATGTGGTTTAAAAATGTACTGCACATATAAATAAAAGACTGTGGAAGAAATTCTGCACTTTTTTTTTGTCGACCGAAATAAAATCTCCTACGACCAACTGGTTGGTCCCGACCCAGTGTTTGGGTCTTATGCTGTATTATCTGTATTTTCAGACAGTATGTGCGACTTATAACTTTACAAAAGACAAAGCTTAACCAATGGAAAAAACATTTCCCTTGACTCCCTGTTTGGACCGTGACATCTAACACACAGTGGACCCGTTGGGGGCATTGATGAAGACCTTGAAGAAGCTCGTCTATGCAGCCAGACGGCTTTTTGTCAGCAGCACTAGCAGCCGGAGACAAAGTAGAGCAAAGCCTGACCATGTAAAGACATGCCATGCTTGATAATATGAAACACCATATCCAGCAGGGGATAAAACTGTGAAAAAAACAAACTGTAACGCAAGCGCTATCAGTGTAAACATCCTCCACAGTAAACACTCCTCTCCCACTTCACTGGAGCTGTGGTTCACAAACCATCTGCTGTGACGAACATCTACACCTCTGGTGAATAAGCTGTTAATTGGACTTTGTGTAAGTGTGTAAATGTAAGTGATTAATGGCAACTGCATCAGCAATTCTCTGGAGTTACATTTTCACATTTTTTCTCAAGCTGTTTTCGGGGGGTTTGTTTTGGCAAGACGGGGGAATGCATGCGAGTGAAGAGGATGAAGAAACAAATCCCGTACGTGATGCCAAAAGACATCCTCTCGCTTACAATAATAACAGTAACACTGACAGGGTATTGTGAATTTGCTGCTACATCCCAAACACGGCTCACCGCAGAATGGGCAGAGCCTCCCGCCGCTCTCTTCCCTTTGTGCTGATGTTGGCAAACGGCAGACGTCGCCAAACCAGTTTCACAGGAAAGTCCAATATTTAAACATTTCACTCTTCTGGCTGAGAGCGAGGACCGACTACCAGACAGAAGAACTACAGACACTGGACCGTCAAGTGTTTCACTAACACTGCCTGTACTGCTGTAGGAAACATGTAAACTGGTATCACTACTCTGCAAACATCTCATTATTATGGGAGTATTTTTTTGTATTTTTTGCCTTTATTTGATTGCATAAAGTAGAGCGATGACAGGAAATCGAGGGTGGGAGAGGGTGACATGTAGTAATAGAGTATTCTACCGTTTATTCCATTGAGTAATCGGGTAAAAAAATAGGGAACTATTTTCAATTCAGTGAAACCGTCAACATTTCTAAATGTTATCATTTTACCTTAATGTTGTCATCTGTAATGTTTTTTTTTGCATAAAAAAAAAATGTCAATACTAATTATAAGGAAATGCATGAAAATTCTTGGCATTAGTCGTTTTCATGATGAATTTATAAGCTGCTTAGAACTAATGTCTGCTTAGTCATAATTCCATCTCTAATATCTATTTTAAAACCTTCAAACAACTGGATATATTTTTTTTAAGTTTCTCACCAAAAACTTTATTTTGCTAAATTACATTTGAACGCATCATGACAGCGTTATAATCGTCGGCCAGTACTCATTTTGACTGAATAGACTTTTAACGCATCATAATGTAACTCAATGCAACCTCCGTTAACTTTAGCCGTTAGCTCCGTTAATGAGCCAAGCAGGACTGTGCTGCCCACCGGCTGCTAACGGCTAACGGCTAACGTTAACTAGCTTTTCTCAGGGATTCATTGTTTAAATCAAACTGTGCACCGTTGATTGGTGTTAAGAGAAGCCTTGATAAAGAATAATTAGCATCGATTGACTTTTAGTAACAGAGTATCTGTAGGAATCACTTCAGCTCTCGTGTAATAAAGGTTTCATGTCAGACTCTGACTCAAATAGTCAAACTGTCCAACAAACAAGGTAAAATAAAATATGAGAAAGAAACATCGACATTGTGAGACTAACGTTATGATATTTCAGGAATACAGTTGCAATCAATATGTCGAGAAATAGTATAAAGTATAAAGAAGAAGGGCCCTATTTCCACGCTCCAACTATTTGGTACTTCCTACACCTGGTATGTGGTTGCCCAGCGGTGTGGTGTGTCTGTGCACAGGTGGGAGGTTTGTTCATATGAAGGCAAGGAGAGTTGAAGGTATTTTGGTGGAAAATATGTCTTAAGACTTTGAGAGTAGACGTCTCAGAACCACATCTGTTTCAGAGCAAACTGAATACTGACGCAAATGCAGAGAGATGACACAATGATGCTCAACATTTTAATTAACAATTTTAATCTGGTCTCGAACCAGTAGTTGGGTTTGAACCTGCATCCAAAATATAATGTTCAACGTGATTACCTTCACGTTATATCCATGAAGTGAGTGACTCTTCCACTTATCTGTTGTACTGTATGAAAAGCTTCATTAAATCACAGCAGCAGGACACACATGCTGTCAAAGCTGTCAAAGCTGTCCCTTTGCACACAGCCGTCCTCCCTGTTTACCTTCATTCAATCAAGAGCAAACGACACCAGACTGCTACAAAACAACCACACACGCCTCGACACATCATCAGACGTCGGATTAAAAAGGAGCTCATTAATCCTGTGCGTCGCAGCTTCCTTCTCCAATCCAGCTGTTCATGTTTTATTCTGGAAATGCAGGTTCGACGCAAACGCAGCTGTGTCACATATCGGACGCAGCCAAACAGAATTATGACAACTAAGAGTTGGATCGATGCGAAACCGCTGCAAACTATTTTTCCATAATTTGCTTCCATCATCATTGCCGTAATTAACCTTCTAAAAACAAACCACACCATCTGTGTCCGGCTGGTTCTATCAACAGTATGACATGATTAGAAAAAGGTCTTTAAAGATACAGCGTCTAGACATTATTGGTTGGTTGCTCTTGAAAATAGGCTGACATGTTTCACTTTATTTATACTTAATTAAAGAAAATAACAGATGGTAGAAAACAGTTAAGGTTCGCTGATTGGCCTTTAAAAAGGAATAGTTGGACATTTACATTTGCTTTCTCTGCAAGACCTCAGGCCTTTACAAACCGGACAGAATTGTGAAATACTCGCCTGCAAAGATTGTATTTCTCAGGCTTTTATTGTGAAAGTTCAGAATCGAATGAGTGGACCAGGTCTGCGCTGATTTCTTCAAGGTCTAAAGGAGAAATAAAGTTTGCTGCCGTGGTTCAGGCCCCGGAGCCTCGGTGCTGTTTCATAAATATTGAGTAACTCAAACCGTTGGTCGATGCATTAATTCATCAATAAGTTAAGTTGTTTTTTCACTGTAACAACTGTTTTAAAACATATATTGACATGCAAATTACCCGCACAAAATAAAACACAACAACGACCTCTGGTGCGTAAAGGCCTTCAGGTGATCAATAACACTCTCGGCTTTAAGTGTGGAGCCAGTACCAGGAGGGGAAATCGATCTCAATCTTCTCATAAGTAAATAAGTGTATTTCCCAAAATGGATGTTGAACGACTCCTTTGGTTATAGTGGCCTATATGTCTCTGATGAAGAGCTTATTTGGAGGCATGTCATTGGTGGAGCTGAGCCTCAATCGCCGGAGCTTAAGAGCAATTACGAATCGTTGGAGGAATCGGCCGCGACCAAACAAAATGTCTTTGGATTCGCATGCTTTGATTCCTGCCTAACTTCCAGCTCAAGATCAAGAGGGAGCTGTTACACAACAGCACATCTTGTCATATCAGACTAATCCCTGCTTGGGGCTGCTCCCCACTGACAATCCATGTTGATCACACAATGATCATCTGTCCTCCAGAGCTCAGTGCTGAAGGGAGAAGACGGCTCTCTGCTGCTGTGGACCATTTTTGTGTCGCGTTGTCTTGGAAATGGAAAATCACCAGATTATGGATGCTGCTTGCAAAGAAAATGACTGTGCAAAGGACAGACACACACACACACACACACACACACACACACTCACTATTGTATATTAAACCATAGACTGGTCCACACCAGCAACAGGAAGGGAAAGTATGTCTCTTCTCCTCTCAAATGTAAAGCCACTGCTCACCGGACCTGAGATCTGGGCTGCGGTCGAATAGTCTGAAGATTACTTCCTAACGTCTATTCCTAACCACTTTTCCTTGACCTCTATGGAAATCGCCATGGGGGTCAAGGAAAGATGTGAAGGAGAGTTCACGAGGAGTTAGGAAAAGACAACCGTGGCGTTTGGAGAATCCGACTACGCTTTCACTAAGCCATGTAATTATGACGCTACAGCGGACGTCGCTGGCATTATCTTCTTCCCTTTGGTAAAGGAAGATCCAGTGTGTCCTATGCTAAAGGAACTAGGAAAGGAAGCATTAAAGCAATTGTGAATTCAAGCAGCTCTCATCATGGCGGCCGAAGCTAAATGGACTTTTTTGACCGCAGCCCGTCTCTGGTGAGCAGTTAACTCAAGTTACCTCTCTGGTAAAGGCTGAACTTGGACAGACTCTGATGTCTTATAAATGAAATGAATGAATGAAAACTTGAATGTCTCATTACTGTATGTGTGCTTTTATGCGTTTTCCTTTCTCAGATCTCTCTTGCAAAAGAAATCTTGATCGGAAAAAGGCCTCCTGATATATGGATACACACACACACATAATATATTCATATTTATGTACAGAAAATTGCGTAGTTTCATCAGAAGTTGGCGCTATACGCATGGCTGCAATCCGCCAGTAAACACAGTAGAAGACATAGATGTTGTGAACTTTAATGTCAGCTGGTATTGGCCGTGTTTCGTCTGCACACAAACACAATATTAATGTTCATCCAGGGAGACGCAGACAGCAAACACAGCTCATCACGGGAGTTAAATGTCACTTTCAATTTCCCATTTAGGGCGTCGACTCTTTTCCGACAAAGTAAAAAAAACACCTCGAGCGAGCAGAGAAACTATTTCATCACAAAAATATGTTTATGGAGCCGTCGTGTGACTTGTACAGCTCACTTGTGCAACAACGGTTGCTCGTCACACCTTTGCATTAACAAATAACTTAATTGGATCGCTGATTGAAAGCGATTGGATGAAGTAAAGAATTATGTAAAGCATTTCTAGATTGAATTTGTGATTTGGTATTTGGTCATGAGGCACTGACCGCAGGTCTCATAGTGGACTAGAACTCTACTCCTGTGGTAATAAATGGATGAATAAATGACCACCTCCGAAACGTCACAACCTTTTTTCTTGCGTCTTGTCTTTTTCCCCTCAAAAGACTTGTGTGAATAACACGCGCACGCCTTTCAGTTTCTACCTTCGATTAGCGAATAATGAGCCTTATTTTGTGCTGTCGGGCGCTGCGGAGAGCATCATCATGTTCTCTCATCAAAACACGTCAAGAAAAGAACCCGTGACATCACTCAGAGGGACTGTTTCTCTTCTCCTGTTAATGGAAGACTGGATGTGACTGTGAATTTAATTTCATCACAGTCTTTTCATTTAACAAACCCTATAGCATGAATAAAATTGACTTTTTGTCAGGAGTCAATTCAACATAAATACGTACGGTTCCTGAAGGGAACAGACATTCGTGCATACATTTAACTGAAGGAGTATCTCCAGAGTATCTGAACAAAGAAGCTCCGTTTGGAACAATTACTATTCATAAGAGCAGCTTTTCTCTTATATTTCATTTAAAATTCAAGTGTTTGGCTAATACTCCTTTCCACAGGTGTAAACAGAGTTTATCTGGAAAACCAACCTGTAGAGTATCTAGCAATAAGAAGAAAGGTTTAACTCAGTTTAACAGCAGCGATGTATTCAGCAGTGTGTCGTACTGGTTGTTCTATTAGCCGTTCACCAAACACACCGTCAAAAACACTAAAAGTGAGCATGAATTTCATGTATTCATCAGTTGTTGTGGAGCAAACCAGAGCTAAAAGGAGAGAATATGACATCGCAAGTCCAGAAACGTCGCTGCTACCTGCACCTTCATCTGCATCTCTGCAGTGACTCTTCCTCCTCCTCTGCAGAGCCGTCCATCAAACGCTCGCTGCAGGAAGAAACGGAATATGAGCTGATCTAAATGCAAAGATAAAAGCCATCTGTGGGGACAAGTAGAGAGCAGCAGTGTAGGATGTACACAATGATGCCCAATTACGCTACTGCGTTCCTTCTGTGCGTCCTCGTCCTGTTGACGGTCTCTTTAATGAACAGTTTGGATGCTACGTTGGAGGTCGTTAACAGACTCTTAGTTGACTCTTTGGTTGCAGTTGCCCGCGTGCCACCGTGAGATGAGGAGCGAACGTAAAAAGTGTTCAGCTGATGGAGAATCTAGATCACGACATGTTTAACAGTGCATTTAGTTGTTTTTGGTTTGTTTTCTTTTCCTTACGAATGCAAAATAACGAAATACTACTTTGTGCGCACAAATTATTGATGACACGACGCTTTGACAAGCTCCCACAGAAAACTCTTTGTTTGTATCTGAGGAGCTGGACATTGATATTCATAGCGTTGGAAAAGTAAGGAGCCATGCATGTATAATGGATCATTTACATTTAAGTCTGTTTCAGTGCCACAATAAGAGAAAAGAAACCTCTCTGTGTTTCATAGAATTGCATTATTTTTGCATAATGCAGGAAACCTGAGGACCCGAATGACTTGAAAAAGACTCGTAGCAGCAAATTGCTGACACAGGGATTATAATGTATTTCCATTACCTTGACAGAACCGTAACCGTGAGATTTGTTCCAACGTTCCATATGAACATTTACGAGTCCGGGGAATTAGATTGACCTGCCTCGGCATTGGACCTCCCTCTGGGAACTCTCTCTCTCTGTTCAGAGAACGTCTGCGCCCTCCAGATGCATACAGTAGGATGAGGCAAATCCAGGCACACAATTAGTTGTGCATTCAATGTTTCTCTTTCAAGCCTGGACTGGTTGTGTTCAACACATAAATACAAACACTAGTTTGTTATGGTTTCATGCAAAGATTTCACTCAGAGATCTAAAGCTGAATATGTATCTGAAGCATAATTGCTCGACTGACATGAAGCTGTAAAATGTTATTCTTCTCTTCAAAGTTTACAAGTGTAATCAGGGTAAAAAGAAACATAATTTAATGTTCTAAAAACGGTTAATTGTTATGTTAACCTAGATGTTTTTAAAATAATGTGTATGAAAACGCGTACATTCTTTAAACTATGACGTAGATGGATTTGTTCATCCATTCAGATATTAATATTGACGAATGCAGTGATATTTAAAGCATCGTCGATCGGTCGGTCCATCGCTTTGGTCCAAACAGGTCCAAGCAGGTCAACGTTTTCACTTTTGCTGTGAATCTCAGCTTCTCGACCTCCACGGGGTGGATCGGCATCAGATCTGGCACAAACATTGGTAGTTATGACACAATGAATCCTGATGACTTTGACTCTTCCTCTAGTGCCACCATGAGGTTGACATTGGATGGATTGCCATGAAATTCGGCAGAGGCATTCGTGTTCCTCTGAGGATGCATCGTAATACCTTTGGTACCCTCATCAGGTCAAAATGTTAATTTGTCCGAAAAATACCTCTCAAACTAACCACATTCCCGTCTCAACTCTTCTTTGTGTTTTGTGCTATTTAACAGATCAGAATAGAACCGTTAGCATGCTAACACCCGTCTATATAGATTACAGTTCATTTCTTCATCTTGTTCGATGCCATCGGTGTGTGAGTGTGCATGTGATGAGCAGACGGCTCCCTGTAAACTAGTCTCTGCCACCAATGTATGAACGGGTGAAGGCTGGCCTGTGTTGTAAAGCACCAAATAAATGCAATCCGTTCACTATTTTACAAACATGATGATGTTTCCTCGCCCATAAACCACTGCAGCATCATGAAAGAAGAGGGACGCAGACGTCAGAAGTGCGTTGCGGTTAGAATCAGTCGGCTAACGGTGACGCTGAGAAACAGCCGGACAAAGATTTGAACGTACAGACGAAGAATGTGCATCACGGACACTTTCTTATTTTCTCTGAGGGAAAAAAGCTGACAGACATTAAGTCAAGCCCAATACCATCAACAAAAACATATATAAGCTGCAACACACAAGGTTAAGAAGCTGCTGTACTTTGATAACGTGCACTCTGTACTGCCAGGATTCAGCAGTTTGACAGCTCTCAAAAGTAGCGCTTCTATTGTTGAGGAAGCGTCTGCAGCCGCCGTGTTCTGAACCGACACGGAGGCCTCTGGGCACGGAGCTTTTCAGACAGCTGACAGAGAAACTACCGATATGCAAAAAGAAGCTGAAAAAGCTACAGTTTTCACCCTTTTGTGTGCTCCAGATTCAAGCTGCTACAAACATCGTGTTTTCCTGTCGGCCACAGCTGTGTGCAAAGCGCTTTGGACGTTTAGCTTAATGCATTTATTTATAGCCAGAATGCCTTCCAAAATAAACCCGTGTGATGGTTACTTCTGCTCTCAGAAAGTCTTCTTTCACAGTCCTCATGTGATCTCCGTGAAACTCGTCTTTCTGCAGACCCCGGAGGATTGCAGGAATGCAGATGGATGGTTTGCCTGCATGCCAGCTGAATGTTTGGTCAGGAGGGTTCTGTGTGGGCAGGCTGCAGAACTGGACTTCTGTCTCCCACTCAGAGGCTTCCAGGAAGTCCATTTAGCAGTTTCTCTGTGTCACTGTCGATAAAATAAGTTATTGAAATAAATTGGGGTTTTATCTGGAATAGCTCGTCCTTTTGAAGTTCGCATATTCGACGTACTTCCGTGTTTGAGGGCTCACTGCAGATGTAGAGTTGACTTTTACAGAATGACAAATCGTGACCGCGGCACACACACACACATTACCTCGTTCAGCTTTCACTCACATTTTGAAACATTGAACTTTTTCGTGACTCTTTGCATTTTACAAAAACTCTCCCTCAGCCTCAGTTTGAAGAGCACATAAATGCCACTTATCGCCTGCGTGATTAGAATCTAAATTGATTTTAGCAGGTTCTTCAGGCCGTGAATGCTGCACTTGATGACAGACTGAAAGGTTTTTTTCAATTAACAACAATTAACATCCTTCTGACTGACTCCTTTTTTTGTCAAAATGCACGTCGGGCATGACTCAGCCTTTTGTTCAACCTTCCCCTCTAAAACAAGAGCGTATATAGCGAGTATCATTTAGCGAGACTGATGTATAAAGTGCACTTCTCTGCTCTGTGGACGGAGAGTCTTAAGTCTTAAAATCACTCATGTGACTAATTAAGACAGCGTGGGCCTGTGCTGGCTGTGTCTGATTGACATTTTAGATTGATTGTGCTGCAGCTTTGTAGCACCCATTACAGTGAAACAACTTACGGACATTTAGACTTTTTCCTCATAGTTGAAAAGGCGCTGGAGTAATAATCATTAACGTGTCATTAACAACGGTTCTGTTCCATTTAAGTGTCCTGGTGAGATGTAACAGGGTGACAGTGAGACAGCGTGCACCAATGGGATTCAGCCATCGTTATCATTTCCACCGGTTGCATCTTTTCTCCTTTAACATCACAAAACGTCTTGAAAATGTTAATTTTCCTGCATGTTTTTTTCAGCGTTCTCTCCACCTGTTCTCCCCGCAGACAAAATGGGAATTACAGAAAAAGCTCAAAATACTAAAACTCCTCAGAGTGTGTGAAGCTTTACTGAGTCGACCTATCGACTCCCTGAGTTCAAAGGAGTCATGCTTGTCCACTACAGGTCAGGCATCTATTCCAAAACCTGAGGATTAACATAAGACATTTATGTTTTATTCATATTCTGCTCAACTTCTTGTTTCAGTGAAATTCTGCCTCCGCCTTCGAAAGTTGAACTCAACCAGGCAGATGATTCTGACCTCTTGAGCTGCTTTAACTCTGCTGCAAACTGGAGTTTACGTTTTTCGGGGGGTTTTTTCCAGACACACTGGCTCCTGGCAGCCCAGTCTGGTGCTAATAAAGACCATTTGTCACTTTGCAGCTTCACTTAAAATGCAAACTTTCTTGTGATGTACTTGTTTGGATTGGAAATGGCTCTGCGACCACGAAACCGCCTCCAATTTTCCTCTTCAAAAAAAACCCCCACAAAGGATGCAAATGTGAATTCTTCAGCAAAGCGGCAAAGTTTCTTTTTGAAAAGTAAGATCTGTGTCTGTATTTATGGAGAATCAATGTGGATTTCAGCAAAAACAGGATACATATTGTTTTGTCGATGGCTTTTTGGAATAGAAAACAACATCATTTCACTGTCCAGTCTGACTGATATATAACTTCAGCAATTACTTTTGGAATTTTGTTTCACACACTGACCAAGAAAAGCACATCACATTGTTGTTTACTACACATCAGGACAAAAGGACCTTGTAACTTTTTCCATTGGGTCGATTCTCTAGTTTGTCAGAACTCCATAGTTCTTTTTTTGTGCTTCAGGCTGATGGAGGTCGATAAAAGACAACAGTGCGGTGCAGGAATGAGTCCTAAAACCTGGAAATGAGTCAACATCCTTTAACCTCCGGTTCCCTCGTCTCAAAATCAATGTTTTTTTTGGTTCAAAGAAGCTTGTTTTTAAACACAAACCTGAAGAAATTTGACCTTTAAGAGGCGTCCTCAGAGACCTTCAGAGACCTCCGCTCCATTGACGTAGAGAACGTTGTGTCTTTGCCTCCTGTCCATCAGCTCCTTCATGATTGAGTCACTAATCGGAGCTGGAGGTGATGCAGGACCACGTTTCCTCAGAGGTCAATCTCCTCAGGTCTGTGCTGAAGTGGAATGAGCTTCATGGTGTTCTGCTCTGCCTCCCACAGCTAAACGTAAAAGTCAATTCTTTGCCTTTACTGAAAGTGCTTCCTTTTAAATAAGACCATCAGCTGTTAATACAAACAAACTGTTGTTGTGGCATTTAAGCATCCAGCAGACACAAAGCAACATCAGCAAGTCATGTCAACACCCGAGGAACATATCTGGCTCTTTTGCTGCTAAATGTTTCGCTACGTTCGCTAGCTGTGGGTCTGCAGCTCGGTGCTGGACCGGTAGGAGTATATATATATATAGTATATGTTTCCTCGTAATTAACTTGATTGTGGCGGCCCGTCGTCGTCTATTTTGTCCTGCCACAGTTTCATAATGAACCTAATGAACATTTAAAATGTACAAAACATTCTTACAGGGGAGGCGTGCCCCTAAACAAATGAAATGTGTTGATGAGAGCTGTGAGAGTCAATCCAGAACAGCAAAGTTGTGTTCTGGAAAAAAATAAAAAGAGCTGAAAGACACTTCCATCGCTTTGTAGAAACAGAAGAGAGATGCAGACTCAGCTGATAGTTCCCCCATCAAATACATAAAAAGGAATTAAAGCTGCACTAATCAATATTGTCTGTTCTAAGGTCTTGTAAGAAGCCTTTAGTGGCTCCACAGGGAGCCGAGTGCAGTCTGTTAAATTGCCTCAAATGACACTTGAGTCAGCGTTAGTTGGTGCTGAAGACTTCAATTTTAAAAAATAAAACTGGGAGTGTGGAGCTGAAAAGAAGTTTGTCTATAGCACATTCACTAGCTAGCCATTCACGCTAGCCAGCACTAGCATAAACACACCTGAATCTCCGACCGAACTGTTGGCAGGCAGGTTGCATCGTGGGTAATGTAGGCGCCTAAATGCCTGCAGCATCGTTTTGGTCCTATTTCTACAGGAGTACAATACTAAACCAGTGAGGTACTCCTCAGTACAACAGTGGTAAACAGTAATAATATACAAAACTATTAGATTAGATTCCATCATAAGTATCACTGAAATAGCGTGCAGTCACTTTATCTTGGCAGCATGACGTTGGGTTTTACAGTGGGGGGGTTATTGGCCTGTACTGCAGCACAGTTAACACAAAAGAAGACGGTGCAGCTGCAGAGGAATTGTTATCAAAAGCTTGAGAACGGCTGAGCCAGCAGGCTGCGATCGTCTCGTTCTACAATCCGGCCACCTGCTTCAGCCGCCGCTTCTCTCTCAGAAGTTGAATTCCTCCCGAGCACATCAGAGTCAAAAAGGTTGAATGTAGAGATGCACACCGAGCCTTCTCCTGCCAGGCACCTCTGTTCTTACCCGTTCTCTCTTTTAACTCTTTAAAGGTGAGAACTCAGCCACCAAACATGCTGCAACCTGAGTGATTCCTACTGTTATCAACCTGTACATCCAAGAACAGTACAGTAGAACGTGACCTCAGTCAAAAGACTCCTTTATGCTCCATGAGACGTGCCGGTCAAACAGTCTGAAATCAGAGGAAAAAGCTTCTTTCAGACAGCCACCTCCACTTGACATTTAGTGAATAAACTCTTAAAGATTGAAAGTTCAATCTTGACGGCAGCCTTTGACAAAAAGAAACGTAGCTGTTCAGAAGCTTTTGATCATATTACACAATCCCTGCACTTTGAAAAAGGCCTTCATCCCCCGGGGGGCGTGGCCACGGAACGACAAGAAATGGCGAAATACTGATGGTGCTGAATTTCTGACACCAGTCCAGTTGTCCTGTGGTGGACGTGTCTCACAGAGACATTAGAACCACAGGTTATGGTGAAGACCAAAATATTGATCTCTCACGATTTAGCCTCAGACGGCCCAAATCCCCTCTCGGTGGTGAATAAAGAAGATCTGCATTCAGTAGTGTACTTGCTGTTGGCTGTTGGCTGTTTGGTGGCTCTGACTTTTTACTGTGTGGGTGCAAAATGCAGGAAGGACCAATAACAACCTGGAAAGCTTTGTTATATTTCTTGCTTGGTTGGTGGCATTTGGCTTCCCTATAATCGTACTAACTACTGTATAATTAGCATTCTCAGCGGTTTTTTTGTATGCTGCCTCTTAATAGCTTCGCATGTCCAGTAAACACCGTCACCGGATGCATGTGATGACACACAAAGGCCTGCAGCAAAATCCAAATCTTGAAGGTGGGTTTAATTTTCCACCATGTTTATTTTTGCAGTATATCTTTCCAGAGTATATTTGCAGCCACAAGAAATGGACTCATTTCAGATTAAAATCATTCACACACTCCCCCCTTCAGCCAGACGCAGGATGAACCCACACGATCGAATCATTAAGGTGGAGAAGCATCGCATGGCATCTTGGTTTTTAAGATATAATCACACAGCGCTAAGAGCTGCACGTCAGCAATGTGCTGCTAATGACCACCTACGGTGGAAGTTGCAGGCGTAATGATGGCACAAACAAAAACACAGCATGTTTTATAGCGGCCACAATCACAGTCAGTCAATCACGGCGACAATTACCACAGCTCGTCTTCAGCCAGGAGAGCGCAGCTCGATTTTCTGTGTCGATCCAACACTTTCCTCCAGAGGGAAATATATCTGTAACATGATATTGGTTGGGCAGCCCAGACACTCAATAAAAACATTTGTGATCTCCAGAGCAAAAAAAAAGAGCATTGCAATAACTTTGGTGATCCTCCAACAGGTCAAAGTTTCTATTTTTTCACTCAGTTTATGAAATAACAAAAAAAAAAGGGCTGTATGGCCATTGTAGGTAAAAAGAAAAAATAGGGAGCCCGGGGAGGGCAATGATATATATATATATATATATAACAAAGAAACGTGGATATTCTCTGAGGTTAAAGAAGCTAATTTACAAGAAAAAAACTACAAATTATGGAGACTAGCGGCAGGTCTTCAGCCCCAGGAAGAGCGCTGGGCTTTGAAGCTACATT
Organism: Pholis gunnellus; assembly: GCF_910591455.1. Taxonomy (NCBI): domain Eukaryota; kingdom Metazoa; phylum Chordata; class Actinopteri; order Perciformes; family Pholidae; genus Pholis; species Pholis gunnellus. The sequence continues at coordinate 26,320,499 of NC_136532.1, forward strand.
TACATCGCGGCCAAACGGTGGAATTACAATTCCTGGGTCCATCATGTTGATGCCATGAGGCCCAAAAATTGTGAAAGAGCGGAATATTTGTTTTTTTTTTAGGTAAATCAACATCCCAGTACGAACACTTGAATAAACCCCTTTTTAGATCATAAGGTCCTAAAAGTCTCCGCACGACGTTCACCAGGTGGACGGATGGAGGGAAGACGTTGCTTATGAGAACATTTAAAAACAGAATAAGGAGAACGCTGTATTGTCACGTTCCGTCAAGTGTAAGTGTATCGAAGTGTTGTACCTGCTTATAGCTGTCGGTCAGTCTGGACGTAGGAGGACGTGGAGGACGTCACGCTTGTAGATTTTCAGCTCGACTGTAAAGATGAAAAGCCTGTAAAAAGAACGGAGACTGTCTCTGTAATCTATCTGACATGCAGGCATAGAACCCTTTGAGTTTCACACTAACACACCACAGCTGATTGCCCACCTGTTGCTCCTTGGCCAAATGTCACACCCCTCAGGCATAATTATCTATCGTACTCTCACAGAGTCCATCATGTTGATGGAATGGATGTGGGCAGCTTTCACGCTCGCAGACACCGGCTGAAGGTTGGTGCTGTATGGAGCCTGACGTACACTAATACTCCAGGGCCCCGTATGAGGGTTCTTCTCTCGCTGTCAATCACTGCACCGCAGAGACACAGAGGGCCGTATTATTGATTCATTATTGATGCAGCTGCCAATTTAGTTTGAACCAATGAGCTTTTGCCCGACCACTGCAGCTCGTCCCTTCTAGGAGGCTGATGCGGATGCGAGTAAAAGAGCCCAAATGTTAAATTAAATCTTAATTAATATCAATTAATATCATGCATTCCTGGATTCCTTACTGAATAGTTTCTGTCAAAGTGCATAGTTTTGTTGACAGAGACCTCGTACGTTTTGATGGCTAAATATTGCACTGTCCTGTACTGCCTTATATACTTTGATCATTTCTCACATTTTTGGAGATTAGTGACTGAAATAAATATCCTTTTTTTTTTTCCTCTCTGAAAAACCTGCAGAGAGGTTTTCGGTATATTTCAGCCCTGAGTAGTGCACGCAGACCTCCCGTCAGGCTGCTGGTAACCATAGTTACCTCCATCTGACAGGCGAAACCCAGGTCCATTAAAATCTGGAATCACTCAGCGCCGCTCGTGAAGCTTATAATTAAAGGTGACTCAGAGGACTGCAGCAACAATTCTACCGCCACCTCGTTTCCCTCATTTGGACCTCCGCAGCTGGACAGCGAGAAGAAAATGTTCAAAGAGATTTTACAGAGTAACTCTAGTTGAAACTTTACAAATAAGGAGACAAACAAGGTGGAAGTTACATCCTTGTGAGGATGAAAAGCTCCATGACGCCCGACAGACAAAAAGAGAAAGTCTTTCATCTTCCTTTGCCTGTTTTCAGTCGATCCCGCTTGGCTGAGTTTCCTTAAGTACCTCCTCTGTTTTTTGGAAACGCTCCACGAGACGAGGCTGAAACCTTCTAGTAAACGTGTGGACCATGTATGGGGGAATGTGCTGAATTGTGACACAGACGTTCATTTGCAGCGGTGTCTACAATCTGAATTCCTGGACATTAAATGTTCATCTACCCAGTAATATCTCTTCTTAAACAAGAATTCTCGTTGTGGAATCTTGTGGTTGTATTTCTCTTTGTTGTCACTTATAATAGCAATGAGCCCGCCTGTGGTCTCAACACTGGACCAATTTCTAAAATTGTTCTTCCCATTAGTCACTTAGAGACAAAAACATGGGAAAATAGATTGTTTTTTGCTCTGGTTTTCTCATTTTAAATGTTACCGTCCTATTTCAGTCACTGTGGGTAATTTGTTTGGTATTGTGTGCAATTATTCTTTGACGTGGCATTGTGCCAGCTAGGCAGAATGAATCTCTGTCATGACCGTTAGTAATACCACACACAGAGGTCTCGCCTTTACTCTGGTTAACCACAATAACGCACAGCAGAGCCGCTGCACCGCGGTTTAGATTGTTCAGGTTCATAACAAGATTTCTAAAATGATTTCTGTCCCAATACAAGAAGTTTTCTCTGAGAAAAAACTCTCTGCAGGATTCAGTGTGTCGTGATTACAGGGGGGTGAAAGTAGTGAATGTAATTGGCCAAGATTGTCACAGCCTTTAATGCAGCCCCCTGTCCCTATAATAATCCATTCTTTCAGATCCCACCCTGTGGCCAAGTGAGCAACAGATACGCCAACAGAGACTGGCCACGAAATTGCCAAAAGTGCGCTTGGCAAGCTCCCTCTGCACATGGCGGGGCCCGCCACGCTGCTGGGCTCCAGAAAAAAATAGAGCCAGCAGTGTCCTTTAATGGAGGTAAAGAGGTAAAAAACAAACCCTCTGTGCAGAGAAAGTGAGCTGCTGATTCAGACGACAGACAGAATGCACATCTGAAACATGCCGCATCAGCAACAACCCACACACACACACACAGTAAGTGGATAATCAGTTTCAGGTTTGTCAGCTGCTTTTAAGGCTTTAACATGCACGAGCGCGTAAGCTGTCGAGTGCATGTACGCATCAAGCAGGCGGCAAACCTCCGGTTCTGCAGAGTGAAGCCAATGCAGGAGTGTCTTAAAACCTGCATTCTCTCTAATGTCCACCAGGGGGCGACTCCTCTGGTTGTATAGAAGTCTATGAGAAAATGACTCTACTTCTCTCTTGATTTATTACCTCAGTAAACATTGTAAACATGAGTTTATGGTCTCAATCTCTAGTTTCAAGTCTTCTTCAATACAGCATGATGTTCATTTAGTGAATGATGGTCCATTTAGAGTCAAACAGACCATAAGTATGCTTTAGGGTAGGGCTATATTGACATATACGGCGTCTCTACGTCACTCATCCGCATTCCAAATATGGTAACTTCTATTCATTGGTTGCAAAAAAACAACAACATGGCGACGGACATAATCCAAGATGGCAGCGGCGAAATCGCCAAACTCAAGGCTTCAAAACGTCCGTCCACAAACCAACGTCCCAAATATGAAGTATGAAAAGTGGAGAAAGCGTGAGCCTCAGAGCGTAGGAGTTGGCAGGAAGTGTCAACAGATGATTGATCGCAGAGGCAAAGACGTTACCGATGAAAACACTGTCAACATATTTCACTTTTAAAGAGCAACAGCCACTAATGGAGTCAATTCATCACGCACCCAGTGACTGACTTCCACATTGAGAAAGATTATGAGAAAAGTCCTCAATAATATCGTCCAGCAAAAATGTTTTTCTGGCTTTTTGTTCAAACTGCTTTTTATATTCTCGACTGCTGTCGGATTCTACAGCTGAGAGCATTTTCACACTTCGACTCGGAGGCATTTGTCCCTGAGGTTTCAGGGGCTTTTTTGGTGGAGTGCAAAAAGGTTATTATTAATAAACTTGGGTGCGATCTTGAAAATTGTCTTTGGTAGACCGCGAAACAGTGGAGCAACATCCATCATCACATACAACACCAATCATGGAGGCTGCGAAGACGCCATGATGAGATTCTATTTGAAATAATGTGTAAAACAAGAGAAAGAGAAACAGTCAAAACTCACTTAAATTCTCAAGCGTTTCATAACTATATATCAGCAACCGAACAGAGAACGGTGTGCAGAATGTGCACACTCACTGATGTGACATAAGTGATGCATAACAGGGTGCAATAAAGCTTTAATATCCCAGAGGGGTGATTTGGCTTACAGTCAAAACTAACTTCTGATTAGTATGCCTCCACTAAACCAGTCATGTTGCCGTCTACATCCACATCTGTCCAAAATCATCATGATTTTAACAGTCCAGCGTATAAGACGTGCATTAGAAATTGTCATAATTACCGTGTTCATTATTGAGTTACGGCTCGTCAAGTCACGTTTGTGTCAAATTTAATAAAGAAACTCCCTTTAGGCGTTACTGAGATGTCTCTTTCACGAATGAGTGGAACGTGACGTCACAGTGACCTCTGACCTCTGACCATCACAATCTCACCGGATCAAGAGAATTGAGCAGACGGACGGACAAACCAAAACTATACACGTTAAAATCCTCATTGGTCATTTTCAGGCCAAATGAAATGTTCAAACCCTCCGTCCTGATGGACGCAAATCACATTTTCAAAGATGAACCTGAGCGTTAAAGTTTTGTTATGGACGGAGCAGAACTCAAACACAGTTTGGAGGATTTCTCGTGTGTGAAAACTAAAGCTACAGCGATAAATCCCCCCCCCCCCCCCCCCCCCCAAACAACTGAGAAACAAAACAAAAAGTGGATACAGGCTCAAGTGTCACGGTCAAAGTGACCTCACTGGACTCATGGTGGAGACCGTGTTGACTCAAAGAAAATTCCTGAGAAAACATGGAAGCCTCGCAGCTCCTTCTCGTCCCTGTTTACACGGAGCTGCTGTTATTTGCTGTCACCGGAGGACAGACGGGTGCTTATGAAGCATGCATCTCCATGCAGAAGAACGTCATCCGAGTCAAACGTCAGAGACACACACAACCACAGCTTATCAGAGCGTCTGACAGAACTGGTGTTTCAACAGAAATGTTCCCTCCATTCGGCCGAGATTGTGGCGTTAACGGACTCGGACGGCCAGCAAAACCGTTTTAAACGACACAGTTTCCAAACATGCCGGAATGAATTTAGGTTGAAACGACGCACAAAACAACCGTAATACTTTAATTTGATGGAACGATGCAGCTAAAAAGTGTAAATGTCATGTAGCGTCAATGAAGAGCTGTAAAAAGATGATACACAATATACCGACTGGTATATATATATATATATATATATATATATATATATATATATATATATATATATATATATATATATAAGACTGGTGTGTTTCTCCATCAACACCAAAGTTGCAATCCAAATGTAGCACAAACTTAAACTTAATTTCCGGAAAATCTGTTGAAACAAATGTGAGGTGATGCATTAAAGTTTCTTTCCACTTCTGTGTTGCATGGAGGTAAAGAGCTGTTGGCTCCAGTTCGGGAGGCATTAAACCACTGCAAAAGAAAAATGTGTGCGTTGACACGGCCTGTAAATAAACGATGTGGAACAGCATGACGGACAGGGAATTAGATTTGCACCTGCTACCTGCCAAATACGGGGTAAACGTTGTGCTGGGGAGGGTTAAAAACTCAGGCCAGCGGCCATAATGGCAGATATGTTTCCTTTATATTGAGAAATATCAGGGATTAAGGTTACAGGACGTATTTCACATCTCTACCGCTGACTCAGCGTTAGCCAGTAGAAATGTTCAGGGACCGGCCAGAGTGACAGGTGAGGAAAAAAACGCTTCATTTCAGAGCGTGATGAAGGAAATATGACGATTATATTCGTTTCATCGCTCCGCACATACCGGAGGTTTTCATCCCTTCAGTGGACGTTTATATCCCGCTTCATATAAGTCATGATTTACTCTGTCGCAGTTTGTTTTTATCAACTTTTCCACCTTTCTTTTTTTTTACTTTGCACATAACAACTGTTGGATGGAGACAAACTGAATGACTTGTTGTGTGAGCACAGATAACATTGAGGGAAAATAACTTAAAAACTCTCAATCAATCCGGGCCCACGGGGGTATTTCTGCACTTTTGAAGGACGACTGGATGGATAGTTTGGCACTTTAGCACGTCTGCTGTTCCAGATGTGTTTGTGTGCAGAATGACCTCCAGCTGAGACGTTATGGGATGTCCTTCAGTATCATTAAAGCAAATCAACTAAAAGTCCGATATAAATAAACTTTGACTGATTGACTGTCTGATTTAATTACGAAATAACTGAAGTCCACAACTTCAGACGACGCGACAGATCACTGAATTAACAATAATTAGTGATAATAGGGAACGAACTCAGCTCTGCAGCGAGCAGCTTATCTGCTTTTGGCACAATGAGAATGTGAGTCGGTGCCGTTTTAAGCCAGACCAGTCGGGCAGAACCAGAACAGTCCACTTATCTCCGTCTGTTTTCAGGGCTGTGCTCTGGGATTATGTGGGCCGGTTCTTCAAACGTGTCTATCTGGAAGAATAAAGGTTGAAAATCAAAACACACCAATTTAAAATCTGTTTAAAAACACATCATTTTGAGGCTTGTGGCAGCTATTTCATCTAAAAGTTCCCATTTGGCAACAACCCACAGCGCCGTCAGACCGACTGATCACCACCTGCACAGATTTGAAGGTTATTCAAAAAGAATCTGGATTTGCAGTTCGAGTCAAACTGACAATCAGGTGGAGGAAAAGTGAAAATGAGCTTCTTGTTCTTCACATCTGTGAGGCTTTCAGAGTTCAGATTGCTTACAAAGGCTACTGAACCTCAACACTTCTTCGGTGCAGGTCGAGTATCAAAAACAGCCAAATATAATAAAAACAGGTCAGATATATATGATCTCGTTTACTTATTGTTTGATCAGAGAGTTCATGTTGTTCAACTTCTCATCTTGCAGTGATGCACAGGTGCACTCTGGGACACTGTGACATCACTGTTGGGTGTGGTCACAGGTGCACCAGCAGGTGAATTACTCTGGAGTCTAAAATGACTCTTTGAATCTAAAATGTCTCCAATTTGAAGAGGGAAAAGTTCTTGGATGTCTGCTTGTGCTAAAACAGGATTTTACACTTGAGAAGTAATTATTTAAAGCTCAGATACACAGTATGCACATCAGCACAACAACTGTGATGAAAAGCTACAAACACTACATGCTTTTGTAGCTTTGTTTGGTTTGTGTTTGTTTGGTTTGGAGCCGTGCAGAACAAATACATAAACTAGCTCATATTTCAACCAAATTACCTTGTGTAACTATGCGTGTCTGTTCCCATATTGTGTTGGAATAACTGTTGTTTTCTGACGGGCTCTTCAGTGGAGGATTTATTCCTGAGCTCTCACGAAGAGACAGTTTAGAAAGATGTTGTGAAATCCGTTCGTCTATTGTTGCAAATTAGCTTTCATATCGCTCAACTGCTGCCAGTGCGGCCGCTCGTCTGATGACAAAACACCCGCCGCCGGAGGTTTTTCCATTTTAATTCCCATAATCACTCCCATCGATTACATCTTCCACATCAGGGGAGTTCAACGGAATGTTGGGCTTCACTTCCTGGCAGCACATTATATCTGATGCATGCAGCTTCATGCTGATACTAATTTGTCAGACGTGAAATTGCATTCATAACCGTCAGCTTTCTGTCCCGGGGGAATGATTGATTTGTTTTCTATGAATGCATTAAGTTGAAATATTTCCTGTCTTTGGGCAGCGATGGGGAAACGAGGATTGTAGTCATGTTGCTGTTTTCATTCAGTGACGGCACACATCGGTGCGGAAAACGTGGTTTATTTACTTTGGACGTTGCCTGTTTGTGATGTTCAAATAACTGGAGGTAAAGAGTAAAGAGCACGCTATCTATACGTGTTGTAGTAACTTTAGGGTAATCTGGACTGCACTTTTAAATCATGTTAATTAAGACCATTGATAGCGATGTTGAAAACGCACTTTTACAATCTTGGTTAAAGTGAATCACATACAATCCCAAAATACTGTGAGAATTGAAAGCTAAGTATAAAGGTTTCTGCAAACAAGTAGCTCATTAAAGAAAAATAAAGTATTCAAACGTGATTTAAAGTGTGTATGTGCAGGTTCTCTAATCAATAAAATATCAAAACTCCATCTTTCAATGCACTACACAATAAAGTTTGCCCTACTCCATGTTACCAGACCTAAAACTATATTATATATAGAAAAAAGTAAATACTATCAAGTTTTAACACTCACTAGGAGCAATATCTTAGATGAAATATGGAATTCCAATCACACCTTCATCCTAAAAACGTCTCTCTGATGATAATCCGTGCAATCAGAACGAACAAACAGCCAGCTTCACTTGACTGACAGCTTTACCAACCAATGGTAGCCGAGTACCGGGGGCTCACAGGTAAGAGGGCGGGGCTTACAAATCTAAATATCAAACCTGATTGGACGTTCTCTGCAACTACTTTTGTATGTAGTTTGTACACATTGACACTGTGGGGCAACGACAGACGTTCGCTAACTTTGGACAGATGCAAAACATGAAAATGACATTTTCTTTACATGAAGCGCTATTCTCACACAGGCGATCATCAAATTGAGCTCGTATCAATCAGTCGTGAAAATTCAGCGAGTGTGAAACAACAAAGAGTTCCTATGAAGACCTTTTTTCTATCAGAGATGAAAGTCACATCACAGAGCTTGTTTTTAGTTCAGGATTCATTCATCTGTCTTTTAAAGCAGCACAAATAAACGTATTATTGTCGGTTTTATTTACACATTTGCACCATATTTCAGGGTTGACGATGCTTCCAGTTCCTCCTCTTCCCCTTTAAAGCAGTCTGCTGTCTGCTGCTCGTCCCGCGGGGCCGACGTGAAACTCAAAGAGGGGAAGTGTTGCTGGGAAACAACCAGCGATTGAAACTTGGAAGACCGGATTTCAGTCGCAGCAGGAAGATGATGTAAATCACTGTAAAGTCATGCGTCTGTTGTTTCCTCACAAATTGATAAAGACGTTTTCTTTCAGAGGTTAGGATACATTTCTCATTCACACCAACATTTCATCTTCTTCATTCCCTCCTATTTATGGCGATGTCGGCTCACGGGTCGGTCCACCAATTGGTCCAGACTGAAATATAACTATTATTGGATGGATTGAAGTTAAATTTCATACAGAGCTTGAGGATCAGCCTCTGTGCATGATCTCACGCTTTCAGAGAGCTGTGAGGGTGAAAGGTCAGGACACAGACTGTTGTCATTCAGGTTATGAGACAGACATGCATGTAATGTGAAGGCTTCAACATGGGCTCTGGGAACTTGTGGTTGACATTTTTTTGTATTTTTCTGACATTTTATAGACAAACATTGACATATTCATCAAAAGAATAGTTTTGTTGCACTCCTTACATAATGTGGTTTTGGTGTATATGTCCAGTTTGTACATGAAAACCTCTTCCTGTCCTCGTCTCTGTCATGTAGCCTCTCAGCAATACGTGGAAGAAGTACTCACATCCATTACTTAAGTAAAAGTACTATTAATTAAAAAAACTACTACAACTACAATCCTGCACTGACATTTTTACTGAGTCAAAATATGTACGTTTAATCAGGAAAATGTACTTAAAGTATTACAAGTAAATTGAGTATTTATTATATCATTAGATGATTATATGTATTAACATGTAACCAGCATTTTAATGTTAAAGCTGGATGTGTGGAGCTAATTCTATTCTTTAGGGCTGTAAATAATGATTTTTATCATAATATTTATTCAACAAATTGTTTCAGATGCACTGTTTTGTGTGCAAATATCTACTACTTCACTTATAGTGAAGTAAAAAGTACAGTATTTCCCTCTGAAATGTGGTGGAGTAGAAGTATAAAAAGTAAATACTCTTACCTCAAATTTGTACTTGAATACAATACTTGAGTACATTTACTTAATTTGCATTCCACCACATGCTCTCAGCTTAAAAAGGACTCAGCACAGCAAAGAAAAATGAGCTTTTCCTCGATCATGCGTTAAACTGATAGTGAACCCCGGAATCCCAAGGGAGACAAAGCCTTTTCCCGCTCTTCCTTTTAAGTTGTGCAAGAGTTAGCATCGATCGGACCCGTTTCCCGCCCTTGAATGTGGACGTGCTACAACGCCAGATCCACTAATAATAGGGAGCACCTGGCCCTTTCACATCGCCATTCATGAGCCACCAGGAAGGAAAATTCCCTGAATCAGTTTGCGATTGGAGGGACCTGCATCTGCTGCTTGGAGAATGTGATGGCGGAGGACAAAAGCTACAGAGGAATAGCACAAACCGCACCGGCACCTGACTTTTTTTCCAGCTGACATCTCTGGCACTCGGACAAGGATTAACATCCAATTTGCCCCTCTCTTCCTGGGCTCAAGTCTATCCCAACAACTCGGCACTTCAAAGGGGGCAGATAAAAAGAAAGAAGAGGGCGGCGATGGTACGGTCATTCTTCAGGGGGAATTGGCTTAGTCAAGCTCTGTTTAAAATGGCAGGAATACAAAAAAGCAAAAGCTGTTTTGATGTGCTGCGGAGTGTGAGGGGTCCGGGCCAGCTGTACAGTAGGACGGCCCCCCGTCTCTGAGCTGCACCGCACGACCATGAGACCACGTTGACTCGTTCACTTAACCCTTGTGCATCACTGGGGACATTTATGGATTTTACATTTTAAATTCTTTCGATAATTTTGGCTGTAATAATGCACGTGGCATAATTGTTATTTCTATTTTTTTTCCTTCAAATTTTGTACAATAAGTCTTTAAAAAAACGGTGTAGACACAAACAAGTCCCCACTGAAACCTATTACTGAATGAAATTGAATTACGGCTCTGCACACTGAGATATGTGTTGATATAAAACTGTTCACAAAGGCCCTTTAGCTTTGTAAAGACATGCATGTGATCTTAATTTGTGTAATAATATTCAATAATGTCAGTCACAGTGACAACATGTCAGCCAACTACAAATACTGGAATAAAAGCTTTATGAAGCAGGTCAATTACATTAAAGTCTGTTTGACCGTACATGTGTTCAATCTAATTAGGAAGCTGAAGGAGCACATTAATAATATTTTTTCTTCTATCAACATTTTTGGGTGAAATTTAAATTTGAAGATGTTCTGATCTGCTGACTTTAGACACAAACTCCACAGCTCATTATTAAATTAGCTGAGGCATCACAATTATGTGTTAAAGACGAGGAGAAGTCGTCCCCATGCTGAGCAGAGTTGGCCACACTTTAACACACACACACTTTAACACCCACACACACACACACACACACACACACACACACACTTTAACACCCACACACACACACACACACACTCTTGACTGGTGACCAGTCGCCTCGAGCGGAGCAACAACGAGGAGAGTCCCAGATGAAATCATTTTCTGTTTCCATCACTCCTTCTTTCTCCCGCCTCCTCTCCCTGCAGGTTGTGTTCAGCCCACTCTTCTCCCAGGAATGACTGAGTACAGCACGATGTACAGTAAACAAACTACAACAACAACAAAAAGTCCGTAGGGCATACACTACAGATCGCCTCTGGTCAAGGGAAACAAGCGTGAACAAATATTCTGTAACCGCCGGCAATTCTGTAAAGCGGTATTTCTCAGTATACACCAGGGGGCAAAACTGGACAAGTCAATAATGGAGGGTAAGAGATTCTTTTGCAACTCAAATAATCTTCTTAATAAAACAGTTGTGTTGACAGACATGAAGGGAATTCGGTTGTACACATGTGATTAAAAAGTAAAATAGACTGACTTGAAACAGGAAATCTGAACTTTTTAGCTGTGATACTCCCCCCCCCCCCTTACTGTGCTGTGATTGGCTGAATCCGTACAAATACCGCCATGCTTTAGTGCTACACTGGGTACAGGAACTGACCTGAACAAAGTTGTCACCCATCTTGTGAAAGCAATGCGCTCATGCCGTGACAAGAGTGTGTGGATGAAGCAGTCATTTGTTTAATTTTACTCATTTTAGCGGCTGGCTAGTTAGCTAGCTAGCTAGCTAGCATACAAATACCACCATGCTTCAGTGCTACACTGGGTACAGAAAATGAGCCGCACAAAGTTGTCACCCATCTGGTGATAGCAATGTGCTTTCCTATGCCGTGACAAGAGTGTGTGGATGAAGCATTAAGTTGTTTTATTTTACTCATTTACTGGCTGGCTAGTTAGCTAGCTAGCTAGTTTACTAATTCCACCATGCTTTAATGCTACGTTGGTTGCAGAAAATGAGCCGCACAAAACTCACTTATCTGGCGATAGCGATGACATTTAGCGGCTGGTTAGATAGCTAGATAGCTTGCTAGTTCCATGCTACACTGGTAACAGAAATGAAGCGCACATGGGAGAAGTTTGCCTCTGCCAGAACTCTCCTTAGGTTTAGGAAAAGATCATGTTTTTGTTAAAATAACAAACACTTTATGGCAGAAAGCCCTGAACGCAAACTTCTCCAGAGAGCAAAATGAGCCAAACCGTCGTGATTTGTACAAGCCAATCACAGCACAGTAGTACTAGCCAATCACAGCACAGTAGTACTAGCCAATCACAGCACAGTAGGACTAGCCAATCACAGCACAGTAGGGCGGGACTAGGCAGAACACTCTTGGGGGAAAAAACACTTAGATTTAAGACTTTTAAAAACGGGTGCAATGCCAATTATCGGGAACAATAGCTACATTTTAAAAATTGTATTTGTATAATCTGTCAGGACGTTAAGACTTTTTTCAGTATTTGCAGACATCTTGTTTCTAAACTGTATTAAAAGGTCTCACTGTTTTATAACCAAGAAACTAGTCTTGTAACAAAATAATAACATAAAATTCAAGGTTTTGAGCGTTTTGCTGATAAAGTGATGTTTACAGTATATTCCAAGAGCAGTGTGTGTTCCAAAAACTGCTACACAATCACTGTGGATGGTAGAAAAAAAAAAGAACGCTGAAACTTTCTTTTTGTGTGGAAAATCGGTGAGATTTTATTTGCCCTGGGCTATGAGATACAACCACAAAGACACTGTGCAAAGAAAGCAAAGATTAAGTCACACTTATGGAGAGTCGGCAAGCACATGTTACACCAAAAAATAAAAAGCGAAGATATATATCTGCATGTGCACAGTATATTGCCAAAAGAGTTCATGCTACAAATGAGATACAAACCAATAAAACGACGGCTCAAAACTAAAACAGGAACACAAACGCCTCAATCCAAATAAATCATAAATCAATACATTGTTTAAAATAAACTGGTATACTCGATGTCATTCGAGTCAAACCTTTGAAATCCCACAACACTTTTCTTTGTAATATTTTCTGTTGTTTACCGTCTTTAATAGTCTGCAAAAAGACTTGTTCCTTTACAATCTGTTTGTTTCCAGACGCTTTAAATAGCTACGATAGATGTTGGTTTTATACAACAACACAAGATGTTTCCCCCCGTGACCAGTTTCTCAATTAAAAAAAAACCCAAATCCTCTTTTCTGAGGGAGAAAATGATTACAACAAAGTCCAAAGCATCGGCTCTGATACACGACAACTGGAACACATTAGAGGAACGGATACATGAAACACATGGACTCTGAGCTAAATGATGTGCCGCCTACATGAAGTAAGGTTACATTTCTCTTAATAAAAGCGGTATTTAAAAAAAACAAAGCATCCAGCATATGGTCACCTCAAAGAATTGTGTCATCGAGCAACAACTGTCATTTTGTTGTGCTGGCTGTAACATATATATTGTGTGTGTGTATATATAGACTTAAGAAAACGGTTACACTCTGAAAAATCTCACAATTTAATGTTCGCTAAGCCCCGCCCCTCGTAGTTACTTTTGCCACGCCTTTCAAGCTTCCCACTCTCGTAGGTTACTGTCCAAATTACATCATGGGTATTTTTTTTATTTCAGACAAAAGCAGGCTTCTCATCTCTAGCTTGCAACCATCAATTTAGCTGCAATCACTCCTGAAGCTGTAGCTACAGCAGCTAGCTAATTGAGCTAACGTTAGCTCCACGAGGAGGCTCCAGCCGACTCCTTTTAAATCCAGAATCTTGCAAAGAGTTTTAAATATGCACTAAAATGACGACTAGATTACATGATGTTGGCATCCTCACCAGTGATCCATTTAGAAAACATGGAAATAATAGATTAATGACAGATATATGATGTATAAATTATAATGAAAAAGATTCAAACTGTTCTTTATTCTGTTCTAATCTAACCTCGTTTGGCTGCTTAGTTTACATACTTAACGATAAGTTTTCACCTTTAACGTAACAAGAGAAAAGGTGTTGAGAATGAGGACTAATCAATGAGTCTGACAAATACAATACACAATATTCACTATCTTGAGTTTGGCTGTTAGCCGCTAACGTTGACCTGGATGTTGATATCACCAGAGCAGCTTCCGCTGACTGGGGGAATGTTTCAGTCCTGAACTGAGCTTTTTATTTACGTATCCGATAATCGCCCCCAAAAATAATGTGACCCGGTCAGTTAATGATGTGGTTTGTGGGTCAGGATTTACTGCGGTAAACTTGTCAGCCGGACGAGCTAATGACTGCAGCTTTAGCTTGATTACAGTAAGTCGGTGAAGCTTTCAAATACTACAGTATGTGTTGTTATTGATAACAATAATACATTGTATTTGTGTGGGACAAACAAACAATGTGCTGTTAATATTAGAGCAGATAAACACGCTGTTCACTTAATGTTTGCTCTTTTATTTTTGGTTTTGTAAAGACACCAAACCCTAAGCTACGATTGGACAATCGCTGGTTGGGGGCGGGGTTTAGCAAACGGATCAATTCCTCTAACATTTGGCACTGCAACAAGGTGAAATGGTGAATCCAAAAATCAAACACTTTATTGATTGCCTTTTATTCTTTTTTCATCACCAGTGGTTCTCCAAATTATATAGATCAGCTTGTTTTCATTACACTTGTTTATTTTTATTTTGATATTAATATTTCATGTTCTAAAAGTGCAAGCAAGTACAAATCAAGCAAAAGCACGGATAGCATGACCAAATCTTTTTTTGCCTTCCATTTTTTTTTTTTTTTCATACACAATTTAAATCAGCTTGCACAGAGTTAAAAAATATACTAAAAAAATTGTCTTAAAAACAGGAATATAAGCAGATTTGTATTGCTGTAGCTTATCGATTATTAGTAATACATTTCTAAACTGGGAGGAGAAGGTGCGACAAAACACACTACAGATAAGACGAAGGGGACAAATGAATAAAAACACGGAATATGGACCTGAACAAACGGTGATGGAAGATACTGTCCTGTCTGTTTATAAGAACTATAAACGGCGTCCTCTCGTCCTCAGTCGTCGTCGCTCTTGTCTGACTGATCCTGAGGAAAGAAAGAGATAAAAGGCATTAAGAGGTTCAGAGGAAGAGGAGAGAGGAGGAAGCCGTGTGGTTGAAGGGTTATTATCTGTTGAGAGGCGGCGGCGGGTCAAAGAACCGAATATATCAACGCCGTGAAATGAGAAAGAAAAGATCTCTCTTCTTTACAGCCTCTCCTCCTCCTCACTCTGACTCTGGGCTGATGAAGAGGAGCTGTGGACTGTTTTGCCGCACTCTGGTGAAGGTCTTCATCTTGGCTGAGCCGTTTACGTTAACCTCAAACACACCCCGCAGTTTAGCATCACTGGTGGCATTAATACACAAAAACAAATGCTGAATATTGATCAAAATCTAATTGGAGGGGAGACGACGTCTGATCCCAGTAGATTTAATATCAAGATAGAATATCAAGATGTGTTTGTCCTGTTCTTCAACTGGATTCAGACTTTTACAGCTGTTCCACTGATGTTTCTTTATATATATATATATATATATATATATATATATAAGTCTTGCTGTTAGCCTTTTCCTATTTAACGTGATAACCACGTCATCGAGACGACCACGCTTGGCCGCGTTGCTCGTTGTGTGAACACAGCGTGAGAATCAAGACTCTCACTGCCAGCGACTGCTTCCGTGTCATTGCTGTGCACATGACATGAAAGAACAGTGAAAAACCATGAATACAAGGTGGTTTTTGCTTAAAATAAGTTAAAAAACATCTACCAATGGAACACTTGGTTAGATATTGTGGTGTATTTTCCGCCTACACATTAAACAGCATAAGTGTTTGAACTCATGTCCTTTGCATGGAGCAGATATATGGAGTGTAGAAGGCATGAACTCTGTCCTTTGCATGGAGCAGATATAGGGAATGTAGGAGCCAGGTCCTTAATTTATGCACCCTGATAACATGTCCAGATGTTCCTTATTATCGGAGCAGGGTGCGTGGCGGACCAGGGGCCCATGTCCGAGACATGTTTATTAGGGGTCCTAGAGCGGCCAACATGCTACGCTCCTTGTGAGTTATCTTCTCTAACCTCAGGGGATGGGCATCAGCTGGATATAAGGAGACTGAGGATTCTCCGCACTTTAGAGTCATTGTGAATTGGCTGAGACTCTCCGGTCGCGCTAGCCGGCTGTATGACATGTGTTGCTTGTTTGTAATAAACTTCATTATAATATCAAGAACAGTGTCCGCGGAGCTTCCTTCGATCATCACTTCAACATCACTGCCGCATGAAATATACCACAATATCTTGAAATCAGACGTAATATTTAGACCTTTCAAGATAAAAAGAGAAATTTAATCGAGCAGGGAAAACTCATCTTGAGCTGTATTTCACTATTATCATCACTACTATCACTATTATCTATTAGGAAGTGTTGTGACCTGTAATTCTCAAATTTCACTTTAGATATTCAAGCATGCATTTTCTAAAAACTAAATAAAGTCCCTTTATCTCACTGAGATGTTTCAATGATTGCGTAATACATCAAGTGTGAGATATATCCAACAGTAAAGTTTTGGTATTACAACAAGCACAATATCTAACAGAGCAACGGGCCTCGATGTCACCCTCGCTTCACCCTCTGCAGTAATTCACGGTTTGAAGGAGAAATGTCACGTTTGATGGAGATCAGCAGCTTCAGTAAGTGACGCGCAACATCAGTCATCTCGTCTCTCTGCAACTATTTTGACATACTTTGCATAGATGCACCAAACAGGACCTTTATATGTCAATGGAGGGGACAGGCACCCTGAGCAGTCGGGTGATTTGCTCAAGGACACCTCGGCAGAGCCCGGGAGGCGAACTGGCACCTCTCCAGCTACCGGAGCTTCTCCCATCACTGAATCTAGAGGTCGCAACCAAACACACTTGAATAGAATGTGCTGAGTGAACGAAGGAGAAGTGTAACAATGCGATAGTTTGCTTTAATCAGATGAACCTCTGTGATGTGTGGGGAGAGGCTGAAGAGGATCTATTAGCTGTTGATTATATCATAATGAGGACTAAGTGGTGGTAGCCACGGCTTTAACTTCTCATCACCGGTTTCATTGTGCTGGCAGCAAATTAGACGGTTTGAAGAGCAGAGTGATCACAAAAGAAGGTGTTTAGTACAGTTAAATAGAGTCATGACCGAGAGACGACTTCATTGTAGAATATTTAATCACGTACGACACAAAAGCTCTATTCATTCAACTATATTGTAGATTTTCAGGATGGATTTTATTTCATTTTTAGCCTCTTGATTACTTCGAGCTGAGATCATTCTGTGTCGCATGTTCTTTTACAACTCATGAAAAAGGTGTTTTTGCAAAAATAAATAAATCGTGGGCAAAGAAACTACGCTCATCTGGTGCGATGAAGTCCTCAACGCAGCGTCTGCTAATATGGCGGCTACAGTAGCTCAGAGGACAGACGTACGGCACGGAGCATTATTCAATGACGTACATTAGAAACTCTATCAAATGAACAGAAGAAGAAGAGTAGGACTGATGTAAAACAGCACATGGAGCCGTTTTCAACCACGAAATACAGATATTGATAACTTTGGTAAGAAATGTAAATATTAACATCACCACTGATGTGTTTAAGAACGAGTCGTGGACTGAAAGGAAGAAACATACGTGGATCTCAACTCGCACGCTTCAAACCTCGACTTCATCGCTCGCTGCTGTGGAACTGATGTTTGTTTCTCTTTGAATGATCAACAGCCTCGCTTGTAAAGAGCGTCTTTTGGTAGAAAGCCCAATTTCTGTGTTTCACAGTAACTTGTTGTCTTTAAATGACTCAAAGTACTTCTGCTTTCTGCTTTTTTTCTGCTGCACACAGTTTACCTGCAATCAACCGGCTGCTCCCGGCGTCCCAGGTGTGAGACAGCTGCTGATTAGACAGCTTGAAGGAAATCAGCAGGAAAAGACTTTGGATGAAACATTGTTAAACAGCCCTCAGCGTGCTATTTCTATTTATCATGTGTCTCAATGTGGTGGCCAAAAATCATGAAACTTATTTGATGGTTGTAATTTTCTTTTTCTCTCATTCGCACATTTAGAATCATACGCTGCTGAGTTTGAAATCATCCGTTTTGCTGAGTAAAAAGGTTGTTTTTTTTTGTACTAATGACGCAGCGGAAAGCAGTTTCGTCGACCTACGTTGTCATCCAGGTCTTCGTCGCTGTCGTCGTCGCTGACCACCGGCTTGGCCTTCCCTCGGCTTTGCCTCTTCTTGCCTTTGTCGTGGCTGCGCGCCTCCTTACTCAGCTTGATCTTCACCCGCACGGCCTTGGCTGCATGAATGGAGCACAAGAAGAAAGTACCAACATTGAGGGCATTCAGAACGAGGTGATGTTCTACAACACTTGGCTGTATAGGACTTGACCTCAAGCTCTGGGGAATAGTGACGTTAAGGTTGTAAAGTGAGGTCAACGAGCCGCTGTCTTCCCGCTGGAAGGACGTGCTTGTTTATTCAAAGTGTATTTATATAGAACGGTGATATATACGAAGGACATACCCACATACAGACAGACAAAGACTCCTTTCTTCAGATATTATTATTACATTCTTCAACATTTTCTTCAAAATTCTCCTTACCCTCGGCCTCTGAATCGTCCTCGTCATCCTCGTCCTCGTCGCTGTCGTCTTCGCTCTCTTCGTCCTTGGCGATCTTCTGCCTGGCACTTTTGAACACAGACTGAAGGACGATGGAGTCCTCGTATATCTGTGAAGAAAAAGAAATCAGAGACGGGATAACGGAAACGGTTCCTCGGAACAGCGCGAACGACACGTTTTACTGGGAATATGGACAAAGACGGGCGTGGGATGGTTTAATAAAAGAGACGAGATTACACATTAATTAATGGAGAGATAACCCTTTGACTACAGGGAGATGCAATTCAAAATCTATGAATAAAATATGGACTATTTCCTTAAAAAAAACAACTAATAAAACAGCTCTCCATCCAGAGAAACGTGGCTCTTAGTTCTGCTAGTGTTAAAAAGAAGAAATAAAAAGAATGAAGGACTAAGCCAAGCCTCCCCCAAAATAACAAAAGAATAGAACAGAGGAAGAGTTTATGGGTGACACGCCCTGTGCAACGGAGCTTTGATTTTGGGACTTAAATCAATCACTTGAAAGGACGACTTCAACGAACGTGTGTTCAATAAACTAGTTCATTGTTTGTCCTACAAAAGGAAAAAATAAAATAGTGAGCAGCAAAAAGGGCCAATTATCACCGTCATAAGTTCCCAGAATCCTAATTATTATCCTAATTAGTCCTTCACGTGTCTTGTTAATGTGCACTTATATAAAATAGAAGAAAGCATGTACTATAAAAGCAGGAAGCAGAGAGTGTTGCAATTATTAAAATGATTGAAAATGAATTATCTGTGGTTCAACGCGCGGTTCAACCGCCGCACAAAGAGAAAACTCAACGAGGGAAACTGACCTGTGATCCCTCCAGGTTGAAGGTCTGAGCGTTGTGACAGAGCAGCATCACGTCTCTCTCCAGGTCTCCGACTCCTCTGTATTTATGGTTCCTCACACGATCCTGTTGACAGAAACAAAAACACACACCGGCTTGATTCAAACTCGTCTCTCTCAGGTCTGTGAGCTCTCAACTGTTGTGATATTCTTACTTTCAAAAGACTGTTATGTATTTATTATCAACTTATTAACTCTTTCTCAATGACACTTGTCATGATTAGGGCTGCAACCAACCATTATTATGTACGTTAGTCTGTTAATCATTTAAAATGTACATTTTTCAAAGTTGACGTGAATATTTCTTGTTTTTTTACTAGTTCAAAATAACAAATATTTAAATTTCATAGAAAACAAGCAAAGAAGAGAAGCACCAATGTTTAGCTTCTGCTCTTTGAGCGCACCACTCATCATATTAACCGCCAGGTGAAGGTGAACACACCTTGATCTTCTTGAAGTCCACAGGTTTTCTGATCAGCTCGTAATATTCTGGGAGCTCCTTCCTGGACGGTAACTGGACGAAGACCTCGCTTAGTTGTCTCGCTGACCTGAGAACACAAAAAAAATCATTTCACGTCTTTAATGAACCTCGTTCACGAGCAGATCTCGACTCAAGAAGCTTCCCGTTAACTCTCCAGAGTTCTGTGTCCAGTTTACTTGAATATTAACAATTAAAATATTCACATTGAAGGCTTATACATTGTCACAGTGTGGCATTGATACGACCACCGGGGGGGCAACAAGGGCGGCGTGTTCAAGAAGAGCGGAACTGGTTCGTGTCTTTATTGTAAATCTGGATCATCGCTGAACCTTCTGTAGGTAACACACTGAGAACAGATAATGAGGGTAAACCTCACACAACCATACTCTAAAACTATCCTCTTAACAAGCAACCTAGAGGTGGAACAAACAAAGCACAGCTCTTCCACTTAGTATTTCTCTAAAGTCATTTTTCTCTTTCTATTTTTTGTTATTTCATGTTTTCGCTCTCGACCTTTGCACGACGTTTATCACCAAAACACCATGAAAGAACCCTTCTACTTTCTAATAAACGGTTTCTGATTGAAAATGATTCCCGTGTCTGTTTGCATCCATAATGTCTTGTTTTGTTTACAGGAAGATGATGAAGATCAGCACAGAATACAAAACACCCTTTCAGTGATACATAGAGTGTGACTTTGGTGTTTTCCGTTTGGATTCACGAAAGTCTCACAATAACACAAACTAACTAACCGATCGAGGAAGCGGTTGATCAGACACTTTCCTGTGCTGTTGAGGTCAAATCACCTCCTGTGTAAAGCCCGGCGTCATGGCAACAAGGACCTCTGGGAACAGACGCAAATAGTTGACTTTCGTGGAAGACGCCGGCATGAACGGAAATGTGACCATGAAGGCTTCGGTTTCTCCCAAACGCTCGTGCGAGACGGTCAAAACAACTGATGGTTTCAAAACAGCATCAACGCGCGCGCGCGTGTGCGTGCGTGCGTGCGTGCGTGCGTGCGTGCGTGCGTGCGTGCGTGTGTGTAACAAACTGTGTTTGTAGGAGGAAATGGAGACTGCTGAGAACGTTTATTAACTTCCAGGAAGTTCCAAATGCATTTTTAGAGGTTTTGGAGCATTTTAAATTTGTGGGAGTAGAAGTTGCGATGCTCTGTGATGAGGAGAGATTTTGACTTCAGTGCATATTTAAATAAAAGGGGAAACACAAACGCACACGCTGTTTCAAGCACGGGGGGTGAATATCACAGAGACACACATACTTAGGATTTTTGCACATGGGCAAAAAAAAAAATGCAGACTCAACAGGACAGACCACACAAATACACTCACGCTCTAAGTGACTGAAAGAATGTTTATCAAAGACATGACTTCACGTCTGCTCACTTTCACCCTGCAGACCCGAGAGAGACCATCTCAACTTTCCATTAGCAAATAAAAGCTAGACGGAGGTACTTTATTTGAACTTAAAAAGTAAAAATTCTGTAGAGATGCACCACAACAGGAATTACAGAGGATCTATGTTACGTTTCTACCGCATACATATGTTAAATAACACAAACCGAAGCCTCTAAAGTGAGTTTATATGCTGATTCAGGTGCACAGGAGCTGCAGTCTAGCCCCCATTAAAACAACTGGCAGCAACAGGGGGCGACAGCGCCTCCTGCTGGCTGCTCTCTACACTGTCTCCTGCTGTCTGTCGATGGATCCGGTTGAACGGAACACGTTCACACTGACAGAGAAGGCGGAGATGTTTGGGTGGTTAATCACGGTCGACAGTCGCCCACTCAGACAGATGAAGGTAGTCAGTAAATGTTGGAAGTTATTCTAGTCCTGAAAACACGTTTCTGGGACTTTGTGAAGAAGTAACGTCACACTGACAGACGCGGTGCAGTAGACATGAAAGTGCTGCGTGGGTTAGCTAATGAAGTCCAGCAGAAATGACTTTAGATTATGATTTAAATGGTGAAACTCTTTGATTTGTTGCAACGTTATCTGAGGAAATACATCATTTAATAAAAATGTGGAACACGCGATACCGAAGGTGGAATTTCAGACGGTAAACGTGCGCAGCAAGAAGCCGCTCACGCGGTAAACATGAGGTTTTAATGGAGATTTATGGAAGTGCTTCAAAGGCTTTTCATGTTTTTATTCCAAAAGTGTCTGATAACAGCACAACAAAGAACACGTCGGACACCATCACAGCCTGCCAGCGTAATTAGTCTGTGAGGACGTAGATTTGACACCTAACAGGATGTGGAGGGTGCATTTATTTGTCTCAAGCATCAGCCGTTACAACCCTTGTTTTAGAGGAACACAGCTAACAAAGTGTCAAACACTCCTCCGTCGTAAACACATTTGAGTGCATTCAACGTAGCAGGAGATCCGGTGTCTGTAGTTGGTGGTGTTGTTGAACTACAGTGAGTTCTACCTAGTTTCTACACTACTCCACTTACATATATTTGGAGTGGACAAATTGTTTGTACCTCTGAATCACAGCAAACACATCCGGGATTGTTTGTGTGCCTACCCGTCTCTGTAGTTGATGACTGTATCGATGATGCTGTTCATCTGCTTGGTGAGTTTGGTGGGGTTGGGGGAGTGTTTATCAGCCGGTGGACGTCCGCGTTTCTTCTTGGCCTTGGAGGAGCCTCCGTCCTCTCTGCTGGAAGAGTCCTTGTCCTGGCGTCTCTTGCGTTTGCGCTTTTTCAGCCGGATCTCCTCCTCCATCTCTTCCAGGTTCCCATCCTCAACGGCCTGGAGACGGAAAAAGAGCGAAGACAGAGTTAATGCTGAGTCACTTCAAGCTTTTTATTCGTCAGAAGCCTCCAGGTCTCTACACATTTCCCTTCTTTTAATGGAGCCTCTCTGAACTACAGCGAGAGCTTCCAACACACTGTTGCCTCCGTCTCAAAGTTCTTTGTTCTGTTCTGAGCCACAGTCAATAAAATGGATCTGCCTGAGAAGTCTCTGTGGGGGAGAGCGTCACTGTGTATTTGGTGTTGAGTGACTGTGAGCCGTTAGCTTCAGGCTAAACTCAACCGTTGCATTAAATCCAGTTACGGTCGAGGCCCGATCTGCTAACTGGAAATAAATATTTATTTTTTTCTCGGATCTCAAATTGTCAATTTGCATGCCAGTGATGGAATATAACCAAGTATATTTACTCGTACTTTGAAGTTTACTTGAGCATTTGCATTTTAAACTACTTAATACTTGGGATTGAGGCTGAGAGCCACAGACGAGGTCGGGAACTCTTCGGGATAATTTTGGATAAAAACATTAAATGTCATAGATCGATATTATATTATATTATATTATATATATATACTCAGTCTTTACCCGCAGCCACTGTTTTTCAGTCAGCGCGTCACTGTAGTCGACGTCCCGGCGACAGCGCGATCCTCGGCCGAACATCTTCTCCGACTCCTCTTCGTACGTGAGCCGCTCGACCTCGGCTTCGTCTCTGATGATCCAAGAAGGCAACTCGTCCTCCTCCATGAGACGAGGCTTACGCTTTGGGTTCCTGGCGTCCTCGCGGCGTCGGTCCATGTCCATGCGCTACAGAAGAGGAAAGGACACATTCGGTCAAACAGCAGATGGTGACGCGAGTCAATTTTGTCGGATAGAAACATGTTTTTTGTAAATTATTACATCTAGCCTTTTCCTCTACCTTTTTACTTTTGGACTTTACAATCCGCTGGAATAATTGGAAATGTTTGTATCACACGAGTCAGAAACAATCCTACGCAGTAATGATGTGCGGGGTCGAGGTTATTTATACCCGCACCCACCCGACCCGTTATGAGAGCCAATCATTAGTGCGTTCACTAACCACCAGAACGCGACCCGCAAACCTCAAACGTCATGTATTTTGTCACGTAACTTGTGTGATGTACTTACGGCTCTTCCGGGGTTATTTGAACCCAAACGACAATATTTTCCTAAACTCAACTAAGTAGTTTCCTGTGAAGACAGAAGCTTACTTAAAAAAAAAGACGGTGTGCATTGACACGTGTTGCTGACTTTTGTAGTAAAACTGCTTGAAAAACGAGGAGTAACTGTTTCGTAAGATATCATACGAACCGTTGTACGAGGATACGTTGCTTGGTGCCAACTCTACCCTCCGGCTTGTTATCCAGAGGCTCATGAATAGCTGTATATGTCACTATGGAGCTAGCCAATACGTGCAAATACGACACGAAAGACGTGGCGACATCACCAGGAACAAGCTTTTGTCAAGAAATGTAGTTTTTTGATTTCTAACTTCAGCCGGTGTTCAGCAAACTAGTCGTCGCTCCGAGAGGCAGAACTGCCGTGTAGACTGTGTGTGCTGACAGTGACATTGTGACTGTGACCCCTGTTTTAATGGCAATTAAGTCATTTACTATGCAAGAGGAAGCGTCTGGGGGGACAGTTGCTTCCGGATCTGAAGGTGCTTTGAACAAATGATGACATTTAAATTGACTAATGGTCTCGACGTGACGGACAACCTGTACTTATTTCGGGAGGTAAATGTCAGAGAACAAGCTTCTCCTCTGAATTACAAAGTTTCATTCTGCAATTTAAAACGTCGATTAGAAAAAGATGTGCTTGTCTTACCATGAAGAGCTCAAACTCATCTTCATTGCGGGCGATCATCTGGTTGAGGGTTTCGTCGTCGGGGATCTCGTCTTCTTCCTGGAGTAACATTTGGAAAAACAAGTTTTTAACTGTTTCAGCAAAACAGTTCAAAACTAATTGCTCACGAACGGCTTACAGATTTCGTCAAATACTAATTAAAAAGCTGCGATTGCATTACAAAACATGCAATATTAAAAAGTGAAGGTTCGCTGATCATATCTAAAGAGCTGTCTCTGCAATAACTCGATCAAAAGCTGCATGCATAATTTAACTTGAGGGAGAAAAATCCATTTAGGGCTTCATACATTTTTTATAGAAACATATCTGATCAAACTCAAACACCTCGTCTTTCTCCTAAAGTGAATAACAAATCCTAATTAAGCTGAACACAGGTGACGGACTCACACCGCACCTCATTCTGCTCCTCGGTCTCCAAAATGGCCTGCAGGAAGGCGTGGCGCTCGTGGCCCGAGGACTTCTGGTCGAACATGCCCGCCTGGATGACCTTCTGATCCACGTTGAGTTTGTATTTGGCGGCTGCCAAGATCTTCTCCTCCACGCTGTTGACGGTGCAGAGACGGAGCACGCGCACCTCGTTCTGCTGACCGATGCGGTGAGCCCGGTCCTGAGCCTGGAGGTCCTGGAGTCAGCAAAAGAGAAAAGAGAGATCATTTCAGTTGCCTTAAAGTAAAAGGAGGAAAGATAAAAACAACAAGACTAACAACAAGACTGACACACGTTCCAGGTTATAATGATATATAATCTACTGGCGGACGTACCTGGTGTGGGTTCCAGTCACTGTCAAAGATGACGACCGTGTCTGCAGCCTGCAGGTTGAGGCCGAGGCCGCCGGCTCTGGTGCTGAGCAGGAAGATGAAGTACTGAGATCCCTCCTCGTTAAACTTCTTCAGCAGCATTGCTCGGTCGTCAGCCTTGGTGGATCCTGAAACACCAAAGCGCGATCGTTTTGAATGTGAAGTTACCTTTGAAAAGAGTTGCTTGAAGTTCTTCTTTTGATGTAAGGTTATTTGAAAAGTGGAAAGGTCTCCGGTATACTGTGCCTCGTCGCTGATCGATTTAAACTGTTTCAGAGGTTCTCTGAAAAGGCCGTGCAGTGACTCTAATTAAGCAGGTTTCAAAATGTGATGAACGCATCTATCAACCAGTTTATCATTCGGATGAAAGTCCCAGTGAAACGGAAGTTAGAGCGGCTTTAGCTTCTGTGCTGTGACATATTTCACAGGGAAACGGAATATTTGAGCGTAGCAAAAGGGTTTTAAATAAAATTCTTCGTATTTGACTGGAGCGCTAAAACGTAGGCGATCTTCTGGTGTGTGTTCATGAATTGGCCGATTATCCACCTCTTCATCTGGCATCGTCTGAAGACAGAAGTTCAGCTGCATGTACTGTCTGTGCTGCAGTGACCAGGTGGAAACCTCCGGTTATGAAGCCAATGAGGGTCTTAAACCTGCATTCTCTCTAGTGTCCACCAGGGGGCGACTCCTCTGGTTGTATAGAAGTCTATGAGAAAATGACTCTACTTCTCTCTTGATTTATTACCTCAGTAAACATTGTAAACATGAGTTTATGGTCTCAATCTCTAGTTTCAAGTCTTCTTCAATACAGCATGATGTTCATTTAGTAAATGATGGTCCATTTAGAGTCACACAGACCATAAAGCAGGGGATGCTTTAGGGGCGGGGCTACACAGTGATTGACAGGTCTCTACCAGAGCAGTATACAGCGTCTCTACGTCACTCCTCCTCAGTCCAAATATGGTCACTTCCTGTTCACTGGTTGCAAAATTCCAAGATGGCGACGTCCGACACGCCAAACTTAGAGAGCACCGTCGTTTTTAAATCCGGACCAACGCATGATGTTTTACGATTATCAACACACGTATTTCTGTAAGTAGTAGTCACTTAAAATCTCTAAATGTTTCCTCGCCCGAATGTTAACGTTGTTTTTCGGCCATTTTACATTTACTAATTTACTACTAGTGGGAGAAAAAAAACTGGCTCAAACTAACGTTAAAGACAGGCGTATCGTTTGAATTGTGTGTTTTCATGCAAATAACCACGACAGATGACTACAACAAAGTGAGGATAACATTTACAATATTTGACTTCGGAGTGGTTGAAATGATTTTCTGGCTTTATTAAGATGTAAACCACCTGTAGGCTTGATGATGATAGAATTCTCAAACGTAACAAGAGGTGCGAGCTTACCGTCGAGACGTAGGTATTGAAAGTTGCGGTAGCCGAAGTAGTC
Organism: Pholis gunnellus; assembly: GCF_910591455.1. Lineage (NCBI taxonomy): Eukaryota > Metazoa > Chordata > Actinopteri > Perciformes > Pholidae > Pholis > Pholis gunnellus. The sequence continues at coordinate 26,347,325 of NC_136532.1, forward strand.
CTCCATGATCGTCATGAGAGTGGTCATCTGGCAGAACAGCAGGACTCTGTGGTTGGTCGCGTGCAGCTTCGGCAGGATGCGATCCAGGAGCTCAAACTTCCCCGAGGCTCGATACAGATCCAGTCTGGGTGGAGGTAACACAGCAAAAGATGTAACGTAGATCACCATTACCTACATATTCATTATTAAAGTCTCCAGTCAGGCTAGCAGCTCTGTGAGGCTTCACTATGATTCACATCAGCATGCTATCAAGTACTTTAAGTACATGTTGATGTGTAATACTTGAATGCGGGGCTTTTACTTGTAACAGAGTATTTCTACTCCGTGGTATTTCTTCTTCTATTTAAGTAAAAGATCTGAGTAACTCTTCTGTGTGCTGCTGCCTTTAATTACATCAAACAATGATCCATATCTTACACTGCACTTTAGTTTTAGTCGAGTTTTTTGTACCGGTCTCATCCTGTTTCAGGTTGTTTGAATTTGCTATTCTTTTGGCTCTTTAATGACTGAATTTAATTATATTTGAGTGTCCTTTTGTGGTGTCCATGTGTGGGTTTATATGTGATAGCACACACACACACACGCCCACACACACACACACACACACACTACACGAGAGCGACGTAATGCTGCGTTACACACTTCTGTGAGTCCTGTAACGAGCGTGTAGGAACAAAGAAATCTTGCTGGCTGCAGCAGCAAAACATTGGAGAGTTAAAACGCAAAAAAAAAACAACTTCCAACTATTTTTCTCTCATTCATCATGAAATGCTTTGAGGTGACGCAAGATATGTTATTGATTTGAATTAATGTGAATTCTCTTGTTTAAATTCGCTGCACGTTTTGTGGAACGGTTCTGTGCTGAGATGTCTTCTGCTTGTCACCACATGTGCTGTAAACGAAGCTGCTGCCATAAATAATTGCCGTATTTTGCCAAATACCAGTAAGAATTAAAGCGATTTATTAATTATCCGACACACTGACTTTGCTCAATTGAAGTACGATGTGTTCTCGTATTGAGTGTTGAATTACTGAACCTATTCAACAAGCTTCACACATCAGAGTCAGAGGGAAAAACCTTGACAAAGACGCTGCACACAACGTCAACCCGTCTGTTCGTGACTGTGAATGAATAGATGTGAGAGTACGGCTGGCTTTCTATAAACGATCTCGACGACGTGCAGAACGATGTAGAAAAGTGAAAACATAAATGGAAGCCTCAACTTTTTCTGTCAAAAGCTGGCTCTTATCGATGCCACAATCATACGGTACTATAAGACCGTGTTTACCTGATCTGACCCCTTCTATTTAGCATTTATAAGCAGTATTTAAACATGTAATACTTACACACTATATAACACAGTATAATGAAGTTGAAGGCAGATATTTATGTTGATTATTAATGTATTTATCCACAACTAGATCCTTCTGTGGGCAGCTGTTAGTAAAGGCTGGTTACAAACAGATAACTATGGAAGCCCATTACCAGCAGCAAAATAAAATAAAAAATCCACCCAAAAAAAAAAAAAAATTTATAATATCCACCCAAAAAATAAATAATATATATATCCACCCAGAAAAAAAAAAAAGATTATGTTTTTTTTTTTGTAGCCGGAAAAAAGTAAAAAGTCTTTCCATGAAAACGACATGCAATTCTACATATTAATACTTATGATATATAACATCTAACATTTACAAAAGTCACCAGTAATAGTTACCTTGTGTAGAATTGCATGTTGTATTTTGTCCGGCAAAAAAAAACATCATAATCTTTTTTTTTTAACTTTTTTCCGGAACAAATACGACATGCAAAAAAAAAAAAAAAAACATAATCTTTTATTTTTTTTCTGGGTGGATATATATATATAATTGGATTTTATTTTATTTTTTTCGGGTGGATTTTTTATTTTATTTTGCTGGCGGGAATGGGCTTCCAAAGCTAAACATACTAAAACATTGTAATAATATAAAATATTTCTTCATTGGGGAAGTAATTGTTGAAAAAGACTGTACAATAATAAACACTTAAAAATGTACTTTGCCAGTGATTTTTAAACTAGTTCTTAGACGTTGTATGGTGCTCATGAATGCTAAATAGTATATATGTATGTATAATAGTGCATAACACGTCTTCAAAGGCAGGATTGTGTCACTTCCAACAGGTGGAAGAAATACACTAAAATGAGGTGTGTGTGATGGGGGCGTTTATTTTTGTCAGACTTACCCACTGATGACGCCGTTTGGAAAGCCCAAGTGCTCAGCAAAAGATTCCTACAACAGAAAGCATGTTTAACTGGTTTAACACAGACGTGCACAAGAGGAGAGCGGCGTCATATTTTCCTGTGTTCAGGATCCAGAAGCTTTTAATGAGCCGGTGGTCGGGGCTCTCGGTGTGGGCAGCACTCACCTCAATGTGCTGGAACATGTACGGATGGTTGCAGATCTTCTTCAGCTGCATGATGGTGTTCATCAGGGTCTTTGATCCTCCTTTGCCCTGCAGACGTTGAACGGCAGATCAAAACAACGATACTTGTCTTTATGCGAGGGATTGATTTTGACCACTTTGGAGGGGGGGCGGCAGCGGAAACAAGTTGTGAACACAGACGCCTCTTAAAAATGTTGGAAACATCACACATGGGTTATCGAGTTGTGTGACCGGGTGGTATTTCTTTGCCAGACTACAGCGAATGTGCGTTGGCATGTTCCATTCACATAAAACGGTGATTGTGTCGATATTTATTGAGGAACACAAGTGAGGAAACTGTAAATATCAGTTCTCTGTTATCTCTACAGCTCACTGATCACACAAAGCAGAGACGTACAGTGAAGCCACGAGGGTCTCGTCGCGTTTACCTTCTTGTCTTTCTCCGAGCCGTCGGTGAGGAGGATGCCTCTCTGCATGTGGCGGTACAAAACCTTCTGTATGGCAGACATGTCGCACTTTACCACGTACTCCACCTGTGGGGAGTGACAATAAAGACGACGCGTCAGTGAAAGAGCCTCTCCGGGGCCGGAGGCTGTTAGAGCCGAGCACACTTCTTTCTTGACACCATGAATAATAGAACAACAGTTAGAATGAGAGGACATGAAATAACGATCGATTGTAGAGCTTCTTAACGTCGGCTGTCGGTGGTGCTGAAGAGGAACACACTTTCAAGTAACTTGCGTATGTTAATTGTCTTCAAGCTGAGCTATATATTTAAAATATATACATCACAAAAAGATGCGAGTGAACCATCCAAAGAAAGGTTTTGTACCTGGAATTGTTCGGTATTCGTGTCACTGTTTAAGAAAGTAAACCTTGATATGTTTATGTTCATTTGTGTGTGCGTGAGTTTAGTATTATTTTCTAATTTAAACGTCAAAAGACAAAAAACCCCTCAGTGTTCATGATACCTGTACAGCCTTAAAGGGGACACGTCGTGCTCACTTTCTGCTTCATATTTTGGGTTTCTTCTACAACATGTTTACATGCTTTAATGTTCAAAAACACATTTTTTTTCTCACGCGGTCTTTCTGAATATACCGGTTTCTGTCTGAAACGCTCTGTTTTAGCGCCTGTCTCTTTAACAGGCTGTGTGCATTTCTACATGGATTGAGGGTTTTGAGACTTTCACAGTATTTATCTTGCACCTAGACCTGCTTTACAATGAAAAAAAGATGTGTAAATCTCAAGTTTCCACAATGTGGGACCTTTAAAACTGAAACTGAACTGTTTTTGGCTCCCGGAGCTTCTCAAGATGCTCTCAGCCTCCTACGAGAGGATGGGAGTCTCTCATTAATCGATCATCCTCTTCTGTTTAGATGCTTTTGGGAAACTCAGATGGATTTTCGATCATCTTATCCTTAAGATGCTTCTGGGAATCAGCGACGGCCACAGTGTGGAGCTCTGCATCACCGTGATGGGACGACCCACTTACCATAAATGCTTTTATTGCAGTCAATTCGCTGCCTCGTTAAATAAATGTACACCAGGGCCACAGAGAATATTGGTGTATTGGCACATTATTTGTCAGGCTTCAAGTTGCTCGCTCCAGCAGTTACGAGGCTGCGGCCTATAATAACTGATGAAGTAGTAAATTAGGGTTAATTTCAAGGGTGTCGAAGACTGTGCGACCAAGGTTTCATTTAAAAGCGTGAACAGCCTCTAAATAAGAAGGAAAAAGGTTGTACGTGACGATGAGATAAGAGCCCTGCCCTCTGCAGAAGTTATTAACAATTCAACGGGAATTAAAGAAACGTTTTATATATATATATATTTGCCAATATTTACTTGGAACATACTAATTTAATGACAACAGATGAGCCAAACAGTGTGGTGCTATAGTGTAGTGAGACGCAGCAAATATAACCGTGCGACATCAAAATCAAGGTCGACGTCTCACCTTCTCTGGCAGCTGAGACTCCACCTCCTTCTTCAGTCTGCGCAGCAGGAAGGGGCGGAGCACCTTATGCAAACGCCGGATAATCAGGATGGTCTCCTCCTCATTTAGGTCGACCTAAACAAGTCAGAGAGCATGTGTGAGAGCGTTGCGTTGTGCATGCTGGGCAGCAGGAAGAAGCACCGCAGCAGCTCTCTCTGTGACCGGATGATGCGTCCTTAAAAAACTGCAGCACAAGCTGATACAACAACAACAACAACAACAACTACAACAACACACACACACAGACAGACAGGATACGTTACACATGCACAGTTCAGGTGACTGAGTCTAAATCCTCCAGCTTGCCAGAGAGTGGATTTTTTCGGAGGGGTATGGAGCTTTTGTTAAAATTAAATTAACAAAAAGGTACCCTGTGAAGAATGTGTCCACTGGTAGCGATACAGGAAAGAGTGAATGTTTTTTCATTCAAGACTGCTGCACTAGTAACCACCCACTTCTCCTAAAAAGTAGCCGACAAGTTGATTCATTGCAGGAGACATATCCTATTTTTTCACACAATAAAAATGATGAATTCTCGTCTCAAATACAACCGATAAAAAAAGTTAACGACTGTGAGCTGGAGAAACTTTTATAACTTTGATGAAACCACGATTAGGCTACAATGCTGCCCGGTATCTGTGGTTTTACGAGTCATTTTTAAAACTCAGCTTTGGAAATGTTTCCCGAGGCTGAAGTGCATTGAACGTGTTTGTAAAAGTTTGTTGATATTGCAGCGGATTAACAGGTTTTCCGTTATTGTGTAGGCAGTGTGTTGCCACTGCTCTGCGTGGATGTCCGTGGTGCGGCGAGCTGCGTGGAGGTGCTCAACAATTTAAATGAGATGAAATTCAGCCCAAGCTGTGCTGACCTTTGTGAGGGCAGCTAATTGCTGGGGGACCTCTGCTTGTACACAAAGATGGACGTAAAATAAAAACAATGCAGAAAAACTTCTATTATTAAGTTTTATGAACTTCGTTTCAACACGATTGGTGCTCAGCTCTGCGCCTTACAAAGTTCAAACACTTAAAAACAAGTGATGAATAAATATTAGTTTCTTGTTTGTACTGTTCTTTGCAGAGTTAGAGGCGACCCTGAAACCAGCAGGTTTAAAGCTTAAGAGCTGATAGAAAACAAGAGCAAAATCGGGTTGCTAGGTTTCCTCAGCCTCGGGCAGGATGACATTTGAAGGTGGACGGAGCGAAGAGGACAGAACAAAAGACAAGAGTTTCACATCGAAGCACCTCTTAATCCCTAGGAAGGACCTGACCTTTGCACGTTTCCTGAGTGTTAATTGTGTGTACAAAATAAACCTTTCTTATGCCTTTAAACTCTCAAACTTTATACTAAACTTTACATCACGCTCGCTTCCTTTTCAGTAGAGATGTCTACTGCGGAGGAGAGAAAAGTCGTCGGGGACGGGGACGGGGACGGATCTGAAGAAAGCTTTTATCAGCTTTTATAAGATATACGATATTTTAGAGAAGTTTTAGTTTAGCGTCTCAAAAACATTCAAAACGTTATATGGAGACTTTACGCTCTCTCTCTGGGAGTTTCTAGAAGGTCAGAAGACATGTTTTAAAAACTGCAGGCTTCTTATGGGATGGAAAAATTTTTAGATTTGTAACTGAGACGCACACAATAGATTTGGTCTTCTCTGCTATTACATCAAATTAAACAACCTTCGGGGATAAAGTCATGGGTTAAATCTTTTGAAAAAAACCAGTTCACCGTCTGGCCCGTGTAGCCTCGGATGTTGTGATTCGGCTCCTGAAGATAAACGGCACACATACAAAATAGAATGAAGAGCATTGGATCTCTTGCGTGACCCACGTCCAACCTTAACATTTTTTGTTATCATTTCACCAAAGTTAAAAGGCAGACTTGAGAATCCTCCCTCGTACGTACCCTCTCTCCCGTCATGGCGAACGGGGCGTTGAACCACTGCTCGAAGGTGCTGCAGCTCTTGAAGATGGTGGGCAGCAGGAAGTTGAGCAGCGCCCACAGCTCGGGCAGCTTGTTCTGCAGCGGCGTGCCGGTGAGGAGGAGGCGGCGCGGAGCCACGTAGTGGGTGTTCAACACCTGGGTCAGCTTACAGTGGTGGTTCTTCATGCGGTGGCCCTCGTCCACGATCATGTACTTCCAACGGATCTGTGTGTGTGGAGGGAGACTTATTGGACAACAACACAAACATGCCTTCATTTGCATTCAGAATATTTTTGAGCGACTGCAGAGAAGAAAAGTTTGACTTCCTACTCTGACTCCCCTCAGGGCACATAGCACTACTGCATACAGATGAGAAGTGTATTCCCTCTCTTATTTCCTACGCTCATCATCATTGTTTGAGAGGAAAGTTCTTAGTGATGCGAACAAATCAACACGTACACCTTCTTCTTAATATCTTAATAAAAGAAAAAACATTCTGCTCGCTCTGAGAGACGTACTGTGACTGTGAAATGCGAAACAAAACGAAACACTTGAGACCAACTTGTGACGGGATCAAATCAACCGCGACGCCAAATCTTAAGGCACAAAAGGGGATTAAAGTGTCGGTTTGCGATGCTATTGTGGTGACAAAATCTGTCCATACAGAGAGATGGAAATACAACATATAGTACCACAAGGTGTCATGTCTGGGAGAAGAACTATAGTTGTGTATAGGGCTACACATCCGTGGGCTACAAAAGAAGAGCTGAAATGAACCAATGAAAAGCTCCCACCGGTGGAGAGTCTGACAAACTGCTAAATGTCTACGTGCGACTTAAAGCCAGCTCCTTGAAGTGTTTCCCATCTGAAGCAAAAACATATTTGAGTGATCTCTTTTCATTACACTTTCCAGCCTGCATCAGAATTAGTATGCGTGTACCGGCACACAAACACTCACTACACTGAGACCGAGATAAATGATTTCCCCGATCCGGTGCGGATGTTAAAAGTAGTCTGACTGTGTGTGTACAAACACACACTTTGTGCAGTCAGTAATAAAGCTTACAGCCTTGAAACTATGACATATATATACATAGCACTATTATTAAGTTCAATGTCTGTATTAGACATTGAACTGATAGTTGCAGACCTCTTAACATTTTGTTAAAACAGCAACGAAAACGCTACGTTAATCGCAAATTAAACAGGACACTGACGTGCGGATGATCAAAGACCTCCTTTGACTAAAAAATAAAAAAATAAATGAGGCTCTATTTTTTTGCTACCGGCGCATCACGCCCCCCCGTGTTGCAGCTGATTTAACTTTCCAGTCACATACGAGCAACCCAGAGAACGCGGCATTGTAAAAGAGCACAACAAACAGCAGACTTCTTTCTATTCGTGAAGATGCTCTGAAGCTCGTTGAGTTCCTTTATTACGAGCAGGATCGACTGCAGCGCACCGGGCTCGGGTCGATAAATCAATGGCGGCTCACACAGAGCGCTGCTGCCGTACTTTAAACTGGAGCAAAGAAGAGAGCTCTGGTGTCAAGTTAACCAATGAGTGTCTAATGATACAAAACTGTTAATCAACTTCAGCTCATTAGAACGTCATAATGCTGCTGTACGGGGCTCACACAAAGACTTATGATGAAGCTTCTCCTGCAGTTTTAGCCCCAAATAAACTTTTAAGATAAGAGATTTATCGAGTTTAAGCACCAGCTACAACTTGTTATTACTGCCTCCTTGACTTCTGCAGTAAAGCTGAAGTGACTTTCAAACTCTTTCTGGCTCTTGCGTGGTGAAAACTTAGGCATTTCAGATCCAATATCCCGTTATCGTATCAGATATCATCTTATTTACGCTACACATGAACAACAACGACACCTGCCTGATCCCGACATCTTGTCAGATCAGTACTGCAACCTGTGGTTAAACGTTCTCGTGTACCATCATTTTTATCTAACGATGCTACGTTGTGAACAACAAATGCGTGTTGAAAAGCTCAGTGCTGCTTGGTTAAATAAAGGAGCTAAATGAGTGACCTTCCGGAGGCAATTTTCGGTTCTGAAAAGTAGAGCCAAAGATAAAGTGTCTTAAAGCTGCATTCTCTCTAGTGTCCACCAGGGGGCGACTCCTCTGGTTGTATAGAAGTCTATGAGAAAATGACTCTACTTCTCTCTTGATTTATTACCTCAGTAAACATTGTAAACATGAGTTTATGGTCTCAATCTCTAGTTTCAAGTCTTCTTCAATACAGCATGATGTTCATTTAGTACATGATGGTCCATTTAGAGTCAAACAGACCATAAAGCAGGGGATGCTTTAGGGCGGGGCTTACTGTGATTGACAGGTCGCTACCGGTACCAGAGCCGTACACTGCGTCTCTACGTCACTCCTCACTCCAAATATGGTCACTTACATTCACTGGTTGCAAAAAACCAAGATGGCGACGGCCAAAAAGCCGAACTAGAGGCTTCATAATCGCAGTCCACAAACCAATGGAAGACGTCACCACGACTATGACCACATATACAGTTTATGGTTATATTATGATATACATATACTGTATATATATGGGTATTAGATTGTTAAAGTACTGGTATCGGAGTCTGTATCAGGAAGGAACAAATGGTATTGGAATATCTCTACATTTAACGACTGATTAGTAAAGTTTTAGAGGAAACTTTCTAAATAAAAAAGGAAGTTGTCTGTAAAATATATGGGACACTGTGTATATATGTGTGTGTGAAGTGTACAAAACGGCAGTTGGGTGCATGCCCGAGGAGTGGATTCTGCAAAGACGACAAAGCTCTGATCTCCTTCACCTTAGCCAGGATGTGCTTGTCCTTGATGATGTACTCGTAGGTGGTCAGCAAGACGTTGAACTTCCCGCTGCGGAGTTGAGGCACGAGCCCACGGCGCAACACGGGGGTGCCCTACCATGGGGGAGACACGAAAAAAAAAAAAAAAACTTTCTGTCGTAAGTCGGTCAAAAGCAAACATGGGGGGGAAAAAATTACCAAAAAACAACAACATAAAACAAGATTCTTACCTTGTAAGCAATTTTGACCACAGAGGGCGACCACTTGTCAAGTTCATAGACCCAGTTAGACAAAGTCCTAGAAGAAAAACATTCATGTAAGAAAGTGGTCTGAATTTAGAACAGTTCTAGACCAGCTGAGCTGAGCCAGAACCTGTGAAAGAAGTCATATAAAGCCAGAAGTTGAACCGGAACTCCGGTTTGCTGTATTCTGCTGCATTTTAACCGTCAACCTCGCTCGGGAGCTCAACAGTCTCTGCCTCTCTGCGACTCATTAGCTTAAATTTCCCAGCACACAACTGTGCGTTTAAAGCTTTCCTCCAAATGAGCTCACTCTGCATGTTCAAGAGCACATTTGACATTGAAAGTCGAGCCTCTGCTGTGCTCAGTTTGACTATAAAAAGGAAGAACACCCGTTGTTCACTCTAATCCTTTAACGCCTGCAGTGATAAACTACCACGAAAAAATAAATAAATACTAATTAGGTGAAATGTGAAATTGGGTTGTTCACCTGCACAAGAAGAGTGGAGAGGGTTGTGTTTGAAGGGATTAAAAGTCGGAAAATAGTGAGGAGAAACCACGCATTATGACATATAAATGTATTATTAAAAAGCTTCCAATATGTTCCTCTCACCGCTTTAAAACAACCAAAAGAAGATGGAGAATAATGACACGGAAGGATTGCTGTTGAGACCATTTTGAGCTGATTTAATGTGGGCTTATTTTTTGCAATTTATTTCAGCTGGAAGGTTTTTCTACTTCCATACCGGCCCGAATAGAAGATGAGATTTTAACAAAGTGTATTCACAGCATCAGATATTCTCTTATATGAGTTCTAATGTAACAAAGTCTCCTTTGTCTCAACCGGCACTAAAAGGGATAAGGAAGCAACGTTCAATCTGCTGTTTTAGAGAGAGAGAGAGAGAGAGAGAAACTCTGACTCATCACTCCCCGCAGGCAGACGAGTGTTCACACCCGACATTTCATTTGAGCAAACACTCCCGACTCCCCTGTTCTCCATTACAGCTCTATCTGGTGATTTAGACTGATAGTGTCGGTGTATTTCAATCTCAAATTATTTTCAGACCACAATTTCTAAAACGGTGTGTATATATATATATATATATATATATGTGTATTTCAGGGTTTCATAGCACTGCAGGATAAGAGCCGTGATGGATGCAAAGCTGAGGAGTACTGACGAGAGAGGGACAATGATGAGGAAGGGCCCGTTGATCCTCTTGTGCTCCATCAGGTAGGTGATGAGGGCGATGGTTTGGATGGTTTTGCCGAGGCCCATTTCATCAGCCAGGATGCCGTTTAGGTTGTTGTTGTACAAAGACACCATCCACTCCAGCCCCTGGACCTAAATAACACAAGAGAGACGAAGGCGTGCCAAAAAAAATAACATGTCACTTTGCTTCTTCCTCCAGCACATAAGAGACAAGAACACTATAGAGATCAAAACCAGGGAGCGCTTTGGGAAGTGTTTGAGGAAATGATCGCTTTGGGAAGTGACTGCATGTCTAATTGGACGTCAAAGAGGCTAAATGTTGTGTGGCAAAACTATAGCTTGTTGAAAAGGGCAGGCATGACAATCTGAATACTAAATGGGAACTAAGCTAATAAGCACAATTAGTAACCAGAACATACATGTTGCACGTCACGTCCTGCTCGTTCTTCATAAATGTAATGTCTGTGACTACAGACTGATGATTGTTTGTATTATGTTAAGATTACTTTCTGGATTCATCGTCAGAAAATAATAGAAAATGTTTGACTGACATTTTCCAAAGCCAAAGGAGACGTCTTCAACGAGTCTGTTTATTTGATATTTAATCTACCATCAAATCCCCACAGCTAAAGAAGCTAAACCCGGAGAGTATTTGGCCTTTCTCTTTGAAAAAATCACGTTAGAAATGATCAAAATATGAAAAAACTGGTCAGTCAACTCATTGATTAATCGAGTAATCGTTTCAGCTCTCATAGAAAATGATCAAAAAGTGGATTTTTAAATGTTTTTCTTCCGTAGAAACTGACGATGAAATCATAATTTTATCGCATAAACATAGTAATGATAACCTAATAATGCTGTTTGGCTTAACTTCAGACTAAATCAAATACATAAAAAGGTCTGTCCTGAGTTATTTATTAGTTTAGGACTCTGGGAAAGTGGAAAGACTTTAAAATCCCCAAAACTACTGGATCTCTGAGCTCTCTCACACACACCACACACATTTGAGTGATTCTCCGGGATCTTCCTTTGATAACTAATGTAATATGTTTTCACTTCCATCCACTGAGGTTCCACCGTGTCTGTATCTAAAGGAGCTGATTTAATGCCCTTCATAGTTTGAAATGTACTTTGATCTCATTGCAACTTTGGCATTTTATATCCCAAGTGGTGGCAAAAATATACCAACTATACCAACTGTGTTACCGACTGCGTAGCTCGGCTGTGGAAAAACAATCAGCAAAACAGTGTGGACAAAACAGTGTGGACAAAACAGTGTGGACAAAACAGTGTGGACAAAACAGTGTGGGCAAAACAGTGTGGGCAGAAGGGAGAAGGGCACGAAGGGCAGAAAAGGAGAACCAACCAATCACCAACTGCATGTTAGTTAACGAAATGCCCGACGACAGAGTTAATTGCACAGAATAAGGCCGGTAGAGAGTATAATTGACAAGAAATAAGTGAAAATTGTCCGACATAAATGTGAAACTTCTGTAAATTAATTCAGGTTTGTTCCGGAGTTCGCTGTTGGCAAAGCAAACAATTGATCCAATTATTGTACAGCTCCAGTTTCCCCCAAGGAGCTGCCACAATATCTCATTTACAGCCCAGCACACCATAAATCAGAGGAGTGCCAGGACTGCAACCTGACGGCGAGAAAAGAAACGTTAGCAGCATCCAATTACCGGTTCCGTATCTCCTGTAACACACCATCCTTCACTGCCCCCCCCCCTCGCTACAGTAGAGACGGGATTAAAGTAGAGAAAGAAAATCTTCTCTCGCGATCAGGTCATTTAAAACCTCCGGGATCTATCACGGTATAGCATCCATTCTGTGAATGAAAGTACTGAAGATCCTCTCATTAGAGAAGGTTCAGTTAGCTCGTTATTATCATTTATGTGCGTCACGATACCTCACTGTATGATTTCATCACGATTAATAATTCATTCTACGGCCGGCCCCAGATTAAAGCGTCACTCTGTGAAACAGCGTTGTTACAAACAGACGCCTGTTTTTAAGTGAGACAAAGGATCTGGAACTAGTTTGATGAGAACAATTCACCGCCTCAAGCTTCTGAAAGACTACAAGACATTTAAACGTGTCACCAGTGGCTCTGAAAGACAATCGAGAAAGATTACGATTTTAAAACAATACTTCAGGTTCAGGTTCAAAGTGAAATCTAATCAGAAAGCCTGCATTTAGTCATTTACTCATGAATAAAACTCACGTTATCCGTCTTAACTCGTTGAACTGAATAAACTTTAAAAACACAGATTTAGTCTCCCGTCATGTAGGTTTTGACTCTCTTAATGTATTCATGTGCATGTGAGTAAATGTTAACTTGTGATTTAATCCGTAACTAAATCAACAGTTAGCTGCAGCGCCGTGAGGGAGCATTAGATGTCGTCACACATAGAAGGGTTTGTAATCTGCTGCCACTTGAAGCCTATAAGAAGTAAGAGATTCTCACTTAACTCATATTCATATATCTTGACTTCGGGCTGGACGTTATGGACTAAAATATACATCACGGTATAATTTAAAGAACGGACGGTAACGCTACATATCACGGTGGATTAAGTCTTCCTAAAATGTGAATGGAAATGTTTCTGAAGTCCTGGTTTAGCTTCATTTGAACCATCCTGAAGTCAATGTAAACCTTCAAGAATTCTAACTACTGTCTTTGTACTTTGTTATTATCGTCTATTGTAGTCAAAACAGGAAATACATGATTGTATTCTCATTTAATTCTCATTCTCATTTTTACAGAGTAGAGCTTGAACGCACCATGAAATGCAACCTCCGCTAACTTTGGCTGTTTTATTTTATACGTTTATATTTTCTTTTGAGTGTGTAGCGTGAAGAGGTTCCAAATAAAATGAACCTTGAAGATTTGAGACGACAAGGCTCCAACGTTGTTGTTTTCATATTGAGTGAAATAATAAGTTCAAATAAAAGGTAATTAACATTGTTTGAACCGCTGTTCAAAAGTGAGCAGTAAAAAGATGAAAAAAAGGCCGTTACAAAAGTGCATAAAGTGAGAGGGAATGTGTGTGTGTGTGTGTGTGTGTGTGTGTGTGTGTGTGTGTGTGTGTGTGTGTGTGTGTGTGTGTGTGTACCTGGTAATGTTTGAGAGAGCCGTTGATCAGCAGAGTCGACTGCTTCTCCACTCTCTCAATGACCGCGTGGGCCACGCCGTAGTACGACTGGGTGCTGGTCTGTCCAGTGGGAACAATGTACTCGTCATCCACATCCTGCTTGGCTGACCTGAATGTATGCGTGTGTGTGTGGCGTAAAAAGAAGAAGAAGAAGAGACATTTTAATAAACCACTCTCAGCCCGACTGAACTGTGCGTTGTTAGAGTTGATTGATCGCTTCAAGGCGTAGTGCGGTCTGACGCCGGGGGGCTCAGCTGGAGTTCAGCCACAGCTCCTCGCTTAGAGTACAAAGCCTAACAGAGCTTTATTTATTCATGATTTATTCTGTTCCTTCTTTAATCTCGGTTAGAGCGGGTCACTCGGACAAAAGGCTCCCGCTTGGAAAAATCCGAAGGAGATTCTTTTATTTTGTTTCAAGGTTAAAAAACATGTTTTTAACTTTGGATGTTTATCACAAGAATATCACAAAAACTAATCCAACAAAGAACACTAAACTTCCAGTAAGCTAAGACTCGGGCCTTAAACTAGCGGGAGGTAAATACATAAAATACATTACTCGATAATGTGCTTGGCAGCCTCCACGAAGACTTCCACTCCGTTGGGATCGATTATCTTCTGGTCCTCCGGTTCTGCCTTGGCCCCCTCCTCTTCCTCCTTAGAGGGCCACAGTTGATAACACATGAATGAGATAAAAGCAGCAGCACAGACACACCAGAGAAGTGGCTCTGCATTGCCAATGTGCATACAGCTACAGCCCCCTGCTGGAGTGTGTTGGGTCTTTGGTGAGGCTGATCTAAAAACCCTCCTTCAGAGGGAGTTCATTAAGGACTACGTCACTGACCTCGTCCTCGAACTCGGAGCCGCTCTCCTCGCTGTCCGACCGCGGGGCGACTTCGTACCTGGTTTGTAAAAGGAGGGAAACAGGAAGTACAGTTACAACAACTCTTCTCCGTCAAGTCACACATAAAAATAATGAACACCTTCAGCAGCAATTAAAAAGCAGCGGCTCCCAAAATTACTTTATTTAGGATGCTGAATCCTCAATCCACCTTAAGAGGCTGGACCTCCTTTAAAAGCACAATGCCTCGTGATTCTGACCTTTTTAAAAAGGTCACAGTACGCCCGCAAACACAACTGACCCTTCAATAAGCCCCGCCCCCCCAGCTGCCACTCCGCCAAGCTGTCAGAGCTGCTTTACCGTGAAGATCACGCTGTCACTAACTGCACTCTCTGAACAGATATCATCTAACATCTGGAAAACAAACAACAAAAAGACTTCAGAGAGAAGCGTGCAGAAGGGTCTACGATATGTTTTTAAAGATGTCAAACTGGCAAAAGGTTAAAAAGATAAAAATAGAAGCTAAAGTCTACAGATCACAGTGTGAAAGTGAACACATCACCTATCTATCACCGTCCAACCTCTCCGGGTAACGAGTATCACGGTTACACAACGTTTAACCACGACTAGCTCCAAATCCACTAAACCAGCCTGACAATGAGGAAAATCTAGAGCGAATAGCTGTCGGACGCTGGTCAGAGCTGGTCGATTGCTACGCTACGATTGGCCAGTCTGTGTTCAAGGGGCGGGACTTAGCCAAGGGTCAATTAGTTACTCAAAAAAAGAAAATAGAAGTGAAATATAAATAAGCTTCTGGTCGCTGCTATGTGCGAACAGCGCAAGTGAAACAACAAAAAAAGTGCCACCTGCTAAAACTCATGATATCAACTTATAAATACTTTCCAAACTACACAAACAGCATGAGAGGTTGACTATGTTTGGATGTTTCTAAGCCCTCCTCCTCCTCCTCCTCCTCCTCACCCGGGGTTCATCTCCAGCCAGGCCTCCAGCTGGCTGGATTTGGGAGCGTCCGTCCCCTGCAGGACTTTCCCCGTCTCCGTCTGAATCACTTTGACGGGCAGCTCACTCATTTGGCTGCTCTCGTCAATGGGCTGCACGACAAACAAACAAAAAGGAGAAAACGTGTCGATAGATAAAACTGAACTCGTGTCGGAGCACAAATGTTAATGTTTTTAGCGTTTTAAATAACAGAATTCTTGTATTTTCTCTCAGGCTGCGGCATTGTTTGTTAAAATCTTATCATTTTATCTTGACACGAGAACAATGAGCTACAGTATCTGAATTAATTCTTACATCAGTAGCTCCTCATGTTGCTGCTGTTAATGCTACGTAATATTTAATGCTTTGTAATATTGCCCGACTCTAGTGGATATAAAGCCCACCTCGCCTGACTATGACATCAATATGACACTAGAACTAAACTATCTGGACAATAATTAGTATTTCTGTCTGTGTTCCAATTCAGATCAACATGACTTGAAGTTCTGTTCTTGCTTCACTGGTTCATTATTTAAATGGTACTCGGAGGGATATCAAACCCATCATCTTCATTAAAATCCAGCATTTGAGACTTCAACAGCACCCTTCAGAGGTAAACAACTTTGACGGATGTCTCTTCCAAAATTGGGCATTAATCGTTTCCATTTCTTCACAAAGGAGGGAGAACACAATTAAGAGCTGAGGGAAGCTGTGAGGATTCACACTTCAGAATTCAAATTCTCCGTCTTTTGCATTATTTATTATGTGAGAGGTGCTTTGGTTGCAGTGTCATCGAGGGTAGAATCTGCCTCTGAATGGATATTCACAGTGTGATCTGACTGTCTGCCAGAGCAGCTGAGGTGAAGTGCAGGTTTGGTTTCATAACACAGCAGAGCATGAATATCATAACAAGATTTGAATGATAGTTAAATATCCTCAAATAAACAAAAGGACAATATTAAAGCCTGATATTCGATCTGTAGAACAGGTAGGAATATGAAATACCCTTCAAACCTGCAATAACAAGTTGTAAGACAACAGTGAAACGGTCACTTTTTAAGTTGATATGGTGAACTTATCAGCATACAGAAGCTTCTTTACACAACCAGCAGTAACAGCATCATCATTCACTAGGAGTCGTTTTTGTGTAAGTACAATATTCTCTCTAGCTCTGTGTTTTTGGGTCTAAACTAACTCCTGAGGGAACATATCCGTCTCTTTAGCTGCTAAACGCTCCACGACGTTCACCGGCTAGTCTCTAAATGCGTCCGTCTGCGAGTGAACAGTGGGGATTTACAGCTTTTTCCACTGAAAACACCAAAACAAAAACACCTATAAAAGCCGTGAGAAAACAGTAATGTCTGGACAGCTAAACAATAAAACAACAAAAAAGGAATAAAAAACCAACTGGAAGCTCTGAGACTCACCTCTCCATCAGGTCCAATGGCGCTGGTGCCTTCTCCATCTCCATCCACCTTCTAGACATCAAACACATGAACACATTCAGCTGACGTATCGTCACACATCTTATTCTGTAACAGCAGGGTGTGTTTAAAGCACAGGTAACAGCAGCATTATGTCATTCCTCAATAATGGCGGATCTATAATGGCATAGTTTCCTCCAATACGCCGCTAAAGAGCAAGGAGGAGCTCTCCATCAGGACCATCACGGGTCATGTGGGGTACTTTGTTGTGTTTTTTTAGGGGGTCATCACCACACATACAGTCTATGGGTGACACACAGGATGTGGTTACACACAGAGCCTCTTCAAACGGCTAACGTCAGCGTCAGGGACCTCAGACCGGGGTGTCGCGCACGTGTTCGTTCCGGTCAAAGACGACACCGGCGGAGTTCTCCGATTCGCTCCGCCTCTCCGACAGACGGTGTGAAATTACGTATCGAGTAGCGCCGTGTCTCCGAGCTCGAGACCATTTTCAATGCTTGAGGAGGTAATGCGATCCTTGACAATAAGGTTTGAAATAAACTAAATAACGAACCATGAGATTAGGGGGATTACAGGCGATAATTCATCTCACAGTTAAATCCGCGGCCGGTGCTCGGAGGGGGGAAGATTGGATTTGCTTTATGTAACGACAGACAAAACTGAAAGAGAACAAGAGCAGCGCCGAGCTGTTTTCACCCTGAAAGACGTTTACTGCTTCGGTCAAGCTCCTGTGAAATTGAAACTATTTTAAAGGTTTTACGTTGAGAGCCACACACACAGTAAAGAAGCCAGAAAGTGTTGGTTTCGCTCCTTTCATGTTCATGTTTTTGACAGAAGATAGTAAAAGCCGTGGAGCTACATCCTGTGAATAATCACCACCTGAACCATTTCTCGTCCTACCTTCTTTTTCTTCTTCTTCTTCTTCTTGTCCTTGGCAGCTTGTGCAGCTTTGTGTTCGTACACCAGGGTGGTGAGGTTGGCCACGTATTCGTCCGTCTGCTGCAGCAAGTAGGCCAGACGCTTGTCTTTCTTCTGGTCGATCAGTTTTCGGTAGCCTTCCTCATCCTCAGCCTGAGAGAGAGAGGGGGGGGGGGGGGGGGGGGGGTGACAGGAAGTTCAAGGTGGGATGGGAATCGATGGAGCCTTATTAAATACATCAGTTATCAGCAAGACACTTGTTAACATTAAATACTGTTTCCTAGTCACTGTCATGAACGAACGGTCTCTACTTACTACGCTGGCAGCGGCCTCGGATCATTAGCTCTGACTGTGAGTCCTGAACGCCGTCTACCGCCTGCACTCGTATTTATCAGGTCAAATTCATAGGAAAACGGGTATAAAGCTGCAACAATTAAGCGATTTCTCGCCAACTATTTTATCGATTTAAAAGTTTAAGTAAGAAAAAAAAATAAAACTTTGATTCTAGATTGTTAAATGTGAATATTTTCTGGTTTTCCTTCTCTTTTCTCCTCTGTGACAGTAAACTGAATATCTTTGAGTTGTGAACAACACAAGACATTTGAGGACGTCATCTTGGGATTTGGGAAACACTGATTGATACTTTTCATCATTTTCTGAAATTCTAAAGAACAAACAACTGATCGATTCACTGAGAAAATAATTGACAGATTAATCGCCCTTGAAAATAATTGTGAGTTGCATTCCTACAAAGATATTGATTGTAGTTACTGTGTATAAAGTGATGTATACTAACTTCAGACGATGAAAAGATGTGCTGAGTTGGTACTAGGAGAGAGACTGGTACGTAAATCATTCAGTGTTACAGATTCAACTTTTTAAATCAGTTAGAAGAAAGAAAAAACGTCCAGTCCAAGAGCAAGAGCTGCATATTTATACTACTGTACTAAAGTCTCTCATTAGCTTAAAATACTTGTATTCAGAATAAACAGGACTGTTTGGAAATGAAGTAAAGAAAAAATGTATGTGAATAGTTGCATTCAAGAAAGATTAATGATGGATTATATTAACATTTAGATGTAGAATTCTGGAGGTGCCAAATATGAAAGCTCACTACAGATCAGACACTCATCAGTCACATCTACGCAATACAGCAACTATGAGCTATGACTAATAAACAGAAGAGGCAAAAACTGTGAAAATAAAACAACAAATACTTAGTCCAGTGACTTTTACTCAAATCAAACCATGTCACTAACCTTTGTGACTTCATGGCCAACTACTAGAATGTAATTTATTATTATAACTAATAAATAAAGAGAGGCAACTATTCACTGAGCTCAGCCAAACAGTGACGCTCATGTCACAAGGAAGGCTTACAAGCCAGCAGGACAGCTCATGTGGCTTATAGGTACCAGTTAGATGGACCGGTCCGTTTGTTGGGACCGATGAAGATGCTTTTGTGCCGTACTGTGGAACTGTGATTTATTCATACAGTATTTATCAGAGTATGCTCTCTGTGAGTGTGAGATGTTTGCTCCCGAGAGGAGTGATGCAGTTAATATTTCGCCGGTCCTTACCATGAGCCTCCTCATCCTCTCCTTCTCGATTCTCTCCGTCTCCTTCTTCTGCTCCCGCTCCGTGTTGGTGTGCCAGGTGGCGATCGCTCGGGTGAGCTTCTGCATTTTACCGGACATCGAGCGGTGATACTCTTTGAAGTCTTTAGCGTGCTGGAGGATGCTGTTGAGATATTCCTAAAAACAAAAACAAGTCACAGAACTCGTTGAAGCCTAAATGTCTATTTTGACCACGTGGTAGAATTACCGCCTTGTCGTAATGTTTTTCCTCTTCCTCATCTGGACTTTTTGCCGACCCAGCTCTTCTTCTCTGAACTCACCTGGTGTTTCTGCCTGCGCTTCTTCTCCTGCTCCAGCTTCTGCTGCTTCTCCAGCTTCTCGGTCATGCGAGCCTCCCTCAGCGTCTGCCGCTTGCTGCGTCTGTACGCCTTCGAGTTGAGCGCCGTCTCCAGGGTCGTGTCTCGCCTCATGCACGCCACCACGTCCTGTCTCAGCTGGAGAAACGCGCGGATTAGTTAAATCCATACCGTCGAAAACCGTGCACGTTAAAAGGAAATTTAAATAATACATCAAACTGCAGCTTATGAGACACCTTTACATTCTGCGAAGTCCAATTAACTCGGAAGTTATTTTATTAAAAACTTTGTGGCATTGTGGTGAACTTCATAAGAAGATATTACAAATGTGAAGGTGCCGTGAGGCAAAAACTAAATTAGATTAAACTGTAATTAAATTACTATTTTACATGAAGTTATTTTGTAATATTTATTACACACAACTGAAGTTGGAGAGACCAACGGCAACGAAAACACCTTTTTAAGATTCCTTTTAACCCTCTAACCATTTCATTGCCTAATTGTCTATTCCTGTGATGCATGTTTTTTAATATTTCTCTCTATTTGATATCCTTTGAAAAGTTTCTTTGACTTTCTGGAAAAGCGCCTCCTAAATAAAATGTGTTATGATTATTATTTAACTAATCTGTGTAGATAGCACTAGAATGCAAATCTGAGTAAATTGCATTTTTGTACAGAAAAGATTTGTCTCTCATCTGTTTTGGCTGCTGATGAACTTAAATTCTTTCTAACAGTGAGGTATTCTGGGTAAATCAACACTCTGTGCTGTAACATTGAAGATGAAACGAAGCCCTCGCTGTGTACCTGCCGCTGGAAGTTGAGCAGACGCAGCGCCTTGAGCTCCACCGTGGCTTTGGTCCTCAGGTCAGGGGGCAGCGAGCCCGGCAAACTCTCCAGCTCCTGGATTCGATGTGCAATCCGAGCCTGCAGCCTGAGGAGCATTAACGACGGCGGTAAATCAAACTGTAAAACAACCGCTCTGGAAGGACTGCAGCGTCTCAAACCTCCGCTGGACGGACGGCAGACCTGCCTCGTCCCTCCAGGACGCAGCGGGAAGGTTAACACACGTGTGCAACGCCGTCAAACACAACAGCCTTTAAAAGAGATTAATGAAAGAGTTCTGTACGGAGATAAGTGAGCCGGACTTTGTGACTACAAAGTGGAGAGAGACATTTTGATTCAGAGAGAGGTAAAGTGTCTATAGGACATAGATTGTCCACTTGAAAGCAGTGACAAGTTGATTTTCCAACTGTAAAAAGTTTATGTTAAAAAGAAAAAGATTGTGCCAATACATCGTTGCCACATTATTTAAATAACTGATTTATATATTATAAATAAATCTGCGACATCCTGTTGATATGCGAGCCACACTAAACCTTATTGAGTTAAAAGTTCAGTATATTTATATAAAAGCAGTATTTTCCTCCTACAGAGGATACATAACCGGTTCATACTGGCTCTTTATAGTCTGCTCATCAACCGAGTCGCATATTCTGCTGAAGTTACACTTCACGTAGAACTTCAACTCTTCGGAGGGTTGACCATGACAGGGAGAGGACATATTTTGTACGACTAGAACAACAAAGCCTTGGCCTGTCCTTGTGTCTCCGTGTGGGAATCTACAGCAGGTACGTTTCCCTCATTACAATTCAATCCAACACTCGCTCATATGTCTCGTCGTCAAAAGCGGCTCAGGGAAGCACAGAATCCATACAGAGGAACTAAGGAGTGCGTATTTTGTAGTACTCTCATGTAGCTTCACCTCATACACGCCTGAGGGCGACACTGGATATAAGTTATTAGCTCGGACTTTATTGTTTGGATTACTCAACTCTCAGGGAGCCTCAGATGTTTATCAATAAACAATAAGCTACTCTTGTATTCCAACAGTTCCACAGTAGGTGCTTCATGTTCAGACGGCCTAATTGGCCCGAGAGGTCGGCTGTCTGAGCGCTTCTTGACTACTGCAGCTCATCAAAGGTGACGTGAAGAAGAGATCATCGACACAAGAGGCTTAAAGCTGCATGAAGGAGCCTCAGAGCGATTAAGACCTGTGAGCCTGCCTCGTATCTCCGTCTGCCGTCTCTTGTTTTCAGAAAATGATTCAGCCTGTGGGCTAATATTACAGAGATACCAGTGAGTTGTGTTGTTTATGCGCACAAGCTTTACCAACGAACACGAGGGGCTCCGACACATTATTAAAAGTTCACAGGTGAGACTTGTTCTTCTCTCTGGATCTGACTGGACAGACGTCGTAACATTTCTGAATTAACAGAATTTAAAAGTTATACGTTCATTTGTTGCTTCAGTCTTATTTTGAAAATCTTTAAAATGATGCTCGCTAATGAGCGTCAAAGAAAAGTTGGACGCTGAAGTTTTCAAACTACATCAGTTTAATATGCTGATTCTGAATAAAATGAAAGAACAACACACACGTGTGAACTTTGAAGTGATTTTTTGACACCAACACAATGTGTTGAAATCAGGAGCCAAGAAAAAGACTTCGTAATTTACAAAGATTTAAAATGAGTGCTGTAAATGCTGTGGTTAATTTAGAAACACAATCAAATAATTACATGATAAAGATGAAATGAATTGATTAAATGGAACTTAAAGTAGCTGTTCATGGCACATGAACAGTCCTGTGTGACGACCCCAGAGTAAAATGACTATATGATGAACACATAAGTACCTGTACTCTCTCTCCTGCAGGATCCCCACGGGGTCCAGGCCCTGGGGCTTCTGGATTGGCGTGATGCGGTTCTGTTTCTGCAGCTGGAGCATGGGGGACACCTGCTGCCCGGGAGGCTGGGGGGTCACCGAGCCGCCTGGCATCGGGGGCCCGGCCGGCAGGGCCGAGGCCTGAGGAGGAGCGGGGGAGGGGCGTCCGCTGGGTACCGGGGTGAGGTGCTTCTGAGCGATGGCTTGAGTTTCACCAACCGGACCTGGAGACCAAAGACTTAGTCTGTCAGCGGGGTCACGTCACAGTCGGGCAGGTTTATACTTCATGAAAATCACCAAATAATCATAAGTAGTTATTTTGACACCAATGTTTTATGGATTTATCAACTGTTTTAGTGACGTTTTTCTTTAATAGCAACTACTTTAACCAGCCGGGTTCAGTGAAACAACAACGTTTCTCTGTCAGACACCTACATGTAACGTTACAGGACTTTCCCCTCCCAGACTCTCACTCTCTCTCTTCCCTCCGAGGTTAACCTTAATCTAGACGTAGATCTCTTTCTTTGGTTCTTTCCCTCACCTGGGACCAATTTGCCGTGAGAGTACCTTCCAGCAGCAGTTGCTCTTCGTAAAAACTGTTTTTATTCTGATTTAAATTGGCCTCAGTGGGAGATGAGATTTTGTATCTTTCGTATTGTATCGATTTGTTTTTGACTATTATTTCAGATATTACTTCTGTTAAAAACAGAAAATATATCTTCCTTAAATCACCAGAGAGAGAATGTCCAACCCTAACTTTCACGTCTTAATCATTAAGACATGATCCGTTCGTTAAAGTTCCCATGAAACGGTGAGCAGTGTTAATTGATTTTGTCTATTTACGGGTTTCCTGTTAACACAGTTAGAATATTATTTGACTTGTTCTGAATATTAACTGCTGTTAACAGAAGCCAAAGTTGCTGAACGTGCTTTTCATTACTTTAAACTTTAAACATGCGTATGTGTATAGGTCCCACTTGTGTGTGTGAGATGCAGAGACCTGGAAAAGCCTGTTTTGCTGCCAGTGTGTGTGTGTGTGTGTGTGTGTGTGTGTGTGTGTGTGTGTGTGTGTACACTGTGATGGTTTATTCAGAGAGCTACAGGCAACTGGGACGGTTCTCAATGAATGCAATATTTAAGAGGTGGATCAATGCTTCAAGTTTAATGACAGCTATGATCTTTCCACCTGAGAGCCCTCGGCATGAAGTCTCATGTTTAAAAGAAATATTTATAAAAAGAAATAAAGAAAAACATACTTCAAAAGCTTGGAAGTCAAAGAAAACAAACTTTAAAAATCAATGACAAAGAAAACCTTTTCATAATTCATCCTACTGGTAATTATCTCCACAACATTTAGTCATCAGAATATTTTGCCCAACTTTAAACAGAACGAACGGTATTCTTTGCTCTCTGGAGCCCAGTTGGGATTTGAGGCATATTCATCAACAGCACCGCGCTTCTCACTCTTTGCTGGCTTTGAGAGAAAACCAGAAATAAACATATTCAAACAGTTTCCCTCTTTGCAGCAGAAACAAAAAGCGCTGCGCTGTCACGCTGTATTTTCAATCAACCCTGGATTGCATCACCTCTCCACACACCATCCCCGACGGCTTCAAAAAGGATTCACCTTCACCTCCTTTCAAAGAGAATCTGATGTAAGACTACACATCAAACAGAGTCTCATACCTTTCACTCCGACATCAGATTATCAATGTGTGGAGTGAACAGCTGGATTATGAATCAAAAAGGTAAAGCAGCTCGGTGTGGCTTCGGGCGACACACTTTGCTCTTCACTTATTCAGGACGTACTTACCGTCAGACCACGGCTTGGCTCCTGCGCTCTGATTGTGTCCTTGCATGGTTGGGGTGGGGCAGGGACTTGACTGGGGACCACCCAAAGGTGCCATTGGCATACCTTCCAACACAATAACAATTCATATTTTAAGAACTTCACACATAACGTGAGCCGGTGATGGGACGGTAGCTACAGTTTGAGAAACGTGATTTTTTGGTTTTCTTGTTTGTTTCTTGTAGAAAATGCTTCACATCAACAGTTTCATGCTTCTCACGTTGTTTTTCTCTGTTCAGGTTTCGGACTGTTGGTCGGACAAAACCAGTTATTTAAATATGTAAACTTGGACTTTAAGAAATTATGATGGGCCTCTTATACATTTTTTGACCATTTATAGACTTAGCATTTATTCAATTAAGTGTTGTAATACCAGCAGATTAATCTATGATGAAAATAATTTGTATTTGTTGCTGCTGCGAGCTCGTCTTACTGCGTAGATATGTAATAGTTAGAATGTATGAATACATACATAAATGTCATATATATATATTTCTTTCAGATGGAAAAAGGTAAGGAGAGACATGGGTGCTCATATGTAAAAAAAATAATTAAAAAAATCCACAATTAAAAGCTGTTACTCATTCATTCATTATTTCAGAATAAAAGCCTTGTGTTGACAAATGAAGGGATTCTGTCTAAAGAAAGACACTCGAGGGCTTTTATCTTTAACCAGCAGCCGGATGTCTTTAGTTAATAACAGTTAAACTATGAACCATTTTTAATGTCTTTGACATGTTCTACAGATATAGACATTGAAACTGAAGTAATGTTGCTGGTACGATGTCAATAAACGTTCAACAGATTACTTCCTCTGTCTATCTTTGCAGTGAATCAGCCGCGCTGCTCACTCAGGCCGTGAGTCCCGGCCGTAAATAGTCTTTAATTGATGCTCCGTATACACAACAATCTCAATATCCAGTACCTTTGCACATGACCATTTTTAAGCCCCTCTTCCCAAAAAAAACCAAAATATTTAGCGATTACCTGACTCTGACACCTTTAAGATCATTTGCCACAAAAAGCCTCCAAAGAAACGTGCAATAATAAATCTAAACTGACTTTTTTGGGGGGATTTATGGAGTTTTGTGCGTCAGACAAGCACTGCATTAACAAGCACTTATATAATGTTAAATATGTAATCATACTATACGACGAGATAAGCTGCATACTTTCCATCATATTAATGGTTTACTGCACTTATTGGCCGATAAGATTTCTTAATAATGCCGAGAGCAAACAGACGTTCATAAAAATGAGTTCGAAATCACAAATATGTTGACACCATAATTGTGATTCATACCATGAAAAGCATCTCTGACACCAGAAAATCACTTGGATTTGATAAACTTGAATGCATCGACATCTCAGTGTGCGAGCTGACACACTGTTCATGGCACATTACACGTGTGGAAGCTCTCGGGTCAAACTCTCGGCCCCACTGAGATATGAACCATCCTCGTTTTGAGGACGCCTGGCTCACATTTCATGGAGGACACAGAGCTCATATTAAAGTGTCGTGTGTGTTCAGATTTAGTTGCATTACTTCACAACGTCACACAACAAAACCAGTTTGTATCTGTGTCTTCTTACCTGGAGGCCTGTTGTAAGGGCTACCACTAGGTGCCTGCTGCTGCTGTTGCTGCTGTTGCATTGTGGGTAGACTCCTCTTGCCCTGAACAGCCAGCTGGAGGTTATCAGGCAGCGGTTGCCCACGGCCAAGGATCTTGTAGGCCAGGATCTGAGCTCTGAGCTGCTGCAGCTGGACCGGACTGAAGGCAGAAGGTCCCCGCCCCTGCTGGCTCATGTTGGGCCCGGCTGACTGGGGATCCATGGGCATCATGGGGCCCGACTGGGAGGGAGGCATGTGGGGCGGTGTGGGCACCCCACCTCCTGACATGGGACTAGAAGCATGCTCATGGACACCCATGGGGGATGGATGGGGGGATATGTATCCTACAGTGGAGGCGAGGAGAGATTTTTTTTTTTAAATGATTTTAACAGAACCAAAATTCACATTAGTGGCCTTAAAGCGGTAGGTCCCAACCTGGTAAATACATCTACGCTGTTGACAGATTATTAACAAGACAGAAAAACAACAAATTCATTTTTCTCTGACACAAAATGAGTTGAGAAACGTTTTAATACTTTCCTCCAATCTCTAGCAGTCTTTTTCTTGTTAACGCATTTGTTATTTTTAACAGTATGAGGAATAATCCCAATTTGGTTGTTATAATCTGGAGGTATATGATTGTTTAAGGTGGACACAGGTCAAAGAGAAACCACTGCCTTAAAGTACTGATTTCTGATGCTCCTGAGAAAAAGAAAGCTGCCTCAATACAAACTTCAATTAATAAAACAATCATATTTCATTTTGCCTGCTTAGAAAGCTTAAGTAATAGGATACCTTGGCTGTGCTGGTCCATCGGACTCTGAGGAGGCCCCATACCACTATGCAGAGACCTCATCCCCACACCTTTCATGTGGCCAAAGTGCATCGCATCCGCCATGGTCTTCTCGTTCATCCCCTCCATGGTCTGAAAGTAGAAGAAGATTAAGATTCAGTCATTGTATACGACGCATTTTCACCCCAGCCTGTAATCTCTAAAGCAACTTGAATTGAAATGACTCGTACTACCGCTTGCAAAGAGCGAAACGACATGTTTCTTTCTATTCATTACAGGTCACATCTTTGACAAAAGTCGATCAGAAGGCCAAAGAGGTTTATTAACAACCGGCTATGTATATTTCTAAAGTGCAACATGTCGAGACACTCAAGAGAAGACGAGAAAACACACAAGCAGAGACACACTGATGCTTGTAGGTTTCCACTTTGGACTTTTCTGTTTTCTTTGTCTTTCTTTTGTTTAGGTGACAATGACAAGTATAGTGCAACCAATCATTAAAACTAAACAGTAAGAACTAAGCCTGTTGAAGACGTCACAGAGTTATAATATAACTAGAACATTGTCCTTGAGCAAGAGCAAGGTTGGAAATGAACACCAGTCAAATGCTGTAAAGAAATACAAGTGGCAGCTGGATTTGCATGTTGATTGTACATTTTAAACAATGAGCAGGCTTAAAGAGAACCTTAACAGCACACTGTACCTTGTGCATAGGATACATGCCATCCTGAGAGTATTCACTCTGTCCCTGCATGCCATGAGGTGCGTTGGGTGTTCCAGGTCCAGGACTGGGTCCCATCATACTGTGAACGGAGCCCGGTGAGGGGTCCGGCCCAGGGCTAGGGCCCAGGATGGGCCCCGGGGATAGACCGGCCCCCGGAGAAGGGCCAGGATGTGACATTCCGCCGGATGTGTCTGAAGGGGTGGACATCTACTGGACTGCTGGGAGCATACCAGACAGCTTCAGAGGGGGGGATTTCAAAGTCATGAAAACAATAAAAGGTCAATTACCACCATTACATTATTATGTCTTAAACTGTTGTATAAACTGTTTGAGTTGCATTTCATGTATGAAATAAAGTTTATTCAGAGACTTAACATTGGATAACATCAATGTATTACCCAGCCATCATCATTGAGTAGCTGTATATGATAAAAAAAAAATACAAAAGAAAGTATAACATAAAGTATTAATTTAATTAAGTGGTGTTAATAGATTATTTATAGCTTGTAGAATAGGCATTTTATTTTGTTATAGATTGCTACTGACGATGATGGAGATGAGTTTGCCTTTTCTAAAGAATATAAAGCAAATGGCACCTTTGATCTAAAAAGATAGAGTTCTGCTTTAAGCACAGGCATAAATCAGAATGAATAACAATAACCTGTTTACTCTGTTTTGTAATATGTATTGTTGGTCTACCTTGCAGAGTCCCTTCATTATCTGAATTAATAAACACTTTGATAAATAACATGCATTTCTCTCCCTTCTCTACTGCCAATAAAGGCCCAAATCCCCAAAGAATATGTAAATCAAAGCCAATGCAATATTTCGGCAGAGTGTGACTTGACACGATTACAAAACAAAAAACACGTCCAGGCCTCATTGTCATACAGGTAAAGGCCTGAGTAACAACAGCAGCATGAGCCATTACATTAAACATACTGCGTGCTTTAGAGACAAAGAGAGCCATATTGAGTATGTGAACTGCAAGCCTGGTAACGTAAACAAACACCTGTCTCACTGCACATCTGTCCATCCACTGTCTCTTTGTTACACTACACACTACTGTCTATGACTTCCTGCAGTCAGACCTCAGAGCCATCGCTACTGCAGATATAATATGTTCACCTACAGATTATATTTGTTTAATCATAAGCATAACACAATGACTCACGTGTGCTATCGTACAGTGAGGTAGTCGGTAACGTAATTACGAGTAACAATCAATGCTATCACCTCATTCTCGAGCAAAAAAAGGCATTATTTACAGCGTTAAAACAGATGTGTAAATAAATATGATCAGCATTAACGTTAACAGTAAAATACAGAATAAATAGCACGGTACAGGTGGTATAAATAGGTTAACGTGCATCGTTGCTTTCTGACAATTTCCGTACAGTTACAGTAACGTTAGCTTTGTGTATTTATATTAACTCTGAATGGATCATGGCTTCCTCAAAAACACTGGTGGCCATCACGGATATACAAGGCAAACAAATCATAATGTTTCGACAAAATGTAAGCTCCTGACACGACTGTAGCGAATTTTGAAGAGATCAAAATCGACTTTAATATTAAATTTAGAAGCACACGAGGACGCCTAAGGTCGTCTGCGTCAGGGAACGTAGCTAACTAACGTTAGCAGGCGTTAGCTAACCTGCTATGCTAACCTGCTATGCTAGCTAGCTAGCTAGCTAGCTTCGAGTACCGAATCTCCATCTAGCGAACTGTCCTCGTTTCGCAAAGTTTGGACAGTTAGCTGAATGCTACAGTAGCTACATGTCAGTTATTTATCACAGATGAAGCGCCGTTGGTCAATTTACCTTTCGGCTGAACTGTAACTGCACACAATTAGATGAAAATATTGTTTTGTTTCCTTCAAAATATGACTGCTGTCCCAAAAAGTTCACTCCCCCCTCGGTGTTGTTTTGCTGACAGGTCAAGATTTTTCTTCCGTCGCCATTGCTGATTTGTCAATGTCACCGGAAGTCCCTTCCACAGTCCACAGTGATTGGCTGGATCTCACGTCAATCAACGAATTTTTGCTTCCTGGGCGTGTCTCTGCCCTGCAACCATCACTGTAACTTTCTGGTTGAGTGGCCGACTGCAAACAAGGCGATGCACAGTTTACTACAAACTCGGAGATCTTGTCAACCATAAAGCAAATAAAATAGTAATGTAATAACTTGTGTCTTATACTGTTATAAGCACCAGTGCAAATGGGAAATAGGTTTTGATCTGCTGTTAGTGCTCTTTAAAATCGTATTTATTTTGGTAGATATTGGCTTGCATTGGTGGAATACAACAACATACCATTCATTTTGAATTAAAGAGAGAAATTAAAGAGAGATTAGCTACTTTAGGTTACTTTTTGCACCACTACAGTTCTTCCTACACCTGTAGTTACCAGGTACTTTGCAGATTGCAATCTCACACATAAAACCTACAACACGCCTTTAAATTATGATGCATTTCTTACAGATCAAACAACTCAACTGTATATAAAGTAGCATCAAAAATAGTCCAATATGATACTGAGGGGCGAGGGTGCATTTAGTACATATTGCTAATAATACTTCCGCACACTGAAGCAAAATTATGATCTTCACTTGTATTTTCACATTGTAGTATAGCTACTGTACGTTTGGCACCCTGGCTTTTTTGAAATAGAACCATTATGCAATAGCTTAACTCAAATTATAGGAAATTATCCTTTTTTTTTTTACATTTTAGCAGCTCTTTAACAAAAGGAGGAATACTGCACCTTAATTAGTGTTAAAGATAGAATTAATTTAATCATTTAATCATAAATTAAATGATCAAATCAAATAAATCTGACTGACAGTGGCCAATAACCCAGCGCCTACATATAACAGAGACAGAGATAATAAATGGATGTTTTCATATGTTTCAAAACAACTATGTGGTAGTGTTTGGACTTTTCTAACAGGTTTCTAATTTAAAAGCTCCTTGGTGAACTAGGTAAAGGCTAAATGTTCTAAAACGCTCCTCTGAACCGTCCTTAAAGGGAACACAAGATGGCAGCAGTGACCAGCAGTTGCCTCAATAAACTGGCCTCAGCAGCTCTGTGCTGTAACATCTGGCAGGTAATGAATTCCCACAGACTTCAGAGCTCTAAACAAACATGCAAAGTCCAGAGTGATGGACTGCTGGCCCTCATTTACGTACACTAACTTAGTAAGTCGGATGACAGCAAAGTGGAGTTTTAAAGGCAAGCCATGCAAATGACACACAGGTTTTAGTCAAGCTCCATTTGCATCCTTCTGATATCAGAAACTTTGTTTTCATTATGAAAAAATAAAGCTGTTTTTACCGGGCATTCGTTTGCTTAAGCTCGACTGAGCGATTATGTTTTCTGTCCTGTTTTTTTTTTTCTTCATTGCACAGTTCATAATTTGTCTGAATTTACATCAAGTGTATCTTATCCAAATAGATTAGAATAAATATAACGAGAACCTTCTTAAAATCACACATGAAAATAAATATATAATAATAATAATGATAATCTTTATTTTTATAGCAAATGTCATGCAGACTATGTAGCTCAAAGTGCTAAACATTTCAAATGAAATGAAAATACAAAATCTTCCTTTTACAGAAAGCATGCATTTTGCACTTACATTTCAAGTGTAATTAAAAAAAATCAACAGTTTAATAAAAACTGGAGAATATTTTACATTTAAAATGACAAAATGAAAAGATTACAAATTAAAATGTATGAACATAAAAGTGTTTAAATACAGAAAAGATCATTTGAAAGACAGATGTGGGACTCTGTGGAGCGCATATACAGTACTGTTAAAAAAGAAAGACTTGGTAAAATATATGTTTTTAAGTGATGCTTGAAAATGTCAACAGAGGCGGCCTCTCTAATGCTTTTGGGAAGGTTGTTCAACAGTTTGGGAGCATAAGAGAAAAGAGCTGCATCTCCAATTAGATGTCTCAATAGATATCTTTTTGGCTCTATCGTCACCAAACTGCATGCTGTGTGGAACAAGTACTGGCTTCAGCTTCAGTGAAGAGAAAATATATGTATGTTCTCGAGAAAATGATGTCTGTGCCGTCATAGAAAAGAATGAGGCCTCTATCTATACAGGCGATGACACTTGGATGAACTTGTAAGACATTCAAAGCACTGCGGCCTGACAGCCCATCATTTGAATACCTCACATATAAATAAACAAAGCCTCACATTTAAACTTTGATCTTGACTTCCCCTCCTCAACAACTCTGCCCTTTCTTATACGTCTATATAAAGGATGTGCACAGGGTTCCTGAATGTAAATTTTACCCAAATAAACTATACCTAATTAACTTTGCGGTTAAAGCCACCGCCCCCCCTTCAAATTCACCGAGCCAGGAAAGAGCTCGGCCGCAGTCATTTGGCAGTGAAAGGACTAGTGGTTGTGGCTTCCATTCACCTTGAAACCATCCGTAAAAGGCTCCGGTGAACCACCGGCGTGACATTTTATTCAAAGCCTACAGGTTTTTTAAATGGATGGGCCAAACAATGGATCACTCATTTACAGGTGCAAAGATGGCTCCTTGAATTCACCCTTCTTCATCCTAAATCCCCC
The DNA here is from genome assembly GCF_910591455.1 of Pholis gunnellus. Lineage (NCBI taxonomy): Eukaryota > Metazoa > Chordata > Actinopteri > Perciformes > Pholidae > Pholis > Pholis gunnellus. The sequence continues at coordinate 26,379,536 of NC_136532.1, forward strand.
TCTTCATTTGTCTCTGGAAAGGCAAAATGAAATAATAATAATAAATCTGTCCAAATTTAATGTACCAAGAAATACAAATAAAAAATACCCATCTTTCTTTGTTATTATTTTACTTTTCAAATAACTCATCTTGTAGAGAAACAATAATTAGTCACAATATTCATTATTTTAGCAATAGAAGGTAATCTGATAGCTTTATAGGTTACATACCAACTTACCACACTCTTGCAGATGAGATCTTCATTTCAATATCTATTGTTTATTCATGTAATCTAAAAGTACAACTAAAAGCATAAATGTCACCATTGCATGCACCACCAACTTTAAGCTGATTTGCATCTGTAATTGAATTCAACTTTACTGACTTTCTAATAAATGGGTTACTGTCAAGCATCTGACATATAGACAACAGTCAGACTACACACATACACACACATTGAAACACACAATTGCGATCCACAGGTGTGTGCAAACAAAAGGAGTGTTATAATTAGTTTTACATGAGCCACATTTGGCAGCGAGCTGTTTGCTTTCTGCCTGTGTCATCTGAGAGTTTCATTTGAATAACCAATGCTTACATTGTGGTGCACTTATTTTTATTTCTGAGTCAGATGATGGAGTGAATGTTTAAACAGGAAAGACAGCCTGCATCGAAATAATAAAGAGGCCATATTTATTATGGTACTGGCGAATGCGCTTATGTTTAAACTTAGCGTTTAGCACATTAGATCTGTCGCTACTTGTGTAGGAATTTTATTTTCCCAGTAAGCATTGCATACAAATTGTTATTGACATTAGCAGCTGACAGAACGCGTTCCTCTTCATCCTGTTTCTCTTTTCTGCCTTCTGCACTCTCCTTTCTTTTTTTGTATTTTCCTCCTCTGTCATTTTTTTGTTCTTTCTCTTCGTCCTCTCCATTTTCGTAGTTCAACTTCTACATATTACTTTCTTTTTTTCTGCCAATTCTTCTTCAGCTACTTGCTCTAACTCTCTTACCTAGAGATCTAGTCATATCAGAGAGTGGCACAGCAAAATGAAATCATGCATTTTCACGAAATATGTGTTTAGCCAGCCAGTAAGCTAACTGCTAGCACCCTAGCAAGCCCGGCTAGCACTAGCCAGTTACAAAAGCTCTCCGAGCTTCTTTTTATTTTGTCTTTGTCTTTGCGTTTGAATGAATAGCCGGCCCGGCTAATGCTAGTTATTCAGTTAGGCTACTCAAGAAAAAATACTCTCTAAATGACAGTTAGCAACTGACAGCCAGTTACTAAATCTACAGTCAGTTGCTAACTCTCAGTTAGCAAGCTAGTTAGCTTCATCACAAACAGGACAATCGTCGCCTCATAACTGTCTGCAAACAATTTATCTTTTGTGGAGCAGCTGTTGAATAAAAGCTGATGGTGCAACACGGCTAATAAGCTAGCTTCCTCCATTATGGACTCTCCATCCGTTCCCTCCAAGGACACGACTGTTAAGACGGCTTGCTATAGGCCTTTTTCACTGCATTTGGGTTTGTCATATTAGGTAAAGCACAGGTGTTATAAATAGTTACAAAATAAATACAATTCAGTGATCAATAATATTATTATTTAGCCTACACATCTTCTTTTCCTGCTGTGACATGTCAAAATGTCTTCTGTAAATAGGTAAATTGTCAATGGAGCAACATTTGGTGTGCCCAGGCTATAGTAGCCTATAACAGTATTGCTTTTTCATCACTAAAGGAGTAGTGATACTAACAGTAGTAGCTTATTTTAACTAGCTTATAATATCATATTTCTTTCCATTGTTCCTTGACATTTTCATGTTATTGATCTGTTACTCATCCTCAAAAGTTATTGGGTAACATGACCAGAGCAATCCACATTCAAACTGAATGTTAAGAAAAAAAACAAACGTTTAGCATCTGCATGGTTGACTTTTGGATCCCAGAGGTGTCCAGTTTGGCCCCGGCTGTTGTGTCGTCTCAGTAAAGGATTTCCTAAACATTGTTCTTGCCTAACTGCTCTCACTCTCCTGCCTGCTTTATGCCCTGGCCCTCTGACCGGTATTTGTTATTTCTCTCTTCAAGTGCTTCTCGTGAAAGGAAAACTTCTGCAAGATTTACGGGCAGGTGCGCCGTGCCCCCTCGCGCCCCCCCCCCCCCCCCCCCAATCCTCCATCACTCCACCCTCAATTTCTGCCTGCCGGTGTTCAATTTGTGAGAGCTGCTTTTGAGCTCTCTCTCTGGGGACCGGCGTCTGGTCCAGAGCAACGATCGCTGAGATCTTTTTCCAAGATGGTGCCGGGGTCATGCAGGAGGCTGAGAGGAGAGGAAATGCTGTCAGAGGAAGTCTCTTTGTAGTTGCTTTTGTTGCAGGTGTTCTGCCATTCATTGTTAAAGCACGCTGTTTAATATTACAACCTGCCCGACATCTGGTGGCCCGGCGCCGGACCAAAGCGGCAGCTCGTGATGATCAGGGATAACCCTGCCTGAAAATATCTTCTGACAGATTACACATAAGCACAGATGTTGATTATCAGCAGATGATATGTAAGCACTCAGCACATATAGCCTACTGTTCAGTATTCTGACAGAAAATCTGCAACAGTTTTGAATCAACTTTTCTTTGTGCTATCATCCAAATTAAACAAACTAAATGAGTTGTGTGTTGTTTTCTTATTTGCTATGGCTCAGTTTTGGTTTAGGTCAGGCTGGTCTCATACAGCTTTCGTAGCTATACCTACAAAAAAATGATGCGTTGTAATTCGTAGATACACCACGGAATCAGTTCGTCCCCGTGTGAAACGAGAAGTCAACGTTGATTTATTTGTCACGTAACTTGCGTATTTCAGTAACGGCACTTCCGTAGTTATTTTAGCCCAAACCACAACCTTTTTCCTAAACCTATAAGTAGTTTTGTCGCCTAAACCTAACTAAGTTGTTTCCTGTGAAGAAGGAAGAATATCTTGAAAAGACTGTATGCATGTATCCAGCGGAAATTGACACGTGTTTCTGGACTTTGTAGGAAAACGCATGAAACATTACGAGTAACTTTTTTTGTAAGATAACGTATTAATCATTGTATGAGGATACGTTGGTTCATTATGTTTCTGGGTGAAAATAAGGCAGAAACATTTTTGTTATGTCATTTTTTTAATATATAATATGGCAATTCTTCAGTATGAACAAAAACTACATGAACTGAATGATGTTATGTTTTAACATAACATAATTTTTAGTGATTCAATGATCACTTATTGATAACAGCCATTCTTGAATCCACACAATATGTTGTTTGAACTTAAGGGGAACAAAAAGAAACTAACTTTTCGTTAGATGTCATAAGAACTGTTGTACGAGGATACGTTTTTTAGGTACAAAAATTACAATGAATGGTTGAGCTGAAAGACAGGTTACTTTGTTATGGTTAGGGGACCTACGTCGTCATGGTTAAGGTAATATTTGGTTGTTTAGTTAGGGAACAATCATGGACATGGTTTTTAAAGAAACCTGACTGGCCGTAGGAAACAGGAAGTGAACCTCCTCCCTCCAAGGCTCTATAACAACATCACACTACTTCCTAATTTGCTCCCAGTGGACAAGAGTCATAGACTCGAGCACTCTGTCACTTTAACGTTTGTCGAACATTTGCTTATAAGACTTGGGAGCTCTCCACAGAGACTGCAAGTCATTCTGCATTAGCTGCTCACGGTGTATTTTACGGCAGCAACAGTGGTGTGTTTGAAAAGTTTTTGCACAGTTTCCATCAGCAGCCTCGTTGGCTGAACCGTGAATGTATTAAAAGCGATAGATACGGCGTCACAATACAGTCTTGTTGCCAGTTTGTCCCCCTGTGGCCCAAAAATACTTTTTTCCCCAGACCGGCTTTATAAAACTGTTGACAGGACCTGGGACTGCAGACAAGGTCAATTATTACTCTTTATGTTATGAATGTTTCATCCGCGACGGCTTTATATTTGTAAAACCTTCCCAAAGTCTGAAGAACAGTACTGAAGTCACATTTGTATTAGCTTTAATGCATTAACATTTACTTAAGAACTGTACTTAATTACAGTTTTGAGGTACGTGTACTTTACATGAGTATTTCCAATTCATGCTACTTTATACTTTCACTCCACTAAAGGCAAATATTCTACTTTTTACTCCAATTTAATAATGCAGATTCAGTCTGGTCATACAACATATCAACAAATTAACAATGATGCATTGCAAGCTACAGCACTATTAATATATTAAGAAATTGAGATTTCCCCTACCTTTAACAGCTGCAACATTAAAGTGATGCACATGCATCAAAAGTTCATGAAAACTAATTGTAACATTTTGGTCGCCTAAAAATGTGTCATTCAGCGTTCGGTTGTACTTAGCTCCACCCTCTCATGTCTCCTCTGGTTGCAAAAAAACAAGATGGCGACGACCAAAATGCCAAAACTCAAGGCTTCAAAACGACACAAACCAGTGGCTGACGTCATAATGACTACGTCCACTTCTTATATACAGTCCATGTACACTATATGTTAAAGGAGGGATTAGTTTCTCGTGGCTGCTCTGATTTTTTGAGGCCTCAATCACAAAGACATGAGTCAACTCTGCCAACATTTCTCATCAACACCTCATCAACAACACAGTTCCGCCCAAAAACAGTTTGATCGACGAACGAAGCGCGGAGACAAACTTTTGAAGAATGCCTTAAACTGCAACAAAGTAACTACTTCTGAAACACCTCTATTGCCTCGTCTCTCACCTCCCGTTTGGAATCGGATGAAACAGACGAAACAGGGCCGAATGGTTAGTTTGGCTCTTTTTTCACCCCAAATGTGTTTCCAGCCCTTTCAACTTGTAGCTGAAAGTGCAACGCCAGCATGTGTTTTGAACTTGTCACAGTGAATCGCTGCAGCTCAGAGGGCGGGGTGGTGGTGGTGGTGGTGGCGGTGGTGGTGGTGGGGGGGGTGAAGTCAACCCACGAATACCTGCCCACCATCAGCGCAGGGCGAGCATCTGTGAGCTGTTAAGACCACTTCATCTTCAACACTTCCACAGGAGTGGGGTTAGTGGTGTTAAAACGTAAAGACGGGTGCAATGTGTCTGTCTGTGTTTGTAAAAGAAATGTGAGCATCTAATTTTAAAGGAGAAAATGTATTAATGTGTGTTTTGAATGAAGATACAAGAAGCTTTGGGGGTGATTTGTTACGGTATGTGTGGCATGTGTGGCATGTGTGGCACTAATTGCTTGTTTCCACTCACAAAATGTAGTGTTTAATGATTTAACGATTGGACACATTTAGTCACATTCGATCCCTGAATCAACAAAAAAAAATGCCATTATAGAAGGAATTCATGCTAAAAATGTCGTCACGGCTCTTCTGCTATTCAAGTAAGCATCTGCTTCTGTTTGGTCGAAATGTGACCTTCAGCGGTTTGGATGTGAGGTGTCAAAAGCCAAAGATCAACATGTCTAGAGGATCTATGAGGAAAATAAATGCTTTAGACTCGTCTTCATCACTAGTTCTTCCACCTCAATGTCTACATTATTGAAACAGATCATCCTAATATTAAATGGATTTGTTCTGAAGTCCTGCAGACAGATCTACATCTCGGTGTGTCATCAGACTCCTAAATTGGACTTGTTTTGCTCTCAGACATCTCAAGCCACGTTTCAATGCAAATTGAATGCAAGTTTTAACTGAACTTCCAAAAAATCTGGAAAGGGAATTCATAAAGGTCATGCTTTATTATGACTTATTATATTACTAATTACTACATTTTTGCTATTTTCACTCAGGAATATGAAAATGAGCATAAAAACAAGTGGATGCAAATGCACTCAGTCTTAGATATAACATATAACATATGAATCAGTGATCGTTGGGGTTGCTGGAGGGGGATTTTGTTATCTTTGAACAGGCTAGCCACCTGTTTAACCCCTGATTCCGGTCTTTGTGCTAAGCTAAGCGGCTGCTAGCTCCAGCTAATTCATTCATCACACTATTGTGAGAGTGACATCGATCTTCTCATCTGACTCTTGGCAAGAATTGAATACTTCTATCCCTTTAAGAATTTTAAGTCTGTATTTTTCAGTAACCATGTAAAATATATATTTATATTTCATAAACTACCCCCTGAAATATATATATAATGGCATTTCTTGGCCTGAGCTTGTTTCATAAAGCAAACTTAAATATTTGCCAAAAGCTACACCAAGAGAGTGGAAAGTGTTTGAAAGTGGACAAGCAGACAGGAAGTGCATCAGCCTGGACATCTCAGTGAAGATGTTTGACCGTCTTGACAGAAACGATGTGGTTTTATGTTCACATGGACTGTGGCCTTTATGTAAACTCTGCTCCCTTTGTCTGTCAGTGTACTGAACATGTTTCTGTTGTCTGTCTGTCCACCTTTAGGTTTGTTTGTCTCTTTCTGTAGCGGTTATTTTATCATTTCTTTATTTTTCCTTAATTAGCTTTTTCCTAATTCCGTACCTGCAAATTTGATGGATTTTTTTTTTTTTGCATTTATTGGAGGTATTCAACATTTATATCATTTCTGATTGCATCACCTTTTTACTTGTATCAGTGCTTTCTTTATGGTGTTCTTTTTCCACGTAGATTGAACAGAAAAGAACAAAAACACTCACATGGTATTGTGTATTAGTATTAGGTATTCATACAGGTTATCACTTGCTGTAATGCACACCATTCTTATCGGAGTTAACAGTGTGCAAGAAGATGATGTATGTTTTGTCAACCCAGTGCTATTTGACAGGTTTCGAGGCTTAAGCCATTACCGAGGTATCGACAGACGAACGGGATCAGATACATCAGCCTTCATCTTTTCACTCCGGACTCAGCACTCACTTTCCGAGAACAATACCAGAGATAAGTATTTAGTTGTTGAATCCAAGCCTGTGGTATTTCACCTGGCACTGCAAACTCAAAGCCCATTGACAGTGAAGGCAGCCGCCCTGCGCTGCAATTAATATGTGATTCCTCTGCTCACAAAGGAGCTTGTCAAAGTGCCCCACCTCTCTCCTCTCAGGCCTTTCACAATACAAATCCCCCTCCGCCATTCTCCTGGCTAGAGAGTTTCAAAAGGCATTTTCCCCTCGTCTCTCGCTCTCTCTCTCTTACTCTCGGGGCAGATGTGTGTGTGTGTAACTTTTTCACCCTGGACAGGAATCTTGTGATGACTTGTTGTCGCTCACAAACAGATTGAGCTGTCATATTTGTCAGACTGGGGTTTTGTTATGGCATTAAGGGAGAGAGAACATTTCACAGGAGTCAGTGATTGGTTCACATCCAGAGTTCTTCTTCTTCTTCTTCTTCTTCTTCTTCTCTGTAAGCTGTCCAAGTGTGAGCTGATGCGTTTAGCTTTGACTGTCTCTGTTAGTATCTGTGTTACTGTTGACACCCTTTTTATTTTCATCTAAGGCAGCGGAGCCGGGGCGGGGTCTGAGAACTTGTGAGTGAACCAGATTGTAAACTTTGAAGTAGTACATTCATTTGGAATATTGTGCCATTTGCTATATTTGCCCTCAAAAAGGCAAACTCATCTCCATCATGTTTTGTTTTTTCTTTATTTTTGGTAAATTAGTCAGTTGCAATCTATGAAGTGTTTTTGCTTAGTTTACATAAACTACAACAACTATATACATAAAGTAGTAAGTGAAGTAAAAGTGAAGTAGAAGTAGCAATACTACACTGTAAAATACTACAAACACAAGTCTTGCATTCTTATGTAAAAGTGCAAAAGTACCAAAAGTCAAATACTAATCATGCAGAACGTCGCATTTCAGAATAATATATGTTATATTATTGGGTCACAATTACTGATGCATTAATGTGTTCATCACTTTTATGTTGCAGTTGGTAAAAAAGAAGCTTATTTTAATTACTTTATGTACTGCTGGTAAGATTACACTATAATAATACATCAATATGTATTTGTTAATTTATATGAAATAAATAGAGTAAAAAGTACAATATGTGAAATGTAGTAGAAATGAGCTTAAAATAGAAATACAGAAGGAAGGTACAAGTATGTCAACATGCTTTAATCTCTATCAACTTGTCAAACACAAGCAGCCCAAACTGACAAATTAGTTTTGAATATAATTTGAATTGTATGATGTTTATGATTTCTTTCGACACTTTGTAACACTTTGATGTAGATTTACAGAGAAATGCAACCTTCTGAATTATGCTTATACTACATATCGCTGTGAAAGCAATGCATTCTGGGAGTCATGACGCCTGCTCCTGTTATCCCAACAGTCAAGTGCTTCTTTTCACCAGGAATTTACCTCTTAACCACGGACAAATTTAACATTTTGATGACAGTAAGTTACCGTATTTCTCCGATACAGTAGAGATAGCTGGTGAAGCTGCTGCCAGTGAAATAATGTAACTTTTTAAAATGATTACAGTTGCTGTATTTGTTTTATAGAGAAACTGCAGATTGTACACAAGCTTAGTGACACAATTGTTGCCAGTAATTTACTGTAATTATACAGTAAAACATTGTAATACCAGAGGATTAAACCCTCTCCATCGGACATGTTTTTTTTGGACCACTTTATAACTATATATCCAGAGAGCCTCGACATCAACCTCTCAGAAAACCTTCAAAAGCAGAGCCGTCTGTTCCGTCTTATGGAAAAGTTATTTATGACGGTGTCATTTGTAATACATTCAAAGCCTGTATTACGCCGCTATTCATCCCCCTGACAGGTTTCCGCTGAACTCAGCGTTACCTGTCTGCAGAGAAACAGCTCACGCTCACACGAGCTGAACGCCATCTCCGAGAGGTGTGCTGACATAAGTCGGTTGGCGTCTATTTTTATTCTGACTCAAATAACACAAGTTACAGGAAAGGCACATCTCTGAAAATCCATTTGAAGAGCCAAACATGCCTCAAATTGTCACAGTGATGCGTTTTCCAGAGGTTTCTTCGCCGCACAGCTGGGATAAGTTTGTTCAGGCAAATTGCTGTGCGAGTCCATCAGTGAAATGTAGACAGGGCTGGCCGGGAGCCAGAGCATAGCAGGGCCCACTGCAGTCATCAAGAGGACTTCACTTCTACAGGCAGAGCGGCGAGGAGGGAATAATTATGTGACCAGTAGAAACCTGTCGGTGAAAAGAGACAGGGAAATGTGTGAACACTGGGAGTAAAGCACAGAGTGACGGAATAACACTTTAAATTCAGTTTTATTCATTCGTGTCAAAACAAGGTGTCAACTCATCAGGTTGGTTTTTTTTCGACTCATTTGTCTTTATCCTCGAGGTGCTGACGCGTCAGGCTGAAGTGTTCAGAAGGGAAACTCTCACATCGCAGGTTTCACGCTCACTTCTTCTCATGAGGCAAATATTGAAATAAAACAATAGCTTGTGTTATTTGGTATCCTTCCTTTTTTGGGGGGGAATTTAATGTATTGTAGTGCCTCTGTGTTTTCTCTCAACGTACTGTCATACAAGGCTTCGTATGATGGAAAGGTACTCCTTATTTTCCTTCCATTTTCATACAATAGTCCAACAACGCGTGTCGATTTCTGCACGTAGGTTACATGAGGAAAAAAACCTGCTGTCTGAACAAACAGCGGCCTCCTGGCTGAAAAGTCACTGTTTGTTGGACCCATCCACCTCCACCTCCACCACCACCCATCATGTGTGGGACTCTGTGGTTCATGATTACGTGGATAACAAACGAAATTATTTCATGTGATATCTACGACTTACGGAAAATTCTTTTTTTTGTCGGTACAGCTACGAACGCTGGATGAGACCGGCCTGATTCTCTCTACCTGATCTCGTGGGAACGAGTATGAATAGCACCACATTTCGTTGTGTCATCATGAAGCATTTTAGGCTGTTCACGTGTCATTTTGTGTCACATTTCACATGTTATTTAACACCAGGCCGTCCCAGCGAAACAGACTCGGTTAGGTTTAGCAGAAATAGTATAGTGACAGCAGAACAATCCTTAATGTCACTAACATCCCTTTGAAAAAACAGCAACAACACTTTGTGACACCGATCTCAAAACACAAGTTTCTGTCTTGCGAGTCCTGTGTTTGTTGGATCCATCCAGCGCCACACTCGACCACCATCTCACATTTTATACTTTGTCACTTGTAAGCGTGTGTATTCACGCTGATACGTTCACATTGCAGTCAGTACAGACGACATGGCGTGCAAATGACACACAAAAAGCAAGAAAGACGTTGTTATTGCAAAATAACTACGCTAATTGTTGAGAGCGGGCCGATTCTCTGAACCTCTGACCACGTTTTCCTTTTTTTGAGACGATCAAGTAAATATGATTTGATGTAAATAGGAGGTTGCCAAAAACGGTCAGGTAGTGACTCTAAATCTGGCTCGACTGCATCGCTGCCAAACTCATGAAATCATTTTTCACTGAGCAACTCCTCATGACGAACGGCTGCCACTGATATAAAACCAAACCTTCTCACATTTGGTGCCAGAACGTCACCAAGTGAGAGTCGGCTTCATGGGAATCAACAATGTAAACACTTTATCTCTGAAGTCAGCTAACCGCAGCAGCAAAGAAGGAATGAAGCCGATCGATTCTAAATGTCGTTATGATTGAGTGTCAGGATGTTTAATTTCAAACCCTTTGACTCTGCAGGTTGATTTGTCTTCATCAAAGCAGCAACAGAGTTTACTTCAGGGCTTTAAAGAAGAGTCTGTGACTCTGTGAGAGACATTCAAAGTACTATTTGGGAGACGTATTGTATCTTGAATCTAAAAATGTGTTTCTGATATTGAGGTTGATTAAAATAGCAAAATGTTATATTTTGATGTAAATATTTTGATAAAGTGTCAGCTGCGTTACTGATAACGTCTGACTGGTGTCGCCTCATTGTGTCCAGATGTCAAGTTTAGTTTAATCTTAACGGGAATGTGTTCCCTCCAACGTAAACACAGGAGCATTCTTTGGCATCATGTAGCAAAAATGACATTCACATAAATTTAATGATTCAAAACATGATTCTCGTTCCTGTAATAAAAACCAGAAGAAATAAAACCAGTGTCAGATGATTCCTGTTGGTTATTAGCTGCTTTTGGAAGAAGACAAACTCACATACATATTTTATTTAACAATTTAAAAACAAGAGTTGTGATTGTGCCGTGAAACATCCGAACAAGCTGACACAGGCTGCGCTGCAGGGAAGCGCTCACCAGATGCTCGATACATCTCTAAGTGAGCGTGAAATGCAATGTTTTTAGTTTTCATATTTCCTCCTTTTCAGCCGCGTTGAAAGGTTTTCACCTCGCTGCAAAAACAACGTCGTGCACTGAAACTTCAATTCAGAAACACGAGTTCAGGAGCTGCTGTCTTTTATCATCACATCTCAAAACAATCAGAAAGCAACAAATGTGGCGACACTTGCAAATACAAAACACATCTTTTTCAATGGTGTTGGTGGATTTGGTGTTTAAAGAGCGCTTATGACGTGTAAAGGAGGAGAAGCGTATTGTTCTTCATCTCTTTTCATTGAAACTTTTAACCCAAAACGATCGCTGCAGACTCGCTGACAGCACTGATTTTGCGTTTCTTCACGTCGGGTTTTAAAATATTCAGAGCTAGCAGCAACGCGGTGTGACTTAACGGGGAACAGGTGGACCTCCTTAAGCTGTAAGAGAATAGCAAAAGCATAACAAGGCCCCTGTGGCTTCCTAAGTGTGCCCTCATTTACCATATACGCCCGCATATATATCAGGGTTATAATCATTAACAAGCAGTTCAGCAGGAGTTCAGTGTGCACCGTGAAGCCTGTGGAAGCCTGTTCTGAATGGGATATTTTGGTCCCCCCCCCCCCCCTGAAACCACACGAGAGAGACTGACCAAATGTTATGGTTTACTTGTTCCACAGAGCTCAATGAGAACTATTTCCTTTCACTGCAGACAGAAATCAAACGGGATTGAGTTGCAAATAATGGCTTATTTCTCAGCGGCTACTCTTGTGGGTTTCATGTCCGCTGCTAAAAAATGTCCCCCTCAATTGCAAACGATTTAACATGCATGACACATATTTGAAAACGGCGCTCCCGCAGGCGCCATTGTCCCGCCTTGCCCCAAAATAACGATTAAAGGCTTCTATCAAATATCAGCGGGGATCTTAAGTGGCTCTGCGGCGGCGTATTGTCTTCTGCACGCCTCACCTCGGTGCAGAAACGTGATCACGCCGCGCTAAGCGCTGCTGGGAGGGGAAAAAAAGAATGCAGCAAAGCAACCATTGAGTGCATTTAGAAGGTGACCATTAGACTTTTCAAAGAGTCACCTTTCCACGTGGTGCTTCTCTGATAGGCTATCACTCTCTGGTGCTCTCAAACGGTTTGTGTCTCTTTAATTTGTCTTTTTTAGTCATTTTGTCTGCTTTTTTTTTTTTTTTTTATGTCTTTATGGTCATTTTGTGTTTTATTTTGCTCGTTTTGTGTGTGTTTTTTAGGTTGTTTAGTGTGTCTGTTGTCATTTTGTACCTCTTTGTGGTCATTTTATCTCTTTGTGGTAATTCTCTGTCTTTTTTGGTAGTTTTTGTGTCTTTTTGTTGTCATTTTGTGTCTGTTTTTTTCCTATCTAGTCAACGTCTGTAATATTTATGTCTTTTTCGTGTCTCTTTAAGGAAATTGTGTTTGTTCTGTGATCGTTTTTGTGTCTTTGTGTCTTCGAGTGGCATTCTGCAGTTGAAAACCAGGGGGGCCCCCTTTACACTTGGGGCCCCTGGGCTTTTGCCCGGTAGTCCCGTTCAGTAATCCATCCATGACCTCAAAGGGCCACAAACTCAGGAATTTTACAGCTTGGCCGACCCTAAAGAATGACACCACTTTTTAAAGAAATCATACCTAAACAAACACTCTTAAAAAGTTGAGTGCACTCGGCTTCAGAGAGCCTTAAGGCCCCCCCCCCCCCCCACACTTCTGTGCAACAATTACCCCTTTTAGGATCGGCTAATCCTGAAATATGGGCCTGTGACTAATGGCGGAATTTAGCAAGAAATCAGCTCCAGTTTCACCAAGCTTTATTGACTCTAATGCATGATGCAGATACCTTCAGCTATGATGAATGAGCGTGGGGATACTGTCAGCTTCTCCCTCCTCCTCCTCCTCCTCCTCTGTTGCTTTTGTGCAGGTGATAATGAAAAGTGTCAGAGAAGCATGTAGCTGGCCCTTTTCACTCGCACTTGCCAAAAGAATAAGCTGTCATGTCAACATTGATGTTGAAGGGAACACTTGAGCTGTTTCATTTCTTGTTGTTTCACAGGGCGAGGCGCCTCACAGGAGTTCTTTCCTCTTTATTGTATCTCCGTCTTTAATAAACTGCTATATTGTATCTTACTGTTGAGCGTGTGCCAGCCTGCTCTGACATTTTGCTACAGGGGGATTGAGCATAAAGCCACAAGAGAGGGGTTTTAGTGTGCTTTACTGCACAAACGAGGACTCAATCAGGCTCGGGATGTTTATCCCAACAATGTTATGGAGACGTGAAGCGCTTTCCTTTGACACTGACAGATATTGTGCCGATGAATTAGTGCAGATTGCTCGATAAATCACCCTCAAATGTTTCAGACTCTCCGTACTCATGGGGTTTCACTTTGAAGGGACCGAAGTCAATATTTGCACGGTTGCACCTGCAGAGTAAAGAAAAAGAAACGTTTGGATAAATACAGCGTCACGTCACTGAATCTTAAGGGAGTTCAGTTTGTGATTTCTGGCTTGAAATGTCATCAAATAGCTTGAGGTTTGAGATAAGATCAGAATTTATTGGTTTCACTGAACCACAAAAGCAAAATAAACAATCTGAAGTAGCAACAAGTGTTGAATGAAAATGAATGTGGGGTTTCATTAATCCTGTGTCAGTATGAGAGGAAAGCAGAAGTGAAGATTAATAAGTACATTTTCTCAAGTACTGCACTTGAGTAAATCAGGGCTACTTTACTTGAGTATCTATTTCCAAAAAAATATCAATAATCATTAAATATATTCATCTTTTTATTCGCAGATTATTTGCATAATTTACAAAACAGGCTCATAAAGCTTTTATGAGCGGAGTGTGACTGTTTCTTGCTAAAAGAAGAATCACTACGTAGTGATTTGTGTTTTTGCTGAATGTTTATTCCGAGGTCATGAGTGAACGTATAAAAAACATTTTGCATTATTCATTTGGGACAATAGAGACAGTTAAGAAAAACAATTTCAACCATAAAAAGAGAATCAATCAGAGTCAGAATGTGTTTTGATTCACTGAACCTCTGAGACTCTGAGTGTAAAGTGTAAAACACTGAAATTATAACATCAAACCTGAAATAACTCAACAGAAGATCCAGAAATCTTAGAAACTAAAACTGATGTCTGATGAAGATCAAAGTTAAAGAAACACACAACTGGAAACAAAGTGTTTGGTTTGGTGGATTCACTAAATGTTAGATTGTGTTCTGATTAAACACAAGATGCTGAAAACCAGTTTAATCAAAAAGTCATTTAAAAATCATCCTTTAATTGTTCCTGTAGGTTTATCACCTGATGATGTAATGCAACTTCTGTATTGAGTAGATGTAGATTTTCTGTCCTAACTGTTGATTGTATTGATTCCATCAATGAGATGTTGACACACAGTGAAGTCAGAGTAAAGTCTGAACAAACACTAACATGTCTGAACATCACAGAGAAACATCAGGTTTGATAGATTTTGATATCAGCAGTTTTAGCATCAACAGACTTTCCAATACTGAACAATGGGAAGAGTTTCTCAGTGAAAGTGTCTCTGTGAGTGTAGATGTGAGTCATGTCTTCAGGGTCGTAGAAGGACACGTCCCCCATGTCATAGTCCAGCTGGACTCTGATCCTCTGGAGACTCTTCTTCACTCTGACAGTCTGACCAGATCCATTAATGTATTTACCACTACGATGAAATAAACACCAGAATCCATATTTTGGTGAAGCAGATCGCTCTCCCTTCCTCTCAACTGACTCTTTAGCCAAACCTACATTCCATTCAGGATGGTCTCCCACCTCCACCTCCCAGCTGTGTTTCCCTGAGCTGAAGCCCTCAGAGCCCAGAACATTGGCATAATTAGTGTTTCTCTCTGGATTGTCAGGAAGCTTCTGGATTGTGTCTCCATATCTCACACTGGTCAGATCATCAGACAGATAGAGCCTGGGGTCTGCAGTGTTTGGGTCCAGAATGACAGGACTGAAGTGGACCTTAACCTCCATCTTCTCCCAGACTCTGGAGGACAGGTTGCCCAGGTGTTTGGCCACATCTATCAGCGCTCCTGAGACCAGCTGTGGGTCTGACAGTGAGCTCTGGACTCTGGCTCTGGTCTGAGTGGCTTTATAACTGCTGAGGAATGACACGTTGTGTTTCTGCAGGTCTTCTTCAACAGCAGAGATGCTGTCTGACAGAGAGGAGATCTGCTCCTGAATCACCTTCATCTCTCTGCTGACAGTCTTCCTCTTCTGCTGCTCTTCCTCCCTCAGAGCTGCCAGTCTGGACTCCTCTTCCTCTTTCAGGAACTGGTGGAGCTTGTTGAACTCTGCTCTGATCTGCCTCTCTGTGGACAACAGCTGCTTCTTGGAGTGTTCAATCATTTCATCGTATGTTTCCTCCACTTGTTTGTGTTTGTGCCTCTTGTCCTGCAGAGACTCTAAGTCAGATCTCAGCTGGTCCTTCAGGTCACTGACTGCTTGTTCTAAAGGAACCACCTTGTGACTCTGGTGGAGAGAAAACTCACAGACAGGACACATAACTCTCTCTTCATCCTCACAGAACAGTTGAGTCTCTTCTCCATGTTTACTACACACCACCTCCACCTTCTTCTCTCCTTTCACTGTCTCAGATGATCCAGTTTTCTGTCTCTCAGCAAACGAGTCAGACAGTTCCTTCAGTGGAAAGTTCACCTCAAGACTGTCTTTTGAGGATTTTCTTTTACAAATGGGACAGTTTTTGTTTTTAGCTTGTTTCCAGAATTGCTGCAGGCAGCTTGAACAGAAGCTGTGGTTGCATCTCAGAGACACAGGATCTCTGAACGTCTTTGAACAAACATGGCAGTTCAGGAGACTTTCAACAAGAGCGGTTTTCTCAGCCATTTGTCTTGGTATCTAAACTATCTTTCAATAACAAGACTCACCAAGTTACTGTTCCGTGTCTTCACTGGTTCAAATACTCCAAACGTGTGTTTTCCAGCAGAGATCTCACACCCTGTAATGGCGTCTCAGCTCTGTTCAACAATGTCAACATCTTTCATTTCCACAAACCTGTGTGACAGGAGTACTTGTTATTGTACTTGTTAGGAGGAAATGCTGTGATGTAAATTAGTCACCAGCAGATGATGTCATGATGTCTTTCTGAGGTAAATATTTTCTTCTTGATTAAGAAAATATTCCTCACAAAAGCTTTTGTTGTTTCAAAGTTAAATCCAAAACTAAAGTCTCGTTTTTAGTTTCACTAAATAAAGAATAGAACTGATCATAAAATACCAGAAACAAAGAGAAGATTGTCGTGTTGAGGACCGAACATTTCAACAGGCTCACTGACACTAAACCAGTTTTACTGCATATTTAGTTTTTCAGCCGCTGTAACAGGAAACATGTTGTGCTAAAATCTCTTCATGACTGTGTTCATTTCATACAGACGGACGAAATAAAGATCTCACTCTGAACCTGCACTTTGTAGAAAGATCGTAGAAAAGTATGAAAGCATAAAAGTATAGCTAATATAACCTGTAACCTTTTTGGGTTCAAAGTATAACCATCACAACAGCCTTGTTATTATTTAGCTATTATTATACTTCTGTATAATCCCTCAACAGATCTAGAAGATATCCAAAAGCTGGAAATATGAGGTCAGTAAAAAGCCGTTTAACCTCCAGCTTTGGTTCATTTCTCTCCCGTAATTTCGTATTTCCAATGTTCTGAGATATTTTGGGGATAACACACATTTTGCTGCAAATTTTTCTCCATTGTTGCTTCTGACACAAACATTTTTAGTTTACTTTTTTATGTTTTTATCTATTTTTTTTATCACTTTGTATTATTTCTTTATTTATATGTAATGTGCGTCTGTATTAAGTTTCTCTTTTTATTGAGAATGTTGATTTACTGGAGGTAGGAGGGTTTTTATCAAAGTTGATTCAGCCCTTAAAGAGTAAAACATAGAACAAGATCCACATTTATAATTTAAGTTTTAATTCATTCCTTCTTTTTTCTTGTGTCAAAACATATCGTCGATTTCGTTCTTTCCTTTATTTAAACATCTTGACAACATTGTGTGTAGATGTTTTTCTTTCACCTCGAGAAAATAAACTAACAAAAACACTGAAAAAACACAATATACTCTAAAACATCCCAAAAAGAGGAATTATACCTTCTTTGGATCCTGAACAAATGAACAATTAACAAGAAGAGATGTTGGAGAAAAGATGGGCCTTATTAAATTAAATATACACACTTATAACAATATATTAAATATCATTGAAATATTAAACACATGTCTTGTAAATATGTAGATGAAACTATTACAAGTGGTTGACTTCTTTAATGAAACACAAAATAAAACCTTTCTCATTACTTCTTTTGTCCTGTGTTAAATCCTGCAGCCCATCACACATATTATTCCTGAAAAGATTGAATACATATTTACATCATACACAAGCAGCATTCGCCCGTGACAGCCACCTCTGCCACTTGTTTGATGTCAAATAGGAATTTCTGATGAAAGCAACGGTACCCTTTATAAAAACGCTGTTGCATAAATACGAGTGAAAACCTGCTCTCTTAGGATTTTATTGTATGAATAAACAAGTGTATATATTATTCAAACAAGAAAAAGAAGAATAAAAACTACAGGCAATTGTTGAGGCAACAAAGAGCCAGAAAACACAACGCCAAGAATCTGAAATAGTTCGACTACAGAGAGGCTTTGTTTTATTACGAATATACTTCATGTTGGGGTTT
This sequence comes from Pholis gunnellus, assembly GCF_910591455.1. Taxonomy (NCBI): domain Eukaryota; kingdom Metazoa; phylum Chordata; class Actinopteri; order Perciformes; family Pholidae; genus Pholis; species Pholis gunnellus. The sequence goes on from NC_136532.1 coordinate 26,397,506, forward strand.
GATGCAGGAGTTATTACACCAGACCCCAGTGACATGATGCTGCATTTAAGCAGCCCTGCCAAACAGCAGAGAGAGAGAGAGAGAGAGAGAGAGAAAGAGAGAGAGAGAGAGAGAGAGAGAGAGAGAGAGAGAGAGAGAGAGAGAGAGAGAGAGAGAGATTGTATCTTGGCAGTTGCAAAACCAAACTGTCCGATGTGACACATAACAACATCCAAAGACAACAGCAATAAGTCACGCTCATAAACCCAGGAGGCAAATATGATCAGGTGTTATTCTAACAGCGATGCAAATCAAGTTAAAGTGATACATATCAAAAGTCTGGAACTCTTTGGAAGCAGAAACGTTTCTTTGATCAGCGGAGCAGCAAAGCCCCCCCCCCCCCCCCCCCCTCCTCCTCTCCTGCATGTCTTCACATGTTAATTCTTCTACAAACTGTAAAATGAACTAAAGTCTAAACATTTGGATTTTGCGTGAAGAGTGTGTGTGTCAGCCCAACAATCCGAGTCCGTCAGCAGCCTCCTCTGCTCAGAGCCAGTTAGGAATGGTCAGTGGCGTTTAATGACACTGAATCCCTCTTTATTGCTGATGTTAAGCACCGATATGAAGTCAGGAGCTCGGTAATGACCCCCTGGGGACGGAGGCACTTTGGTGAACGGGGCCACATCATAAACTCCCCGAGTATTAAAGTGCTCCAGCAGCTGCAGCGCTCGCTTGACAAATGCTCCTCTGGGCAGCCATACGTCACTGCAAGTTTTAAAATTACAATTAGAAAGTTATAATATGCATATATGCAGCAAGAGCAAAACTATGATACCAAAAATCACTTTTTGCTTCATAATTTACATTAAAAAAAATCATATTCTTTTTGCACAAGTTCCCCATTTGTCCTCTTATTTGCATTTTTACCACGATGAATAATATGATACCACTTCTGTGTATCTGTAGTAAATAAGAAGTATTAGTGTGAGGTCCCCGCTGGCCAATCAGTGAGCTTGAGACGCTCTCTGGGTGGAATTTGTTGGCTTTGGACGGAGCCATGCTAGCTGTTTCCCCCTGTTTCCAGTCTTTGTGCTAAGCTAAGCTAACCGGCTGCTGGGTGTGGCTTCATATTTACTGCACAGACATGAGAGTGGTATCACTCTAACTCTGGAAGAAAATTGTATTTTACAAAAGGTTGAACTATTCCTTTAAGTCATGGCAGTTATTTTTACTTTGAATTAGGGCTGAGCAATATGAAGAAAATCTCATACCATAATATTTGAGACCAGACAGCTCAATATGACCAGACGGTTATTCAAATACGATGACATTTGGTGTTTTTGCAGAAGTATTACGTCATGTTTAAAATATAGTAACGGCATTAAACAATGTGGGCCTATACTCTCCATAAAATACAGAAAGTACGTAAAACAGACCAGACCTAAATGTAGATGATACAAATACAATCCATTCAATTATATTTCACACATCATTTGACAAAAGCCTTGTTTCTATTCTGTCCCAACAGGGTCCCTGTAGTCAGAGACACAGCTCCATGTGTTCCAGTCTGCCCGGTTACACACCGCTGATGTTGTTTCTTTGTTCTTAAAAACCTGCCGTACTTACCTATATATATATACAGTATGACGTGAAGACACAATGTTTAAATGTTGCACAATATGACAAGTGATTTAGAAAGAAACGTGCGAATCGTGTGTGAATGAATGTATTTGTGTTTTTTCTTCTTCTTTTTTTCTGTAACTTCTGGCAAAGTGCAATAAGTGAATTCATAATTACTTTATTTTATTACTTTATTTTTATTATAAAGCAATTTTCACACTTGTATACAAGCATTTATTTAAAGGTCATACTTTTTTACTGCACACTTTTTAAATCTGTCCATCTTTATTATCTATCTATCTATCTATCTATCTATCTATCTCTCTATCTATCTATCTATCTATCTATCTATCTATCTATCTATCTAACATTACTCTCATTTTTTTGAGTTTCAGAGGCTTCTGATGACCGTGACATCTTATCAGTTCAACACATCTCATTCACACGTTCACTTCAGTTCTCTCCCGCTCTGCTCGTTTCTCTTCCCACAGGTTAGTTGGTCATTTATTTTGCATGCAGACCTTTACAGGCAGCCCATCAGCGCTGGTGTTGATAGACAACCGATGGAGCGTAGCCAAACAACATGGACGCAGGTGTTGGTGCTGCACATCTGAGAATCTGAGGAGCCATCTTTTTGCTGAGGTCGTGATCAAAGCGAAGTCCCTGACCGAGGGGGGGGGGCAGTTTATCGTTCATGCTAAAATTGATAGCATGATGGCATTTGGATAGTTCGCAAGTCAGATAAAGATCGTAGCCGTCCATCAAAACGTTAAAACACTTCTACTCACATAAGTGTGTAAAATAAAGCGCTGCACCTCCGCTATCGCCTCGATCAGAGCCGGGCATTTTGTTTTGGGGCCGTTATCAGCGGTGGTCACAGTCAACCATTCTTCTTGTCACCTCGATCATATCTACCTCGGTGGTGGTTTATGACTATGGTTTATCATTTGTAATCCAAATACCTGCATGCCCGCAGAGGAGAGCACAGTAGCACAAAGACGACTCGAGTTCTCGCTTCTGTCGTTAGTCCAGCAGGTTCACGGAGAAAAAGATTAGCGGTGGATGAAACTTTTCAGGCATGAAAACCCAAAACAAAGATGTCATCTAGAAACAATCCCTGGAGAAATAGAAGGAGAAGGCAACACTATTTGTCAGCTTCTTTATTATAAACACTTTGCATTGTTTGTAGGATTTAGTGGCATCTAGTGGTGAAGTTGCAGATTGCAGCCAACTGAATACTCCTCCGCTTACTCCATCTTTTCCAAGCGTGTTGGAGAACTACGGTGGCCTTCAGGTAATGTAAAAGCATGAGAGTGTTTGGTTTGTCCCTTCTGGGCCACTGTAGAAACATGGCGGTGCAACATGGTGGACTCTGCGAATAAAGAAAACTCGAAACTCGAGATTGAGACCAAAAATGTATGTTTACAATGTTTACTGAGGTAATAAATCAAGAGAGAAGAAGAGTCATTTTCTCATAGACTTCTATACATAATCTGACTTCTTTTTTTTTTACCAGAGGAGTCGCCCCCTGCTGGTCTGTAGAGAGAATGCAAGTTTAATTAAGACACTTCTCCATTGGCTTCACTCAGCTGGTTATAGCATGTGTTTATAAAGCAGGATGCTGCCTCAGCAACAATAAAGGCTGGCGTCTACTATCATGGGCTGATTGTGAGACAATGAGCCTCTGGGCACAGACATGCAAAAGGCCCCTCCACCTGTCCTACATGGGAAAAAGACACGCAGACTTTATTGTTGTTTAATTTCTGTTTGTGAACATTGTGTCTCTTATAGTTGTTTTTCATCTCTTTGAAGTTATTTTGATGTCTTTGTAATTTTTTTGCCCCTTTTTGTAGTTTTTTTGTGACTCTGGAGTTGTTTTGTGTCTTTTTGAGAGTTGCTTTGTGTCTCTCTGCAGCTGCTCTGCATCTCTTTGTGGTTGCATTCATTGTATTTTTAAAGTTGTTGTTTCGCTCCTTTTTGTGACTCTTTGCAGTCATGTTGGGTCTCTTTGTGGTTGTCTTGACACTTTTCTATTGTCGTTGTGAATCTCTTTGCAGCTGGTTTGCATGTTTTTTGTTGTTGTTTTGGTCTCGTGGTAATTTTGTGTCTCTTTGTGGTTGTTTCATGGTTCTTTGTGGTTGTTTTGTGTCTCTTTGTGGTTGTTTCATGGTTCTTTGTGGTCATTTTGAGTCACTACCAGGTTGGTACGGGTCTCTTTGAGGGACATATTGTAGGTAAAGGAGAGGGGGGCCCCTGACACTTTTGGCCCCTGTGCCTGTTCCTGGCAGGCACATTCAATAATTCATCCGTGCCTACTACCCAGATTTGGCAAAAAAAGCCTACAAACTTTTAACTTTTCAGCTAATTTATCCATGTTTTCACCCAGACGTGTACTCATTTTGTACCTATACATCTCTGCTGACACGGCAGGTCTCAGTGAACAAAAAGAGGACTTTATTTGAAGCATGAAATACAAAAGTAGTCTGTTAAATATGATTTATAGTCTTCACAAACACCACTTCCAATGACGGGTGTGAATGAGAGAAAGGTGGCACACACTTTGAACACACATGTTCGGGGAGGATGTGTCGGTGGACTCGACCCCCGCTGCCTGCTGTGTGACTGATAGTTTGGTATTTCTACGTGTGAAAGGCGTAGATACACTTTATTGATGTGTTGAGCCTGTTTCGCTCTCCGCTGGCGGTGGGAGGCTGCGCCATGTGTAGATTTGATCACACCTCGCTCTCCATACGGCCACCCAAACGGAGTTAAAACGTTTTCTTTACTTCTCAAAAATGCCAAACTCGCTCTGCAGTGTGGAGAGTACTTTATACAAGTACTGCTCCGCTACATTTCAGAGGCAATATTGTACTTTTAACCCCATTTATCTGACAGCTGGAGTTACTTCACAAATCAAGATTTTACATTTAAAATAAGCCAAATGATCAGTTTGTAGTATTAGTGACTGGTCCAGTTTAGAGATGTTGAAGGTACATTTTGTCTCTTTTGAGTTTTCAGATGTTAACTTTTAATTAACTGAAAATCCCAAAGAGATCAACTTATACAAATATTTCACTAAAAATGAAAGAAATAGAGAAAAGTCCCAACATATTCATGCTCATTTGTGTCGCAGAGCTTTGGTTCCTCTCCCATCAACCATCAGATGTATCGACCCCCACGTTGGAAACCACTGGACTAAAGAACCGAACATCAAACATGTGGTTGAATGTAACCTACTATACTATACTTAAGTACAATTTTAAAGTACTTCTACTTTACTGAAGTATTTCCATTTTATGACACTTCTACTCCACCACATATCAGACGGAGATAAAGTACTTTTTATTCCACTACGTGTATTTGATAACTTGTTACTTTGCAGATTTAAATTATTAATACAAAATATAAATAAACTACATTATGCTTTTTATGGATCAACCCATCCGGCAGTACACAAAGTAGTACAATCCAATGATATAGCCTATATGTATTATTCTCAAGTGCATTTCTGCATAATTGGTACGTTTACTTTTGGTACTTTAAGTATATTTTGATGCCAATACTTATACAATACAATATGTTTTACATTCTGTGGAATACTTTGACTTACCGACCGCTACATAAATTCATCAATCATTAACAATAAAATGATTCCCAGAACAAGTGCGTTTGATATTTCATTTACATGTTGATACTATATTTTAAATGCAGGACTTTTACTTGTAGTGGAGTACTTGTACACTGTTTAGTTAGTACTTTTAGATGAAAAGATCTTCCACCTGACAAAAGCGGACGAAACTTTTTCTTGAAACAAAGAGTCGTCAGTTGTAGTTCAGGTGAAAAGTTATTTGTTTTTACATGAAGGCCTTATTGTACTTTTTTTTTTACAATCCCAAGTTTGCAAGCAAAGGTGTGTATAATGTGTGTGTGTGTGTGTGTGTGTGTGTGTGTGTGTGTGTGTGTGTGTGTGTGTGTGTGTGTGTGTGTGTGTTGCACTGGTGCTACACTCAGGGGATAACAGAGAGGGCAAACTTCAAACAAAGGGTCGCGTAGAAGAAGCCTGAGGGCCGTTTCTACTGTTTACTTTTTGCATAAAGGATCACTGCAGCAGAAGATTGGCTCCACTGTTTTTCCTAACTCGCAACTATTTGCATAAATGCTTTCATCGGTTTTCATTCCTGTCACTCAGTGTGATGACAGACAAACGATCATAACTTCTTTTTTGTTACTAGAAATGTTGAATGTTTGAGATGTGCGCTGACTTTGTTCTCTGTGGATGAGACTCCACACTGTTCTATGATCGGTGTTTACTCTGCCGGACCAGGATGTGTTTATTACGGCCACGACTGTAAAATGGGTTGAAAGCACATTTTATATGATTGCTCTGCTTTACATACTGCCAGGTGTCTTAAAATCAATAACAGTTTATCATGTGACTATTTTCTATTAATAATCTGAATCAAAGTAACTAACGCTGGAAATGAAAATGTATTAAAGTAGAAGTATCTGGTAGCATGAAACGGAAGTACAAGTACCTCAGAATTGTATCTAAGTACTTGAGTAAGTAAGTACTAAATTACATACCATTGCTGTGTAATAGTACAAAAGTATTAGCATTATTGTCAAATAAACTTAAAAAACTGAAAGTAAAAGAATAATATATATTTTTAGACTGTACACAAATACAACATAATGTATTAGTTAGATATATTTTGTATTAATAATCTGACTCCACAAAGTAACTAGATCTGTTGAAATAAACGTATTAAAACGTACAATATTTCCCTCTAAGAAATAGTGAAGTAGAAGAATAAAATAGAAATACTCAAGTCTAGTACCTCAAATTTGTACAAAACTTGAGTAAATGTACTTTCCACCACTGCGTAAGAGTACAAGAGTATTAGAATTACTGTATAATATACTTAAAGTACAGAAAGGGAAAGTACTCATTATGCCGAACAGCCCATTTCAGAATGATATTTATTATATAATTGGATTGTACTACTTTATGTACTGCCGGATGGCTTCATCCATAAAAACACATCGTAATTCATAATTAGTTGGCTTTAATTAATCTGACTCTGCAAAGTAACTAAATCTGTTGAAATACATGTAGTGCATAACAACAGAATATTTCCCTCTGAGATGTAAGTAGAAGTATATCAATTCAAGTACCTCAAAATTGTACATATACACAGTACTTTAAAATTGCACAACACCAAACATGAATTCAATGTTCACTGCATGCTCACTGATCTCCATCTCCTCCAGAGAAGAGAGAAAACACGGAGTACAATAATCACATTCACATCTGAACATATGAAGTATTTTCCTAATTTCTCTCGTTTAAATTGTAGAGCAGCGGTGGTTTAATTCTGGCGGCTCATCCTCGAGTGTGTCTAACTCTGGGCCTCATTGAGTTACACTTGATGAGAGAAGAAGAGGGGGAGAAGAGGGGGAGAAAACACCTGCCTCACCCCTCTGTCCAACAAAGAGGTTATGTTCCAGTGAGAAGCCGCCATAAACCTGGACACGGGCACGCAAGCCCTAATCGACCTGATCCCGAGGTGTCCCGTCTTCTCTGATGTTGCTGCCAAAGAAACGCCTCCTCCTCCCCTCCAGACCCCCCCTCTATACCCTCTATACCCCCCCCCCCCCCCCCCCCCCCGCTGAGCTCAGGCCTGCTGGTGTCTCAGCCCATCATCTCCAGGTCCGTGCACGAAAAAAAACGAGGTTCTGTTGCAGAAGTGGTGGAAGAAGTATTCAGATCTTTAACTTAAATACTTATACCAAGCTTTAAAAATACTGTAGATGTTTTTAACTCTCTGTATACTGTTGCATCAATGCATCATATTCTATTAGATCATCATATGGTCGTGTAAGAGCCACGCATCTCTGAAAGGTTTTCTGAACACATGAAGGAACACTTCATCCTTCACTTGATCACAAACATTCAACAGCAACACATCTGGAGAGACGTGGTGTTCACTTGTACATGAAGGGGATGAAAACTGTAATCTGAAAAGAACATAAAGCTGCCCCGTAAAAAGTAAAATATTTGTCTCTGAGATGTAGCGAAGTAGAAGTATAATGGAGAATAAAACACAAATACTTGAGTAAAGTACAGGTACCTCAAATGATATAATAAGTGATGCATTCATGTGTTCATCTCTTCAATACTGCCGTGTATCTTAACCTAAAATAATACATCATAATTTAATAGTTAATTCATATTTTGTCAGTTTTTGCCAAGTGAGAGAAGTACTCAGAGCTTTTACTTAAGTAACGGTACCAACACAACAATGTAAAAGTACTCCATAGTAAAAGTATTATAATCAAAATGTAAATAAAGTATCAAAAGTAGAAGTACTTGTTCTGGGAATCATTATATTCTTAATGATTGATGAATCAATGTTTAGCTAGCGGTCAGTGAGTAAAAGTAGCAGTACAACAGTGTAAAAATACTCTATTACAAGTAAAAGTCCTGCATTCAAAATCTTGCGTGAAAGTATTAGCATCAAAATATACTTAAAGTACCAAAAGTAAAAGTACAAATTATGGCCCACTTTATAGTAATCTATATTATACCATTGGATTGTGTACTTGCTGAAATCATCATTTATTAATGACTATATATTTATATATATATATGTGTGTTAGCGGAGTGGAAATACTCAAGTAGTACTTGGATAAATGTATTTAGATACTTTCCACCACCGATAACATGAGATTCCTCCGACCGACTCTCACCATCTTTGAAACCTGAATGACATGCTGGGACGCTGCAGCACCAGCAGGCGTCTCTGTTGGTGAAACTTCTTCTTTTTTTTTTTAAAGACGGAAAGAAGAGCACCGGTCTCGAGGGAGCGATCCGTCTTGTACTGGAGCTCTTGTGAAGTGCTTTTTAGTATCAGGTGCATCATCTTGAGAACACATCTGACATTCCTGCCTGAATTAGTCTGAAATTCCCACATAATAAAAAAAAAGAAAGAAAAGAAAGCGTGGACGTAGCCGAGCCAGGTGGCTGAGCGTAATGTGTGCATGCTGTGTAGAACTAAAGCGTTGTGCATGTCTCTGTAGGAGGAATGTTTGGGCTGATTTGAAAGCGAGGTCGTTTCTTCTTCTTTTTAACTTTCTGCCACAGATACTTTTAACTGGAGCTGTCAGCGGAGGCGCTATATTTCACCGATGCTGCTCGCTGTCACACAAGACTAATTCTTTATCTTCATGAGCAACAACCAGACCTCGATCACATTTTTGAGGCAGGGGCGGCATTTAAGCGAACATCAATTTTAGCAGTTTAAAGTCAAGATTTCGTTAACTTATGTTCCTTTAGGTGAAATGATACTAGATGTCTACGAGTATAATATTAGAAGAATATGAAGAATATTTCAAGCGTAGTGCAAAAAGTGACAAAGCAGCAACCTTACAGTTATAATTATACAGCAATATCTGTCTGAAGTTTGGTAGCGTTAGCCACTGTTAGCTCCTTGCTGCAGCAGGGAAACCCCTGAGAGCAGTTTAGTAAGACTGAGTGTGTTTACTGCTTTGGAATTCTACTTTTTAATTGTCAGCTGCTTCTTTCAAAAGTTACGTTTTTAAAGAATTGTTCTTGTCGTATTTTCTGCATCATGTGTTCTACTTTATTTAATGTTAATTTCTAGATAGAATTTAGCATTTATAGATTGGACAACAACATTTTCTGAAAGAAATGTTTGATTTTCCAAAGGCTAAACATCTATTTATTTAATTATTTTTTAGGAATATGTTTTACTCGTGCATTTGAAAAGGTAGTGCCGGGCAAGTTAACGCATTCATTAATTAACGCCGACAATTATTTTATCGCACGTTAACACAGTTTTTCTTTTATTATTAAGCGGCCATTTTTAACACAAGAACTGTCCGGCAGCGAGCGGTGAACAGCTGTTTGTGTGGCGTCTCCTCCGTACCTACATTCCCCTGGGTCCTAAGTCCTTCCACGTACAGCTTCTTATCACCCTCTATGTACCAACGTACATTTATAACAAATACCACACATATTACGGTAATCAGCGTTGCATATGTGTCTGACCAAAATACCAAAAAATAAATGATTCATTTAAATTGTTTTTTAGAGTTTTTAAAGTGTTTTTGTTTGTCATATGTATAATAAGCATATCATTTAGTTATTGCTACTAGATAAAAAAGATAAAAACATGGCGTAGATAGGTTTACAAGTGAGCAATACCCTAGTTTTGAATTCATTATTGAATTTTGCGCATTACATGTGATTAATCGCTAAAGAAATATGCGATTAATCGTGATTAAAAATTGTAATTGTCGCCCAGCACTAGAAAAAATAAATGCATGGCATGTTACTTTTTTAAGGGGTAATCGCTGATGAAATAAATGTTATGATATGAATATTTGATGTTGCAAAACATATTAATAAACTTTTCCTTGGTTGAAAATAATAAACAAGCATGATTAATACCTCTTAAATCCCTGTGCCAAACCTTTTAGAACTTTATGTAACAAAATAAATACACATTCCCAAATGTACTAAATTTATATTCAGAATATTTCCATTTCAATGTTACTTTATTTCACTTACATGAGGATCAGGAACAAGCTAAGGATATATGTTACCGTTAAACTGTTTGAAATAAGATGATTGAAAGGAAAATAAAATGAGAACAATTGAAAATAAGTCTTAAGTTTCCAGACGCTGTTTCCAGTTCTTCCAATAAGGTAGAAAGCTGTTATCTCTCTGTTAGCTGCCTGTCTGGTTTTTGTTTTCCACCTCCAGGATGGTAATTGTCCACATGTTGTTGTTCTCGGAGGTATTTCAACATGACTTATGGCTCGATCCTGAGATGGGACGAGCACCCCCCCACCCCTCCTTCTGTCCATATGGTTTGACTTGGTTACAGCGTGAGTGTGGTAAGATACTTGTTAAAATGTGGTATGTGGCGGCTGCTGCACTTGCTGAGACCCTTGTTGAGCCGACTGATGTTTTGTTCCTCACTTCAGGGGGATTCGATACCCTCCTCCTGGAGGGTTTCGCTACAATAAGGTCGTAACATTTTGAAAAATGAGCATCGAGCCAGAAAATGATTATCTAATGTGAATAGAAGTTATGTGGGAATTAGATTCTTCCACTTCAACTTATATTAAGTTACAATACACAGGATTGGGCACAGAGTTGTCACCTGTTGGTCACTTGAAAAGGAAAGAGAAACTTTTGGGTTAAGGTAAAGCAAATACACTTAAATGTAAATTACATTTGAAAAAGATGTGTTATATTTGAGTAAACTGTTGCTTGATTACACATCCAGCAGACACAAAGTAACATTAGCATTCATTTAGAGTCCAACATTCACTCTCTTTTAGCTCTGTTTTTGGTCTCAACCAACTCCTGAGGGAAGAATGAAATGTCACTCTCATATTGTTTTATAAAAACAAACAAAAATACATGTAATTCTTAATAAGATGGCACCACGCTGGTGGAGACCCAGGCCGGATTGCTGGGCCCGCTGGAGGGAAGAGAGGCCCGAGAAAACCAGAACCAGAACTGAGCGGGGCAGACTGTCAGACCCTGCTGCAGTACAATGAGAGGTTTTCTTAAACGACTCTGGTGCTCGGAAACACTACCACTTTTGTCCACAGGGACCGCCAAAATCAACACAAAATTAAAGTTACTTACAGTAGCTTTAAGTGTGTGTTAAAATTAAAATTTTAGCAACGAAACAGTATTTTAGTATGCACTTGTTTTACAGTTTGTCTCTCTGGGATTGATTTGTTCTGCCTCTTTAAGTTTGTGGTGAATCATCTAATCAGTTTCCTGTTGGATACTATTAGATATCAGGAAGACATGAGGGACTTCTTTTACGAGCGCTCTTCCCAGACATGCGAACACATTTGAACCAGATCCACAAATGAGTCAATCTGATTTGGTCTGAAGGAACATCTGAGTTTCTCATCTCTGCAGGACTTTGGCACGATGCAGCCTGTTGGTCTTTAGAGACTAATTGTTTTCTGTCCTCCGTCTTCTCACTTTTAACATCATCTGGAGCACAAACATTCTGAAGAAACCTTCTGGCTCCGCTCGCTGACGGGCTGACACCCAGATCAAATCGCACGGTTCCATAAAAAGTGTAATTTATGATCCATTACCAATGGTTTCTTTTTTTCCCCTCCTCCCTCTCTCTCTCTCTCTCTCTCTCTCTCTCTCTCTCTCTCTCTCTCTCTTCACATCAGCTCATAATATCCTAACAAAGTCGTTCTTTGATGGCGGCGCGTTTCTCATGACTCCCGTAAAGTGGCTCCGCGGCGAGGAAGAGAAAGAAACCGTGAAGGCCAAATGCGAAGATGGAAACTGAAGAACTCATCAAGCTCATTCATCTTGTCGGATGTGAAGTCGGAGAACGCCAAACGGAGGAGATTTCACACTCACTCATCTTCCTCAACACACTCTATGAATCATATCAGATAACGGGTTGCATTTTGAAGACTTCTCAATTATTACACGCCCCCTTCTTTTTACTTAACGCGATGGGGTTCATTTAGGCGTCATTATGAGCTAAACTGAGATCCAGTTCCCTTCCTCTTGGCAGCCTCTAGCCGTCTATCACACAGGTAGTTCAGGAGATTTATGTCTCTTTGTCGCCCCTCGTCGCACAGCAAATGGGACGGGAGAGTAAAAGAGTGAAAGGTTATACCTCACTGAAGACATTATCTTTGCAGAGAACTTGCCAAAACATGCAAAAAATGTCTGGATGCTCTGCGAAGTCAGCGAGTGTCTCAAACTGATGTTTGTGATGATTGAACTGTTAATATTTTTATTTTAATGAGCTTGGTTGTGTTAGTTTACAAGATATCTTTATGTGTAAGCTGCTATGAAAGTAAAATGTTTATAATAGTTTATAACAATAATAATAATTATTATAATAACAACTATAAAATTAATAAGCATGATTGTATCATTATCATTGTATTATCATTCTTTAATTAGTTGTTAGTTATTTTTGTCTCATTGTTATATTATTTTAATAATTTACATATTAAACATGTAATTGTTATATTTTTTCTGGAGCTTCGCATTTAAGAATTTATATATATATATATATATATATATATATATATATATATATATATATATATATATACACACATTGTACTCTGCACAACAAAGTTGCTTTGATTTATTTGTGTATATTGTCATTGATCCATTGGATATCCATTTCTTTTCTCTTATGAATGAATGAATGATTTTAATTTTGTATCTGCTCATTTGCACGACCCATCTCTCATTTCTTAATTTAAACATTGACAATATATTCACCCACCAGCATCTAACAGCACAGCGTACTAAAGTCACACACATTTGAACAGTCAATAGTATCCTTCCATCCCAAGTTGAGTGGAGTTTACATGTGGGGTTATACAACACAGTGTTATAACGTTTATATATATATATATATGGAAGGAAGTGGGAGAATACATTTTTCCTCTCCTTTTTTTTAACAAAACCACTGGTGCTGTCTATGTTTTAATCTGTGCAGATAATGTAATATATGCACCAGTACTTGAAATCTAAATACGGTGGAAATATAATGTGGTCATGTGATATTTTCCCAAATAGGCATTTTTACGAGGAGCATCTGAACGCTCCATTAAACAACTGACCAGCAGCTCAGTGGGACACTGAGTGCTGCAAACTACTTGTTTCCTGAAAAGTTGGGCAGGAACAGATTGCGTTTCCTGTTCTTTTGAAGTGGGACCCAGAAAAAAATTCTTATGATCCAACAGCAACTCAACATATCTGGAGTTTGTGGCAAAAAATCTACTTGTTTCAGGGTCTATTTCTAAAAAGAAAAACATTGAAACATCACAGGGAACAGGTGGAATAATCTCACACCTCTCGAAGGAATAATTCTTATGTTACCAAAAAATAAATCTAATAGTGTCCGTTGGAGGCTTTTCTACTAGTTTTTTCTAATGTGACAGCCTGTCGTTGTACATTTAGGCAGATGTACGCACTAGTTTTTAAGCCATCAGTGTTAGAATAATAATATAATATAATAATCAGGCTGCTGTAATTGCAAATAAAGGATCAATGCCCACTGGGAGGCTCGCCCCAGAACTACATACCTTTTTGTTTACATTCGCACCGCCATTAACGCTCGCACACATCTCCAGCTGGGAGATTGGCTAGTTTGCTATGTTCCACAAGCTCTCCAAGCTTTTGTTGAAAAATAATGTCACAATCATACACAAACAATATAGCTATCATCATACCTTTTGCAACTTCAGTTAGAATCGACTTCTTCAGCTCAATGGGTGTGCTTTGTGCTACTGGATTAGTTTTTGTGATACTGGATTAGCCGTTGTGCTACTGATTTAGCCACTATGCTACTGGGTTAGCCTTTGTGCTACATGTTTAGCCTTTGTGCTACAGGTTTAGCCTCTGTGCTACTGATTTAGCCACTATGCTACTGGGTTAGCCTTTGTGCTCCAGGTTTAGCCTCTGTGCTACAGGTTTAGCCTCTGTGCTACTGGGTTAGCCTTTGTGCTACAGGTTTAGCCTCTGTGCTACTAAATTAGTCTTTCTTTGTGCAACTGGATTAGCCTTTGTGCAACTGGTTAGTTTATGTACTAGGGGCTCAGTGGTAGAGCAGGGTCGTCCTTCAATCAGAGGTGTGGCAGTTCGATCCCCGGCTCCACTAGTCCTTGTTGATGTGTCCTTGGGCAAGACTCAAAATTGCTCCCGTAGCTGCGCCTACGATGTGTGAATGTTGTATGTTCTCTGTCGGTCCATACGTCCATTTTTTATTGTTTACGAGCTGTTTATATTTTGTGTGGTCCATTGTTTACACGGCTTACAGGTTTTAATGAAAATGACGATTGTCGGTGCGGCATTGGCTCATTTGTGCCGGGAGAATACCTACCCTGAAATAGGAGCTGAAAAAGTCCCTAAAAACGGCGTTTTAAGAACTACGATCGTTCCTACTTTCTGCAGATGTCCAAAGATTTAACCCAGGATTCGGGATGCAGGATGAAGGATCGCTCTGTTAATGTCAGCGGGTTAATGCAGGAAAATGTCACTGAATTAAAGAGCCGAGATGTCCTGCAAGACACAAGATAAAGTGTTCTAAATGCAACACAGGTGGTTCAGGGTCTTTCTCCACGGTGTGTGCTGTGGTCCTCTGCCCTGTTATCTCCTGGGGCTCGTAGTAGCAGTCCATCTCTTTCATGGAGAAGCAAATCAATCCGCCGCTGTCATTTTTAGGATTCCACAGCAGACGGGCTCGGCGGTGTGAAACGACACCTTGAGCTGAGGGGAAAAACACTTTCGGCCTCTGATGTGTTTCACCTCCCTCACAGCAGTTGTTCGGAGGTTTCAACACACACAGGCCTGCTGCTGTCCCCCCTCCCATGACCACATCATGACCTCATTCCAGTCACCTGCTGCTGAGACCGTGGCTAACCTGCCCTCCTAACCGGAAAATCAGCCGCCTTTTTACAAACGCTCCCAGGTCAACGTGTTACTTGGACGGATACATACCTTAACTTTTTCTGACATGTTTGTGCAACCAAAATAGTGGGGTGGAAATTGTTTAGTTTTTTTCCAAGACAAGGAGCTTTGTTACATGCAAATCTGAGCTGAGACGGTTAAAGAGAGAGTGAGCTGTTGGGTTTTGTTGGAGCTTGAGATTGAATGAAAACCAGCTTGCAAAGTTACATCCTGCACGAGGAACAAAGAGCGATACCGAACGAGCCCCACGGGATTCCCTGGCCACTCTTAAACATTTGGAACATTTATGCTGCTTAAAAAAAAATAGTTTTTAACATCTTCCCCTTGATATTTGGTCCGTGGAATGAATTTTGTTAGCCAGAACAATCCAGCTCTCTGTTGTGAATACCCTTTAAGTACATATGGGAATTTTGTGGTTTGCAGGATTATGTTTCGAGATGCAATTTATTACAGACTCAAAGAGGACGCATGAAATAGGTCACTTCAGCGTCGGGATGACTTGTGCTCACACTGTTAAATCTCTCTTAAAGGAGCGCAGTGTAAACGTTATGTTTCCATATGCTGAGAAGTTATGGCTTCAGTGTGTCGATGAAAACTTTGAATCCCAGCGCTCCTGTCGAAGCCACGAACGCGTCCGAACAGCATGAAGGGGAGTTTGTTGGAGCTGCTTTTTCAAAATTATCTTTGTGCAACCATAAGAGGAAACAGGCTAAATCTCCAAGTGCTCACTGGCTGTTTTAACTGCTAATAGCAGCGTCAGGCAGCTCAGGCCGGCCAGAGTGGCAATTCCCATGAAATCTCCCGATATTTCTTTCATTTGTTCTCCGTCCACAATTAGTCGTGGTCAGGCTGATCAAAGGCGGCGGTCGGGCGGGTTGCATGTGAACCGGCGTCCACTTGCAATGACATCCACAAACCAGAATGAAATATGAAATATCAAGTTTCCACGGATGTGCGGACTTGTAAAAGAGAATCTGAGGAATAGGAGGGTTTTCACACCGGGTAATGTGAAACATTTGGTGCGGATTGTAGGCCTCGGTAGAGGGAAGACGAGAGCCAAAATCTGTCCGGCAGTAAAAAACCAGAAGCAGGCAGAAGTTTAAACAAACTGCAGTCGCTGAGTCCTGTTGATTTAGACGTCATTACGCTTCTTGGTGCACAACATGATCTGCTCCTAAAAAATGTTTTAAAGGATGCGTTGTCTCCTTCTTGTCACGT
The DNA here is from genome assembly GCF_910591455.1 of Pholis gunnellus. Classification (NCBI taxonomy): domain Eukaryota; kingdom Metazoa; phylum Chordata; class Actinopteri; order Perciformes; family Pholidae; genus Pholis; species Pholis gunnellus. The sequence goes on from NC_136532.1 coordinate 26,413,839, forward strand.
CTAAAAGCAACAATGTTTAGTTTTTCATTCATAATCTTTTTTCGTGCAAATTTACTAACTTAATAAATTACCTTTTTAATTATGACTTATTTTCTAAACTCATCTAACATTTGCCTTCTAATCAATCATTAAAGGGACAAATTGACAGGACAAGTCAGACGATCCTAATAACTAATCTAATACCGCCAATAATGTCCTCCACATAAAGATGGGAAACCATATCATAAACCTTTTTCAATGTGGCATTTTAAAATGTTTAGTTGCTAAACTGCAGCTAATTACAGAAAAAGAGAAATTCTAGCTCGCTCATTTATTAACTTTGCCACAATAATTGGATTTTCACAGTTTTATGTTTGGATTTTCATATTGTGCAAGATTCTTCCCTTATTTGTTGTTGGACAAAATAGCCCCACTAAATTAGTAATGCGTACAGTTAATCTATAACTATTTATTTCAATGTCATTTGTATCATGGAGAACATTTTATAAATGCAATTTATTTTGATAGCAGCAGTCTGCAGTACCTCTTTTAAATGTTCAAATATTGGACTGTAACTTTTATGAAACCAACAATCCTTCATTCACACCACAACAACTATGAACACGTTCGATTACCAACGTGGTCGGCGCTGTGGTTTCCCTTTCAAAAGACGTCTCTGACCTCAATGCCATTTAACTGAATCAACATCAGTTAAATCAACATAAATAACGTCTACTTTTCTGGTCCTTACATGTGGTCTTTCCTGATGAATACCTTTAAATGTGTGTCACCGTGAGAGGAGGACATCCCGCCGACTGCTGTAAGTGATGGATCTGCAGGTCCACAGAACAAAGCCTGCCGTGGACAAATAGTGTATCTGAGCCAAATGGGCCACTTCATCATTCCACAGCAATTTGCAGTAAATGTGGTGTCGGGTTGCCTTGAAACTACCCTCCTCATCTCACCATAAATACTGCTCAAAAGCAGACAGACTGTGTGGATGCAGAAGAAGAAGATGAAGAAGCAAGAAGAAGCTGAAGAAGAAGCAGAAGAAGTAGGAGAAGCTGAAGAAGTAGAAGAAGCAGAAGAAGTAGAAGAAGCAGAAGAAGTGCAGCATAATGCAACAAAGAAGCAGACTCTGTTCCAATTAGTGTTGACTGAGACAGGTGTTGTGTGGTTATTGACCTTTAGAGGCTGAACAGGCTCATTTGGAAAGCTGTGTAAGCAAATAAATAGCCATCCGTTAAAGGGGGGGGGGGGGGGGCCTCTGTGTAACAGAAGCTGAAGAAAGAGAATCTGTTTAGCAGGCGTCCTCCTGCTCCTGAAGTGTCGGGAGCGTCGGGGCGAGAAGCCTCTTTGCGACGGACGACCTAAAAGCTTTTAATTGCTTCCTATGTTTTTTCCATCTGCAGGGAGGGAAACGTTCTATTCTTACACATCTAACAAAAAGGCTCATGTGTCTACAAATAATACAAATATACAAATACCAGTCACATAACTTTAAAGTGGAAATCCTCTTTTTTATTTTGTCTCATTGCCCGGTGTGTTTTATTTCTGCGCCTGTCAATCACATATTGTGTAACTTAAGTACCCATCAAATTAAAAATGTGTACTTTACTTGAATATTTCCATGTAACGTTATAATTCTACTCCACTATCTCAGAGGCTAATTATGCACTTTTTGCTGTATTTGTCTGACAACTTTAAAAAGGAACGAGCACATTAATGCACCACTTATTATACAATTTTAGGTACTTGTACTTTACTGGAGAATTTTCATTTTATTCTAAATTAAACTTCTTCTCCACTACATCTCAAAGACAAATATATGACAATGTCGCTACAAACATATGATGATCTTATAGAATATGATGCATTGCTGCATATTAAACTAGCCAACAGGATATAAAGGAGTTTAAATTAGTAGAAACATCTACTTAACAGACACCACATCCAACTCCTTTACAATCCTCACCCCTTGAGCATTTCATTATTATTGACCACATGTTCAGAGAAACTGTTTGCAATGATATACAATACATTGAGTCCCCTTGTGTAATGGTTACATTAAGCATTATAAACATCACCAAGGTAACATTTTACAGTCTTGTGAAGCTTATGAAATCGATCCAGTTGACTGTTAAGAATCGTTGTCTGGAGCAGTAATGGTGGTAACACCGTCAGCTTTATAAATAATAAACCTCATTGGAAACACTCATGCCTTTTTTTTACCCAAACGACTTTGGGTAAAAAGATCTGTGCAAATCTCAAGTTTTATCCTCCAAAGTAAAAGCCTTTGCCAATTTGCGGTACAAGTTTCTGCAAAATGGCATCAATGGTCATAAAGGGTGTCTTCATATTGAGTTAGTCAGTTACTATGGTTTCAACACTTAGGAAGTCATTACATGCTATTGGCTCATAAAAGTTTAATATTGTATTTTTGCAGAATAGGGGCTCAAGTTCCGATTCCTCATCCCCTCTTTGAGGCAATTTGCCGATCTTTACCAATCTGAATATTTTACTGGGGGTTCGGCAGCTTTTTTAGATCAAAAAGAACTTGAGGTCGTCATTAGAGCGGATCCAGAGATCCAAAGTTTCATCGGTGCTTTTGGAGACCTGATTCCATCTCCAAAATCATTACTCAGTCTGCACGAGCACATTGTGAGCTCAGGATTGTGAAAGTGAAGATGGAATAAAAAGTTCAAGGGTGTGAAAACCAAAAGGCGCATCAGACATCATTTAAAACCTGGGCGATGAGGAGAGAATCAAGTGTTAACCTGTATGTTTTTACCAAGTTATGACTTGTGTTTCACATCCTGACGGGAAATGTGCTTTCTTCCTGCAAGGTGGATAATGTTTCTCCTCAAGTTGACGTCCGACATGGATGAATACATCCAGCCTCGTTTTTTTCCACTAGCTTACAACTATAAACATGTTAAGACTATATGTCATAATATATGTTTTTACTGAACAGGCCCATTTCTGAATCATTTAGGCCTATATTATTATTATTATTATTATATTGATGCATTAAAATGTAGGCCTACATCTATCATGTTGCAGCTGGTAAAGGTTTATTTCAACTAATTAATTCGTAGCTTAATCTATAATAAAATGTCATAATTTATCAGTAGATTTGTATTTGTAATCTAAATCTGCTATAACAAGCAATTTGAATTAATTAAGGTGGATATTAACAATGATATTTGCCTCGAAATTATAGTAATATAGAAGTTTAGAGTTGCATAACATGGTAAATACTCAGATGAGGTACAAATACATCAAAACGTAAGTCTAGTCTCCGGCTGACTTGTCTTAAATAAAACCCATGGAGTAGTTAGTTGCCTTATTTTGATTTAGCATAATCCCTGTTTGGATGCTATCTTACTGTAGAAATACATACTTGGAGAAGCAACAAAGTTGAAAATAGTGTTGCTGAGGAAATGTTAGCCATGATAGCGTTATCATGGCTAACAGATTGGGCTGGGGCTAGCTGCAGTGTGAACCTCCTAAAAGCGGCGACTAGCGATTGTGGCTTGCGTTGAAGCAATCACGCTGTTTAATCCATTCACTTTTACTCTTGTGCTTCTGATTTTGGAAAGGCTAAAAAACTTCTTCCCTCTAAACTCTTTAGCCTGATATGCTATTTGCTATTCACCTGTTTAAGCTTTTACAACACCTTGGCCTTAGACTCTTAGAGGAAACGTAACGTTAGCATTCTACTGTAGTTGACAAGCTAGTTAGCCTGGTATGTTAACGACTGTCCCTTAAATTTAAGCAGATACGCTGTAATATGCTCATTGGCTTCGTTAGTCTACTAGTTAGCCAAATATGCTATTCAGTTCAAGTGTGTTAGTTATAACAAAACCTTGGCCTTAGAAGAAACATAACATTAGCTTGCTACTGTCGTTTGTAATCTAGTTAGCCTGGAATGCTAACGATCGTGGTTTAGGTTGAAGCAGTTACGCTATAATATGCTCTTTGGCTTATTTGGTCTGCTAGTAAGCCTGATATGCTAAGTATTTTGATTCAGTTCGATTGTTTAAGTTATAACAACACCTTGGCCTCGGAAGAAATATGACGTTAGCTTACTACTGTAGATAGGTTAGATAGCCTGGTATGCTAATGATTGCGGCTTCTGTTAAAGCAGATAACGTGTTTAATCCATTCCTTTCACTTGTATTGTTGTGTTCCTGGTTTTGGAAAGGCTAGAAAACATGCCACCCTCCAAACTAAACCAAAGTATCGCTGATACCACAACCTAAAACACACCACTTTGACGAGCAAGTATTTTTTTTTCTTGCAGTCATGGCTGACTGATGTTCTGTAACTTTACACTGAACAATTATTAAGAGAGTCTTGTTGACTCACGTCCAAACAATGACATTGTTTTAGTTGGAGATTCAGTTCACTTGTTTTTCGGTTTTAACAACACCATTAACTGTTCTGCTTCAGGTCCATCGCCGCCTGGGAAAACATGAAGATTCAAGAGGCAAACTTCCAGCAAAGATTTCATCTGTTTCATGAGTTCAAGTATCAAATGAAACAATAGAGTCAGCTGACTGAACAGTTAGAGCATTATGATTTATCCTCACATGTAACGTAGAGAGTTAATAAAGTCATATTTATCTATATATTGTTTTTGCAAAAATAAGTGGTTACAATATTGACGTGATCATTTCTAGAAAATGCGAATACAGATGGTGGACACCTGACAATGAAACACAAACCAGGTGTGCAGGCATCCATAATATTGTACGTGTAATTGTGTCTGTATTTAGTTTATTTATTAATATTATGCTTTGTTTATAAATTTAACTACCCAACATTATATAAAAGTCGAGCTAAAGAGAAAATGAGAAATATTTCATGGTTCCAACTTAAATGTGAGGAATTGCTGCTTTGCTTTAAATCACTTTAATAATCTTAATTTATGGTGTTTTTAAATTAAGGTGTCACTTTGGGCATTTTTCACTATTTTCTGATTTAACTGAACAATCAAATTGATTAATGGAGAAGATAATCAGCAGATTAATTCCTATCAAAACTAATAAGTTGCAGTCCGACACAAAACAGATAAAAATGAGCTCCACCTCAACCGACCACCACAGTAAAACACAGCTTTTATATTAATGCCTGAGTAATAATAATCTAATATATAGAACAGTCACAGGGGACATTTCTTTAACACTTCAAGTACATTTTCCTTTAACTTAAGTAACATTTTGTCACACCGTGTGGTATTAGTACTTTTACTTATAAGTAAAGGATCTGAGTACTTCCTCCACCACAAATAAAACGCAATAAAAGAAAACATGGATTTTTGCGGGTTATATCCTGAACCTGCTGCATGTGAAACTGATTTGGCAGCGCTGCTCTCAGAGCTGCTCGGTGTTTCCAGCTGGTCGCAGCCGCCGAGGGACACTTATCGACCCTGACACCACTTTCGAAAAAAGTACGTACACACATACGCACTCATGCATACACACACACACACACACACACTCCCGAGTTATTGCTTATTTCCTCACATCATTTAACGCCTCTGTTGCACCTGGGGTTACCAGACATGGCCTTCTCCGTTACACTTGACCAGGTTGGGTCACTCCTCTCCACCAAGTGCTCTCAAAAACCACAGAGCGGTTTTATTTCCTCCTCCTGCTCAGGATTAAGTTATATGAGGACTGTCAGCGTCTCTTTGATTCAGCTCTGGAAGTCAACACGAATGATTTCAGCATGTGTTGAAGCATCCAATCATTCTGCTGCAAGAAAAGTTGAGCCGCTTTAGTGATGTTTGAATGTGAATCAGCTTCTCTGGGTCTGAGCTTTGGTTCAGCTAAACTGCTGTCAAAGAACCAGTTTCTCCGACTATAGCTGGATTTATACTTTATATTCATACTGGGTTGAAATGTTGTAATGGAGCCTCCTTAGCGACAGCTGAGGAACATTACCTAAAAAAATGTAATGCTAATTATCCACCTAGCTTGTTAGCATTTGTGCTCCATCTGTCCACCAAGACATGTTGGTTTTCCTAGCAAAAGCCCTCATTTTCCTCCTTCTTTAATACATTTTATACATTTTTGAAGATCCATATTGAGCTCAAGGGGTGTGCAACAATGTTAGCAGATGGTTCATAGTAGCTACCAGACCAATATTGTTCAGGTGTTTGGACGTCAGGCAAACATCTTGTTTACATTTCCAAGAGTGTAATGGGGCTGTAAATCAATAATTTCTACTTTCTGTTTTCCTCGTGCTCCTGATCTTACTTCACTTTGAGCGATCCAATCAGATCTCATAACTTTTAAAAGCTACTCAACTCTGTAAACACTGACTCTGCATTGATATTTGTCGAGACTCTAATTTGGCATAAACTAAAACGACTTCTTCTCTCGTCTTCGTCCTTCGTTCGAGCCGCTCTCTGGCCTCGATTCGTTCAGGGTGTGAACCGACTCTATAGAGTGGAAGAGCTCAGAATAATAAAGCCGTTTTCTGTACAGCAGCAATTTTACTGACCAATAAAGAAGTCCGGCCGCCCAGAAAGACTGCGGAGAGCCGAGATGAGGAAAGACCTTCATTAGTAGTGGTGTTGTTTGAAAATCTGTCCTCGCCTTTCATTCTGTTTTCAGGTTGCTTTACGTGCTGATAGCATAAGGTGCAGTATTGTACACTTTAACTCCCAAATAATAAAGTCATTTTTTATTTATCTGAAGGCTTTTCAAATTTTTTAGAGCATATTTTGAGTTTTTTTGTGGCGGCAGCGTGATCTCATGAAGGCGTATGTATGTTAATTTGCTTTTCATTTCAAATGCTCCGTTTTAAGACAATCTATATGCACAAATAAAGTGTATCTATAAAAGGTTAAGGTAAACTCTTCTTGCATGTTTATATACCTTTCGTCCTTCTAAACCCTGCAGGCAAAAGCCGCTTTGGAACTAAGCTTCACAGTCGAGCAACCTGCTCTCATGCAACCGGCCACACACACTCAGCATGCAATGTGACACATGCTGTTTGAAATACCAACACGCACGTTTGTCAATTTTTCCACCGTAGCCAGAAATGCTGGTCTCATGGAAACAAGTCTAAAAGTAGCCAAATTCATGGAAAGTCCCCACGCAGGCGCTGCTGGTCGGGTCTCACACGGCCGCTATGTTTTCCCCCAAAACACGGAGGATGTCAAAGCAAAACAACGGAGTACATGGAGGCGAAGCCGGCTTCACTCTCGCGAGATGAACTGCAGATCACTTCATCTCAGTAAAGTCTTGAGTTGCAGTCTCAGCTACAGTCCCCCCCCCCCCCCCCCCCCCCCCCGGGAGCCGTGGCCGCAGGTTTTAACCAATCACAGCTCAGCTTCACTCAACCAGAAGAGAAAGAGAGGTCTGCCGGGGTCAGAAACATGAGAAGCGCTTGGCTTTGGTCTTCTGAGCGTTGAGTAACACAAGCCGGTGGGAGCGCACAGAAGTATTTGCGTGTGAAGTATTAAAATTAATATGCGTTTCCTGCTTCCATTAGCACTCCATATCTTGAGAGTTAGTGTGTGACCTCCGTTTCTTCCTTCCTTGACTCTACTCCTCACCTCCCGTGGTGCCGATATCTTCTTATTTCGACTCGTCCGTCAAGCGAAACAGATCATCGGCGAGCATCCGTTCCACATGTCAACAAAAAAACAACAACCTCAGTTTGAAGTTAAAACTACCTCAGTTTAAAGTTTCTTTTATTACTATTGTTGACAGCACAGTTCAGAAGTGTGTCAAAGTTCAGTGTGACGTTTCACTTTAGAGAGATTTCTTTAATAGTCGTATCAAAAATAAACAACGCTGTGCTTGCACACGCCCGCTTTCGAACTACAAGCAGTTTAAAGCTGTTTGCTGAAAACACGAGCATAAAGTTCTGCCTTTGCAGCGGCAAACACAGTCAATAGCTGCAGTGATGGAGGAAGTACTCAGATCTTTTACTTAAGCAAAAGTACTAATACCACACTGTGAAAATACATTTGATGTTGATCATTTCAGCTCAGAGTCTTTACAGAAAACCCTCTTTTCCACATGACACAGAACGTAACTTCCTTAAGGTTTTTGAGAAGAGCATTAAAGACTCAGAGCAGCGTGAGATCTCTCTATGTGGACGAGATGTTGGAAGCACAAAAGCATATTTATCTGTCAGGCCTGGCAGAGAGTCAAACTGACCTCTTCGGGTTTCCACTGAGCATCTGAGATCAGGCCAAACTCACAATCCAGCTCCCTTTGAGCTCCGCTGACAGAAATGATGAATCTTTTACGACATCGATTTCTCCATTTGGATCCTCGTCGAGGCCCTCGTGGCAAAAGGTGAGATGACTTCTTCTGCCATCTTTTCGCTCTAAAAATGATGCACCGTGCTGTTTTTTTTTTCCTCTTCTTTTTCTTTACAACCTGGTTTTTGGCCATTTTTCCTAATCGTTTATGATGGCAGAGAGTTGTCTGTTAGATTTGGCAGAAAGACCTCTTGGCTCAGTTTGGACCTTCTGTGCTACTTTTACAGCGGAATGGAAAAATTACAACAGACTGTTTTGGTTTTACCTCCAAAACAAGTGGTTTAGATAATACGGTCAAACTGTGAGCTTTAATTCCCTTTCATCATCGTCGGGACCGCTGGTGTCTGTTGCCCTCATGAAGTCAGTTATCTTGGTGAGCAACATGTGAACAGATGTGAAAATAACAAAATGAGACCCAAGTTGTAACAAAGCACAGCTTTCCCTTTAGAGCCGCTTCGAGATTTCCAGGAATAAAGAAACGTTTTCAAGTTAAATTCGAATGTGGGGTAACTTTCCACCCGTAGGAAGAGAAAAGGTAAAGCAGAGGGGAGCTGCACATCGAGGTAAAACACACTTTCTAGTATTTAAAAAATATCAATTATAGCCGTTTTAAATAGGTATTGTTACTGTGAAGATTTATGGGTCTACTTAGTGCTCCACAAACACTTTGTCCGGCCCCTGTGGTTGTAATGATCTTACTGTTTATCCACGTATCAGTGGTGTCTTATATCTGATCTATTCTCCTTATTTGACATCACACAACAGGCAGCTGAAGCACACCTTGTCTATTGTCTTTCTTATTGTGTTTATCTGTGATAGTAACACATGGAGATAAGATGTTTCGACCTGTTTGAAGTTTTTCCTCTTTCCTCCCTCCATGTCTTTAACTTAGATTACGGCTTCTGGAGCTGGAAGCCGGCAGCACATCTGTAAGCCAGCGGAAATACCGAAATCTTGCATGCCTCTTTGATTGTTACATTCGAGATATCATGTGCGCTTACCAGCTCTGCTGCTGCAAACCATTAGGCTCAGTAACTGGTGGCTTGTAAAAATACGTTTGGAAATCCTGGAGACAAGGTAAAAGGGGATGAGATGGGGATTCCACATGGTTATCCAAGGAGATGATAAACAAAGGGAGAAGGTGATACAGTCCAAGTGATATATTGGGCACATGTGGGATCTTGGAATAAAAAGAGAGGATGAAACGAAGAGGAAAAAAAGAGTTCGGAGGAAGGAGGAGGGGAGGGCAGAGGGGAGTCTCTTCTGATTTATTCAAAGCTTCAGGGCTTGTGTATCCGAGAACAAGATTAGTTCAGTAGATCACATCACCCTACATGCTTTATAGATTCTCATCCTGCCCAGACTCCAACGTACTCAAGTACTGTATCCAAGTGTAACTTTGAGGTACTTTACAGACAAAACATTGTGATCAACGTGTGAAATATTATGAATTGTTTTTTCAGTGATAAAGCTGATTAGACCTCAGGTTGATGTTGTGCAAAGCATTCTGCACACGGTGATACAAATCATTATCTGGTGTGCATAAATATTTATATATATATATTTCAGGATCTTGAAGATACTTTACACAGATTTCTAGAAAAATGGCAAAAGAAAATGCACTACGGTTCTGTGAATAGAGTTGGTTCATGTATTTTAAGTATTTTTGCAGTGTTATACTGTTTATTTTAGGTGCTAAATTTGAAATTCAGACATCTATGATACGGGGATTGCCTCCGCATGGCTCTCAACATGGCGACGGCTGGAAGCCAACAGTGCTGACAGTGCTGACAGAGCTGACAGCGATAACCTGAGGGTGGGCGCTGTGGGGGATGCGCCATCTTGGTCAGGTCTTTGGATTAAATTTAGCACCTTTCAGGATCTTGAGTTCTTCCAGCTTTGGCCTCGACTCCTCACACTTAACCCAAAGAGCCAACGAGAGGAGGTGAGGGGTCGGTCGAGACCAGCTCGTTAGCCTTCGAGTCGGACAGACGCGGAGGTCATCGCATAGCACAAAAAGGAAAACCTCCAGCAGAGACTAATGCACTGCTTCATACATGTTCCAATCTAGATTCCAGATCCCGTTTTCTCTCTTCTGTTTTTTTTACGGCTTTGCGAGCATTCCTGTTCCCATTGTAACCTGCCTGCACACGGAAATAGCCGCGTCATACTTGCCGAGGCCGATGATTTGAAGTAGCCCTCGAGGAGCAGCTGGCCGCTGCCAAAAAGGACCAGATCTGGGCAGGTCATCAGCGAGCCCACATCAAGGAGCTGAAGCACTTCAAATCCTCTGTGTTAACTTTTATGGCAAGTGTTTATGCAAGGTCATGCACATTGACTTACACCTTTGTTTTATGTAGGGTTGAAGGGACACATGTGTCAAGATGGAAATGTATCTTGTTTGGTCACTTCCAGGCCTGTTTTCTCTTGGCACGATCCACTGTTTCATATTTTATTATTCCAAAGACGGTTTTGCAGTTCTTATACAGTGGTGAGTGAATTCAGGACTGTTTTAAATCGCGCAGCCAGATTTCTCTGGCCTGAAAATACTAACTCCGTTACTCAGATACTGAATCAACCCGGCGAAGAGACAGCGTTTCCATAACGTAACCGGTGTCAATCACGCGCTTGGCTCAGCTTATTATGGTCATGATTCTCATTCGTCTTCTCCACTGAAAACAAAGAAATCAACTGTGTTCAGGTCGGCTCTCATGTCCCGGATTTTACCTGTTGCATCTTCCTGTAAAGAACAAAAGGTGCTCTCTTCTTGTTAAAACATTACAGTAACTGTTGAATAGATTTCCACCAGGTAATCCTCAGGATCTCCTCGTCAGTCCTATTTATTTAGGTACATCTAGCTACAACTAATGCAGTCTAAAGCTTGGTTTATGCTTAGCGCATTCTCGGGGGTCCCAAGTGTCCGCTTGTCCAAAGGGACGTCGCACCATCAGAAACTGGAAAGTGGATTGAGCAAAAAGTTAAGTAATCAAGTTCCTCGAAGAACTTAAAAAGAGACGGACTCGACCCAGAGGAGCTTTTTTTGATGTTGCTGCTGAATATCGATCAAGATTCCGGTTTCAGCGAGGAAACTGTTCTGGGGCTGTTGTGGAAGCCGGCAGTTAAAAAGAAGCAGCTGTACTCTGTGTTACATCTCCGGATGGCCCTGAGATTTTATGCCACCGGATGTTTCCAGAGGAGGAGAAATTAAAGCTTTTTTGCTTTAGATAACAAAAAGATTTGAGTTGCTGTGAAAGGCTTCTTCTGTAGCGGCTCCTCGGCTCTGAAGAAGCCTGATGGAGGCCGTCAGACAGTCCGGGTCGGCTGATGCTGTTAAGACACTTTAACAACAACTTTCATTCTCTGGCTTTTAATTGTGTTTGACCTGTTTTATCCAATTATTGTTTTTAAACTTTGTATTTTTCTTTCTTTCAAAGCAGATAAATGTCTCATTGCTGTAAACTGTGTAAACTAAAGCGTCTAAAGTGCTATATAAATGAAATAAGCTTGAACTCAAACTAAACAGATTCATTTTGAATAGTGCAGCAGAGCTCTGCTTTTCTTTTAAATCTGGAGTCGCTCAATTTAAACCTAATTTTGCAAAACTCTGATTAGAACGAATCTTAAGATTGATTCAATCCTGTTGGTGCAGTTTTTCGTTGAAGCTGTTTTAGAGTCAACTTTGTGGTCATTTTGTAGGCATGCAGTGTGGTCGACAGCTGTTTCTATTATTTTGTCCACCTCATGTATATCAATGAGGGTAGGTTGAATACCAAACATAGTTCAACAGCAACACAAAATGCCTGGAGGTCTGATTTATTGCACTCCTGTTCACTGCATTAGTTTTATAACTAATTGAGAGGGGAAATACTTCCAGTGTTTCTCAGGCATTAAAGATGTACACACTCACTCTCACATTCAGAACACTGGCTGAGTTCAGCTTGTTACATGTTTGGTCCTATATGTCACTTCAGCTCCTCCTCACACAGCTGAGTTCACTGACGGGCGACTCAATGTGCAGCTGAAGCCACTGATTACACTGAGAGGTTGAAGCCAAACAAGCCAAATATCCACTATATACACATACATCCATGCATATAAAATAATAATTTGTGTTTTAAGAGGCAGAATAGATCGAGATTGTTATTATGAGAGACTGTTGCTTCTTTATGCTCTTGTGATATGTAGTAAAATCATCTTTATGTTGTCAAATAACTCGTAACAAGACGAAGATCTGCAGGAGCTGAAACGCTTGTGATGATATCTGTTTCTATAAGATACACATCTTTACTATTTAACATATTTAATATCACTCAAAGCGTTACATTAACACACATTATTAGATCAATAAGTTTTGTGCACATTTTACATATTGTTTCATACTTTATAATGAGAACATTTGCATTTTGCTAATTCCTTCCTTAGTTTCAAACACTAAACAGCTCTTCTCATTTAAAAATATATCTAACTTTTACAGTTTTCTATTGTAAATATCTATTTTATTTATTATTCTTGAGAAATAATGAAATAATTTTCTGTCATTTTGAATCCAACCCACAGAAAATATCTTCTTGAGAAGTATTTTATTGTTTTGTTTTTACCGTATTTGAAAAAAAAGGTCAAATATGAGTTTTTAGGCTTTTCTGTATTTATCTCTTATTTGTGTCCTTGTGCTGCAGCTATCAGATCGTATCTCGTATCGATCCGTATCCGCATTGTAAATGAATGATGATTGGTTGCTGAAGTAAAAGATATAGCATGTTATCCTCTCCAATGCATTTTTTTTCTTAACCTTCTTAACCTCTGCAGAAGGAATCAAAGCAGCGGCCGTCTGCAGTGATTATGTGGTCAGTTTCCCAGCAGGCGGCTGCAGGGCTGCGAGTGATTCACTGACTGCATGCGTCTGGTCAGCCCTGTTTACACAGCAGCTGCTGGATACAGCTTGAAGTGAGCTGCAGAGTAACAGATCAACAGGAGGGTTTCTGGCTGAGAAACACACACACACACACACACACACACGCTCTCAGGCTCAGAGGGTGAGCGATACACAACACCACTGAGGAAGAGGATGGTGGCTAAAAGAAAACTGTCGGGCCAAAGGGGTTACACAAGTACAGAGTTACTGAAATGTTACAGTTCCACTCAGATTTTAGGTGTCTGATTTACTTTCAAGTGTCGGTCAGTTTTCAGTCTCTGTTTTAAGTTGATGTAGTTTTTACTTTAGTTTAATTCAGTCATGATTTGTATCATTTTCAGGTTTTAAAAATAGTTAAATAGCAACATAGTGTGTGTGGATTCAAGCATGGCTGTGATAATTGTGATAATTGCATCACTAATCAATCAAAAATGAGATTGATTGAGATAATTAAGATGTGAAAAGATAAAAGCATGTTTTTTACATACTGATGCAACATTTCTATTCAAACAACAGTTTGTATGACATCTTACGAATACGTTTGTTTGTTTTTCCAGCAGCGCGTGTCAATTCCCGCTCGTTGAAAAAAACTTTTGTCTTCACAGAAAACAACTTAGTTAGGTTTTAGGCAACGGAACTAATTAGTTAGGTTTAGGAAAAGATGGTTATTTGGGTTAAAATAATTACGGAAGTGCCGTTACTGAAGTACAGAAGTCACATGAAAAATAAACCACCTTCACTTCTCGTTTTATGCGAGTAACAAACCAGGTGGATGAAAGGTCGGTTTTGTTGGATTTATCTACCTCCCCTCTCGCCTGCCATGTGTAGGTTTTAGTTGTCTTTATACTTCCTGTTTCATGTTAATGTGCATAACATGCACAATTATTTCCTGGGATTTCTACAAATTACAGCTCATTCATTTCCGTAGGTACGAGCGCTGTTTGGGAACAGCCTGAATGACGTGAACACAGTGATGAACCTGCAGCGGGGCCAAGGTTGATTTTCCTGCTTCCTGTCCAGTGCATGCTGGGAAAGACTCTGAGCTACCCGAGAGGTGCCTGAAGGGAATAAACAAGTCAAGAAAATGCTTGAATAGCAGCAGAAACGCACAGACTTGAATCTCAACATCGTACTTTGCATTCAAGCTGATATCTCTCTACATATCTCTGACACTACAGTATAGAAGGATAGATAATCCCTGCAGTGTAGAGGGAAATGTCTGGTGTGTTTTACTGTGAAGCTGTGTGTATTTCTGCATATTTAAACAGGTCATAGATCCCTCTCTAATACCCATTTTATGTTGATTTGAAAACATCTCTATTAAGCAACTGTATTTATTTACAAAGGTCTCGGCAAAGATTACATCTGAACACATCATGATAGCTTTAGAATTTACTTTCGCCCAATGCTCGTTTATACGGAGGAGAGCTTGAACGCAATATAATGTAACTCAATGCAACCTCCGTTGACGTGAGCAAGCTTCGTTATTTAGCGAAGCTGGACTGTAGTGCCCACCTGCTGCTAACAGCTAACGTTAACTAGCTCGCCTCCTTGTCAATTTCAACAAGGATTTGTTGTTCAAAATGTAGCATAATCAGAAATCAGCGACAAGAAACCATTAATGCTGATCTCTGCATATTATCATCGACCGATTTTAGTACCTCGAACAGGTTGACCAGTTTAAAGGGTCAGTTAACCACAATAATGGAAAAAAGGCACTTTTGTAACTATATTTCTTTGATTGAAAAGAGTCCCAATCAAAATTTTCTGCAGCGAGGTTCTTGATTTATCCTGAATAACCAGATTAATACCGTTTGTTTATCAAGACTTCTCTGGAAGTCAGAAGAAAGAACACAGTTTGACAGAAGAAGAAGTCTGAGCTACAGGAACGGACAAAAGTAAGAGACAAAAAGTGGAAGAACGTTACCTCTTTTTAAGAGCTGTGGATAGAGAGATGAAGGGAGATGGATGGTTGAATTGAGACAAAAAAAGACTGAAGGATGAGCAGAACTGACAGATGCGATACAGAGATTGAGGAAAATGAGGGAGGAGGAGAGAGACCGAGGTCTGGTTACCATCAGCCCATACTGGTCAGATCTGTTGGCACCATGCTGGGCACCTCAGGGAGTCACGCTGGAAAGTATGTGAGTCTGAGAGAGCGAGAGAAGAGGAGATATCCTTCATCTGATGAGAAGAGAGGAGGAGTGAATGTCTGAGGGCTGTGGTTTTCAAATCACAGCTGCAGCGAAACAAGTATTTCGATTTAATTTGGTCTGAAGTCAGACTTCCCTGCAAACGTCCAGTTTTATTAAACACAAACCCAGTAAATATCAGTAGAATGTAGACCAGCAACATCCCACGTTTTAATCAGTAACGCAGAGCAGGTTGCGCATTACAACGAGCCACGCGCAGAGCAAGTGAGGAAGCATATGGAGCATTGAAATCCCGTTATTGAAATGTGATATAATAATACGTTTAAAGTGTGAGAATGTCCAAAAAGAGCAGGTGGGAGGAGGGGTGTTGGACGGGCCAAACAAACACAGGACTTTCACCCAAGAGGTCGCTGTCCATGTCCCTTGTGAAGCCAAAAGTAAACGGTTGATTTGGGGCACCACTGTGTTTCATGTGAATACGCAATTAGAACGTATGAGTTCTACGTCAAAGTGCAGAAATGAGTTGCAGTATTTAAACATCTGCTGCTCCAGCGGAGCTCTTTGATGTCCAGCAGCAGAAGATTAGCTGCACTAAGAAGCTCCCAGATGTGAACGTGAACTCTCTTTCAGGGGAAAATTAATAACTCTATTTTTAGAAGGTTTTATGAAGTGTTTGCTGTGTCTCGAAATCTGCAAAACCTTGTGGAAACAAAAGTCCCTGATAACGTGAAAGCACTCGAGTTGATCTGAAGCGAGACGGTTTATTTAAAACGTGAATATATTTCCCTCTCTGAACTTTCCATTGAAGTAAATGTTAACGCAACGAGAGCTCCAGCTGGGCGGGTCATCAAGCCGAAAGAGAGACCAGACCCAGAAAGAGGGCGGCGTACAGATGGGGAGGTCCTCGTCTTTACAAGGACCCGGGCCCTCCAGAGACCACCCTCGAGTCATCTCACTAACACACTTTACAGGGAGGTGAAGCTCATCGTCTGCCTCATTTAACTGGTACGTCCCTCTGGGAACGAGAACAGGAGGGAAATGAGGAGACTGACCTTTTTCTGAGTACTTAAAACACCAGAAGATGTCTGTAATAAGACTCTCCGTACTGTAATAATGCAGGGATTTCACGCCACTATGACTGTCGTCTGCTCTGAATACGAATGCAAAAATATGAATAGTTTAAAAAAAATGCATAAGGTGCAAGTTTTGCTTTGCTTTGCAGGAAAAAAGGGCAAGAAGGACCAACTTCATTAAAGAGTTAATCCCTCATCCAACGGTTTGTATGATCTCTTATGAAGAAGTAACGCCTCGTTTCTTATACATTTTCCTGAGAAAGTCCAGCGACACGTGTCAATTTTCGCTAGTTACATGCTTTTAAAAATACATTTCCGTCTTCACAGGAAACTCATTTAGGTTTAGACAACAAAACTACTTGGTTAAGTTTAGGATGAGATCGTTGTTTGGGTTAAAATAACTACGGAGGTGGCGTTACTTAGGTACTGAAGATACATAACATAAATAAACATGATGCAGTTTATGCTTACATGATATGATGCAGTAAGAAACTACTAATCAAACAAAGTATATAAAATACTCTTAATATGTAATTGTTAGTGATGAAACTGAAGAATTCTGCATGTGTACTTTTACTTTTGCTACGTTAATACATTATGCAGATGATACTTTTGTATTTGTATATAAGTATAATTTTCAGTATTTTCAGACTACAGTAAGGATTTGAGTACTTTTTCCACCACTGTCCTCTCCTCATCAACAAAAAACAACGTTAAAAACATCTAAACCAATGTTGTAAACTTGTGTTTCTACGTATCACTCATGCAGTGCAGCTGTGACTTTGACGTGAACTCACAGTTTTCAGTGATGTAGCTTTGTGACACTGTGGATGTCACAACCAGAGCATATACAGTTCATGGATGACGGGGAAACCGAAACTGAAGCCCATTAAAATAAAGAAGGGTCGCCTGTCCCCCTGAAGCCTCCCTTTCATGTGAGAGTTTTACACAACGCTGTGACATTTTCTCAACAAGGAATAGCCGAAACAATAAACCGAAGCGATAAACGTTATTGGACGAACTTTGTGGATCTCGATGAAAAGCGGCGATGACTGGAGGTGAAGAGCGAACGGGAGCCGCTTGCGTCACCAATACCTCCAGAGCGACCCCCCCCCCCCCCCCCCTTTCTTCTTTTTGTTACAAGCTCTCTCAGTGAAGCGTGACGGGACTAGAAACCATCCTCTTTAAACATATGGGAGCTTTGCTTTTCTCATCATCAGGCCGGGTCAATTTTGCAGGAAGTCACTGGCTTTGCCGTTCTCCACGGCCCCGTATTATTCTCCCCCCCCCCCCCGCCCCAAACAATACCACAACATATCCTGATGTAATGTAAAAATGGCTCAAATTGGGCCGTTAAAACTTCCAACTCTAACCTGAGCTCTGTCAGTGAAGGTGAAGCTCGAGGCGGATGCTTAGCAGTAATGATGGAAGAATGTGGATAGCATGGCCCCGGCCAGAGAGGAAAAGGAAAAAAGGGATTTTATTGTTTCCTTTGAAAAATTGATTCCAATTTATAAGGGGTCCTGCGGACGGTGTCGTATACAGTTCCCCTCTCTTAATACTAAATCTTTCAGGCAGAAGCTTTTAAAACTTCAAATGCAGCGAGATCTGCTTACACATGTCATGCTATAGCCTATATAGTCCCCTTTCCTGGTCGGCCGGGCAGCTAAAAAACGTGTGTTTCATGGATGTGAGGGGGGTTTTTTGGGGGGGGGGGGGGGGGTTTCCGCAAGAAAACAGAAGAGCAGCTCACAGTAAAACACCACACATGCTGTCTGGGTTTCCCATCAAATCCTTGTGGACGGACACCCCGGTGGCTCCGGGTCCGGTACTCAACAATGCTGTCACGTCAAGACAGAGGTGGAAGAAGCACTCAAAGTAAAAGGAAGCAGTTCCACAGTATAGAAATACATAGTTACATAGTAAAAGTACTGCATTTAACTTTTACTTAGAAGGTACAGTGTGTAGAATTTAGGGGGATGTATTTGCAGAAATGGAACGTATTATGATTAAGGTGAATAATCACCTGCAAATATCAATAGATTTGTTTTTGTTACCTTTAGAATGAGTCCGCCGTGTTCCTACAGTAGCCCAGGATGGACAAACCATTCGTGTTTTCACGTCGGCCATTGTAGGTCTCCTGCATTCTTGACACACGGGAGAAGTTTCAGTTGGTTTTAATCTGCAAAACTCACCGCTAGCTGCCACCAAAATCTACACACCTAAGTATAGCACTTGAGTTAATATTCTTTGTAACTTTCCACCACTGCTTTAAGAGTCATAGAGTATAATGGATTTACTTGTTGTCATTTAGGTTTAAGTAGGTTTTGTCTAGATGTACACATGAGACGTTAACAGTTTCAACAAAGTGAATTATTTTTATTTAAATAACGGTTCAGAGGCCCAAAGAGGTCGAATTCTACAATGTGTCTTTTCATACTTACACACTAATGCATCAGTATTATAACAGTCTAATAATGGCAGATATAATGGAGTATCAGTCACATGTGACATGTTACTGCAGAACCAGTACTTTTACTTTTGACACTTAAGGTAGAAAGTAGGATTTTGAATGCAGGACTTTTACTCGTAATAGAGTATTTTTTACATTTTGATGTTGGTACTAGGTACAAGTACTACTTCCAATGCTGCTTTTGTTTGTGTACATTCTCTTTCCACAAAGGAAACATTGCCAATAAAAGTCATCCAGTAATCATGACCTGTTCAACACATGGCTGACACAACACAGCATGTGCTTCTGTCGACTAATATGAATACCATTACAGCTCGTTCCTAATCCAGATAAATCTTTGAAGGTTCCACGTTGGGAGTCTTTACTGCGCCGACGGGGCTCAAGATCAGATTATTTCCATTTTTCATATCAAGTGTTCGTACGTGAAACCTGCAGCTGTTGTGAGTGTGCGGCGGAGGCGGGACACGAAGCTCAGCTCACCTGAGGCTCAGAGGGGGAACGAGGCAATAAGGTAACGCTTATAGAGGAGAGGAAATCAGAGCTCCTGCCTCCCCGGGCTCTCAAACTGGTCCACATGGAGCCATGTTGCTAAATTATATTAAACATTTCCAGTCTCATGTAGCATGGACCGCATGGGACAATTTAATAAATGTAACAGGTGGACAAAAGATAAGAAATCATTCGAGTACTCGAGTAATACGAGCAGTTAAAACCTTTATAATTCTCTGCGTGGAAGCCTAGTTTCATGATGGACCTCTTCTACAGTAATCACTGCTGCAACAGGAGCTGACTCTGTCATGGACGTATTAATATAATAATAATAGCGATACTGAAACCAGCCAAAAAGCTTTGTCCCCGTTGACCACCCCTGGTGGAAGAAGTAGATGTCCTAAACTGGCTCCTAAAATACTACCGCTGGTGTATAAAGCACTGATTGGCTTATTTGTGATCTCCTGCTACATCATAAAACCATCCGGACGCCTCAGGTGGTCTGTGACAAATCTGCTTTCTGTCCACCAGAGTCAAAACTAAACACGGAGAGTCAGCGTTCACTTTCTATGCTCCATATATCTGGAACAAACTTCCAGAAATCTGCAGGTCTGCTGCGACTCTCGCTCCTTTAAAATCAAGGCTGAAGACGTTTCTGCTAATGATTTTACTAAATAATTTCTTACGCTGCACTTTATTCTTGTATTTCAAACATGTCTTATTCTATTTCAGCTTGCTTTAATTGTTGATAATCTCCTTTGATGACGGATTTTAAATTGTATTTGAATTATAAAGGTGTTTTTTTGCGCTTTATCTATTGTCTTCTGATGTCTTTTGCACATTGAATTGCCTTGTTACTCAAATGTGCTGAATAAATAAACCTGCCTTACCTACTAAAAGTACACAAATATGTTTGACAAGAAAAGTACAAGAGCATTAGCATCAAAATATACTTAATGTACCAAAAGTAAAAGTCGAATAATATATATCATATGTTCATCACTTGAATGTTGCAGCTGGTAAAGGTGAAGCTAATTTTAACTACATTTTATACTTAAAATGATAATATAAAATAATGTATTAGTTGATTTATATTGTGTATAAATACTCTAAATCCACAAAGTAACAAGTTAAGCTATTAAATAAATGTAGTGAATTAAAAAGTACAATATTTACCCCTCAAATGTAGTAAAGTACAAGTACAAGTAAGTCAAAATTTAGTAAATTTTGAGTAAATTTTTACTTGAGTAAACGTACTTTGTTACTTTTCACCTCTAAAGTTGGTAAAACTGGTGACACCTTGAACTACAAACAATATCACTGACTGATCTCTGAATAATTCTTTGGTGAACCTTTATGTGTAATATTTTACTTTTTATTTATTTTATTTTTCAGAAATGGGTTTATTGTATTTGTGATTAAATAAAATAAATACTTGAAGCAACACCTGCAGACAGGAAACACTTCTTTGACACGCTGGTGAATGATCCCGGCGTTGAGTTGTCGTATCAAAACGCTTCACATTTCGAGGCTTCACTTCTTTCTAAACCGATCCACAAGACGAGGAGTTATTAAGCGCATCAACACGCCGTCACCTAATAGCGTTTTTCAAAAGTACATATTTTACCTCAGAGGGCCTTTTTTTTCTTTTTACATCTTTCACTGGAGAAGTAAAAGCAGCCGCCTGTTCACACGAGGGCCTCCGCTGTCGACACTTCCCTCTCGGGCCCTGAGGAAGCGGAGGTTTTTCCTGCCTCTAGGTTTTCCTCTGTACACACATATATTACTAGTGATGGAGCGGCGATATGTTCCACCGCAGCAGCAGGTTTCTGCTACCTGAGAAGTTTAGGACTTTGGGAAGTTGTTCCACACGCAAAGCACAAGAGTCATTAGTATTACAGATATATACTGTTACATCAGTGAGTACAATACACTCGGAGCAATAATCACCCCGTAGGATTTTGTGGCTTGGAGGTTGTTGTTTTTTTCCTTTTTTTGCGTCCGAGCAGAGACGTAAATCTTGCCTTCCATTATTGTAACGTGTGCAGCAGGTTTTCCTCCATGAGGAGAGCAGCTGAGTTGCACATGTTGAAAGACCTCCTGCGGTCCTCCAAAGACCCGCTTGATGAATTTCCTACAGGTGGAACGGTTTACCAAACGTACACTTTATGGCATTTTAGAGAGTCAACTTGATGGTCAGCCTGACTTCTGCTCATTTCCAGCAAATTTGTGGATAAATAATGTTTGTATGTCATTTTATTCTTCCTTGTTTGTTCTCATATGCACTCAAAAGTTAAAAAAATAAAAAGGTTCTGCAGGAAAAATGAGTCCAAGTTGTCACAAGGTGAGAATATTTTTAAGCCTCATTGGTTCTTGATAATGAGTTCTGCAGCGTGAATCCACATCACACCTCCTGTTAAACGCCGTGCTGGACAGGAAACTGAAGATCCTGTTTCAGTGTTAATATTCTGCACTGCAAGTTTTTTGTCAGGTGTTTTTGCTCATCTGTTTTACATTAAAGAGCGAAATACTAAATGAAACTTTCAGTTAAACGGCACTTTTTAAGTAAAACGGACAGTTCAATAAGAGATCAAATCCTGATCTAAAAAGAGATTTACTCAAATATCGTAGTGAACTTGAGTGTTTCCATGTTATTCTACTTCATACTTCGACTCAACTACATTTTAAAGATAAATGTTGAACTCACTACATTCATCTCACAGCTATAGATTCTGATAACTGCTACAAAGTTATACTTTAAACTACATGCGTTTGTTAAGATTGGCTCCATTTTGACCAACTAGAGCAGGGGTGGCCAACCAGTCAAAGACCAAGAGCCACATTTTTTACTGTGTTACCGCAAAGAGCCACATCATACACATGGGCACACATGAACATCACCCTATCCCTTCCTCACACACACACATACCTTTGCTCAGCCAGATTTATTGTAAATGTCACACACCAATATGATAATGACAGAAATTGACTCCTAAGACCACAGGCCAGTCATTTTCAACAATGAACATTGTGTGCACTGTCACACAGACAAACTCTCAGTTCAACCAAGTCCACAAACAAAAATATAATAATTTACAATAGTGTTTTTCTTTTACTATGAATGTTACTTAGTGGGACTTCTGGCATTTCTTGCCTTGAACAATCCTCTTCAAATCTGGCTTGTATTCCGTTGTTGCCACTCGAAGCAATTCTTTCACATGGGTGTCAGTCAGAACAGATCGATGCTTTGATTTCACGTGTTTCAGGGTAGAAAACACAGACTCGCAGACGTATGTTGACCCAAACATTGACAGTATCTTAAGCGCAGCCCGTTTGACATTGGGGTATTTTTTCATTGGCACACTTTTCCAGAACTCAATGGTCCCGTCCCTTAAAGCAGGTTTGAGTTGGTCCTCCTCACAAAGATCGATCATCTCCAACTCAGCCGCATCCTCATCTGTGACTAGCGGGGCTTTCAAACAGTCCGTCTCGGCGTTAAATGGGTCGACGAGGAACGTAATCTGTGGCCGCACATGCGCGTTTGACGAAAATACCGTATTTAATTCAAGCGAAGCGAACACGCACATTAAAAAAACACAAATACAAACTTCGATATGAACGTAAGAGCCGCATGAAACCGGGCAAAGAGCCGCATGCGGCTCGGGAGCCGCGGGTTGGCCACCCCTGAACTAGAGCATTAAAATGCTGCTCACGTTAATGCAACGTTATATTATTCCAATATGATATCTACGTAACAATAGAATACTTTAATCTGCACAATGGGAACTTCTACATTATTTTCTTTTTAAGACCAAGTGTGCAGGATTTGGCGGCATCTAGGGGTGAGTTTGCAGATTGCAACCGACTGAAACTTCCAATCCAGAGCCGGCGTTAAATAAGTTAATTCTGAGCAACTGTAGAAACATGGCGGACTCCGCGAAGAGACCCTGCTCTGTATGTAGATACAAAAAGGCTTCATTGATCCCCAGAGAGAAAGTAAAATAGACATAATGAACTAAAATAAGAATATAATCATAAAGAGCTTGTGATTCACAAAGTGAAAGTTAAAAAAAAAAGATAAGAAAAAGATGGAAAGTAGCGAGAGAGCTGCTGCATCAAGCTGACGAGTCTTTTAAAAGTGACACATTTTAGCAAAAAACATAAAACAAACAAAGAAAAAAAAGAATTACCAAACAGTATTTTGAGTTGCCGGGCAGGTCTGAAAACAAACATGTCTCTTTCACACATTGTTAAGCTTTCCCCCTTCATGCTTTGTATTGATACTTTTCTTTTACACATATATAAAGAGGAGTGACGACATATTTTTGGCCCAACCCTGAAGTTTGTATCGCTCTGGTTCCCTCGGTTCGATTTTTCCATTTTGAATTATTGCAGAAAATAAGTTCTTCTGCAAACAAACGTTTCTGATAGCAACACGTTTTATTCAGCGAGATCATCTTCGCAAATGAAAAACACTTTTATGATCATTTCAAAGTGTGAATGCAATCGGCAGAAGTACAAATCTAACGCTCGGCCGCGCGACTTCACGTCACCGCGATGAAGCCGAAGACAGAATAGTCGGCGTGATGACGTTTTGTCGTCTCATTTAGCCGCATGTTAGCAACCGCCTTTTTTAGGACACGTTAAAACTTCTAAAATTCAGGAGTGAGATATTTACTGACACATTTTATATTGCAGAACAAACCGTTAAATCTCTTCACCTTGTGTTGACCACAGACCTTATTTCAGGCTGTTATCTCACCAAAAAGCCATAAAAAAAAAAAAAAAACAGAAGTGTAAAAATGCTGACTCATTTCCTGTTTTTAGGAATGTTGTGAATGTCCGTCCTCAGTTTCCTTTTTATTCTTTAAGTTATGCTCCTGAGTGATGAAGCCAAAGACAGTTTCCCACGTCGTTAACATCATATTATAATTAAAGTGTCTCGTCAATGACGTAAAGATTAAGAGCAATTTAAACATGAAGATTACAGAACATTCATAAAGTTCATAACTACCTGTTCTGTTTACAGTGAGGCCAGACTCTGACTAACACGTGACACATGTGATTTGTATTGTACAGCACTACAGTATGGAATAACACCCCCCCCCCCCTCCTGAAACTGAAGGCACTGACTCTGCAATCGCCCTGATCAAAGGCAGCTTGACCGTCTTTCCCCAAAGATAGACTTACAGGTGATGTATTGGATGAGTCGAGTGTCCAAACTCTACTTCAGAGGTGGTATCCTCCCTCCTGTGTCACGCAGGTTCCCCCATAAAACACTTTCATGTTGCACCGTAAAAAAAAAAGAAAAATTAAAGTCCTGTAAAAATGTAAAGGTGGAGTCAAATGTACGGAGGGTTTTGCTTTTCATCTGCAGGTTTTGGATTTCATTTTTGACCCCCGAGTCCGACTCGCTCAGTTTCTCCTACTGGGACGGGTATCGCTGACGAGACTTTCCTCGTGTAAACTATGTAATAATTCACTTACGTGAGCAGGAGCACGAAGTATCTTTCAGCCTGGATGGATCACGAACAACACTTTTTAACGGTTTCATGTGTGGAAGCAAGTGAAGCCGCATGTTTGGAGAAACAAGTCCTGGTTACGCTCATCGCTCGCTATTTTCTATATCAACAGCAGATCTCATGACTTTGTAAAAAGGTTTTGTGGCGTCAAACTTACAGAAACTCAGCTCTGTGTGACTTTTCAGATTTTTTTACTAAAGAGCACGCGGTGTGGAGAGTAATTACATCAGTGGACAGTTGCGTGGGGAATATCTATGTGTAACTGTTGCAGGCTTCAAAACCTTGAAACCAAACAGAAACCTGGACCATGTGAGTCCCAGGAGAGGGAATGAGAAGAGGCGGGCATTCACAGCCTCGGTGGAGGCCGAGACAGGTGCGACCAAATTAAGGTAACGACCCTCATGACTATCCTATCATATCTCGCAATTTTAGCAAAAGTGGAATATAATTTATTCAGATCCGCTCCTGCATTTAATGCGTTCTTCCTCGGCTCACCTTTCCGCCAGGTTTCCATGAAAATCGAGCCGGGAGTTTTTCCGCAATCCTGCTGAAAAACCAACAAACTAAACCAAAAAAACATGACGTCATTGGTAAAGATACACTTTTTAACAGCCCTGATCTTTGGACCTTACAATAGCGTTATTCCTATTAAGGTTGTGTTTATATCAGATCATCTCTTTCTCTGTCTTCACACAGAGAGTTTTTTGGGGCGAGCAGATTCTGTCTTATTCAAGCAAACAGCAACATGACAAATACTTTCATCAGATAAGAGTCGGCGCCTTGTCTGAAAACAAAAATTAAATCCATCCAGCGACAAGCGTAAACACCCTCTTCAAACACCGGGGGACCAGATAAGAAATGGAAACCAGTTTCTTCACACTGTATTGTACAGGAGACAAAATGTGTTGACGGGAAAACAGAGAGAATAGCACAGAGCCGTGTTGACTAAACAGGGCCAAAGTGTCACAGTGGCAACAGGTTTTGTCAGACCAGCTCCAAGGTTAAAGCCTCGCCCTGAAACCTTCAGCGGGTCAGCAGGTTCCCACCGACGTGAAATGTTATTCAGGTAACATCCACAAGAGAAAGAAAAAAACGCTGAAACTGTGTTATTGTTTCAATAAGGACAGAAGCAGCTAAATGGAGGGACGGATCCCTTTTTGTCAGCGAACGAAACGTTCGGCGTGCAGAACGCTCGGCGCCCATGTTTTTTCATTTGTTTGTTTTACGACATTCTGGCGAGGCAGCTACATAATAGCGGGGGAGGCTCCCGCACAGGTGTTTTTAGTTATTGTTGCTGAGCAGACCTCTATCTCAGGTTAAAACGGGGCCAAGCTGTGCTGAAAACCTGGAGGGTCAGGTCACCAAAACTCAATGCAACAACAAGAGCAGTAAAAAAGTGCAAGTTTTCACACCTCAACAGAGGAGTCAAGGACATGGAAATAGCAAATTACAACCGGTGTGTCTTTAAGATATGAGAAAGTTAAGGACTCTGTGATGACTAGTAGAGCAATGGGTTTTGTGAGTGGATCCCTGTTTTGTTTATTCTTTTGTGATGACACAAGCACATGTCTGACCTTCAGGTCCCGAGATACGCAGCAATGTGCCAGCAAAGGCAGAGAAGAAGAAGACGACTGCGAGCAAGTAAACATGGACGTAACAACCCAAATGTTTTGCCATTTTATGTTGAATGTCAACGTGGTTAACATGCAATAAAGCTGCTTGGTTGAATTTAGAAAAAAAGGATCATGTCTGTGTTAAAATAATAACGCCACAACGTAAATACTGTAAATAAATATTATTTAAATAATAGAATTTCTGATGGGAACAAAGGTCTC
This sequence comes from Pholis gunnellus, assembly GCF_910591455.1. Taxonomy (NCBI): domain Eukaryota; kingdom Metazoa; phylum Chordata; class Actinopteri; order Perciformes; family Pholidae; genus Pholis; species Pholis gunnellus. Next base: position 26,440,565 of record NC_136532.1, read on the forward strand.
CTGCGTGAAAGTCCTGTGTTTGTTTGATCTCTTCATCACTCGACTTTCTTGCTTCTTATACGCGTCATTATATTACGTAACGTTCAAGCAGAGAGTGAACCAGAACAGTAAAGCTGCCAACTTGAAAACCAAAACAATGAGCGGATAGGAGCAATAAATCTGTGTGGATCTGAAGGATCTGAACTGACAAAAAAAAAAGGCTACATAAATTGTTTTTCTGAGACGTCAGACAAATCATTATTTTGTGCCACACGACACAAACGGTACACTTAATCCTGCAATAAACTCGAAACAATGCAACTGGATTAAATATCACGTACTAAAGCAGGCACACACATGCCGGATATCACTCACTGAAGAAGAAGTAACGATAGTGTTAATAGTAGCAGTAAACCACCGGTCTCAACCCTCCGTTCAACACATGTGAAGCACCGTCGGCTCCTCCAGATGGACCAGTAAAACGTGTCCCGCTCTGCCCAAGCAGACGCAGGAAGTTCAAGTCTGGAGATCGACTTTCTGGTTTGAGGACAGATTATTAAATCCATCTTTCACTGTGGAAATACACGCTGCTCTCCAGAGACAGCTGGCTGCACGACGTGAAGAGGCAAGGTGCCGTCTGCAGCGCTCACAACTGAAAAGATGCTGCAAGTAAACCGCCTGGAATCCTTTAAAGAGAAACAGACTCATTGTGAAAAACACTGATTATTGTTCACGTCGTTTTTGTGCGTGCGTGAGTGCGTGCATCTCTGTGTCTGTCCGCGGCTAATCTTGCATTCTGCCTCACTAAACTGCGTAACATTTTGAGTGTTCATTTATGGCTGCATGTCCGAGGACCTCTCGTGGTTTGCAGTGACTCACGTTTTCTCAAAACACCTTTTTATTGCGTGTTCGATGCGGCCGTTGATTGACTGCTCAGTCTCATCACTCACTATTCTTAACCTTGACTCCGGACTGTAGGTAGTAGGAACAAAGCTGAGAGCATCGCCGGCACACTCGCTCGCTACTCAGCCGCCAAAGAGGAGGGAAAACAGTTTGCTTAATTTTATTGTTTTTGACGGTGTGTTTGGCTAACGGCTAACGGCTAACAGCTAACAGAACTACACACACAGCTGAGCGCATCGCCGCCGCTCAGCTGCTGCTTTGCGGCCAGAGACACAGTTATTCTGTGCCTTTTTATTCTTGAACCAACCTAACGTTTACAACAATATTGTCGAAAAAAGTAGTCTTGAAGCCGCACAGATTAAAGTTTTTAGCGTATCTGTTGTGTGAGATGTGCGGGTGAACAATGTGTGGGTTGTATTTATTCCATCAAACATTAAAGCAGCGGCCGTTGCAGATGCACCTGGTGGAGATCACATTTCTAGTATATATATATATATACATAAATATATATATACACACACATCACACCTGTGTATGTTGCATATTGGACCATGACTGGCTCCAAACCACATGTTAAACTGAGATTTAAGCTCAGAGACACTTTCCTGCGTCAGATGAATGTGAAAACAGCCTTCTAGTGCCAAACTCTGCACATGAATCACTGCACAGTGAAGCTCAAACATCCAAGTGAAGAAATCAAAACAGGAGGGGGACTTTAAACTTGGGTAGAATATACAGGTAGCGTTGAGAAACGGTTCAGAAGTGCACTGTAAAGACGCCCCTCTTTGTCAGCTGATCTGTCATTTTCAAGCCCCTTTTCTTATAACTATATATTTTCTATGTCTTCTGAAACTTATAATGTAAGTCTACACTGTACTCAAAACACAGGCAACAACGACAGCATCAACTTAGCCTATAAACGGCTCTAAACCAGAGTGTTAGCTCACATGATGGATACTGTAATACTGTGTTTTTATTATGGAATTATTCTATATTGAACACAGGGTTAAAAAAAAAAAGTCAGAATGTATAAGGACTATACAACGGTTCATTGGGTTTCCCTCAAAATTGACATCTGCTCTGTCCAGGCAAAGTAACCCAATACAGCGGTTCGTTTGATTTCATTTTTCGTGCGTTTTCCTCCGAAAACGTCCAGCAACACGTGTCAATTTCTGCTCCTTACATGCATACGGGTTTCTAAAAATAAATGTACGTCTTCACAGGAAACTACTTAGTTAGATTTAGGAGATCAGCGTTGTTTGGGTTCAACGTAAGTGCCGTTACTGAAGTACGCAAGTTACATATGACAAAAACATCAACACTGGATTCTCGTTTCACACGGGGAACCAACAGCCGATCCACCTCCACTCCCGTTCATGATTCCTGTGGATAACATGCAAAATAGTTTCGTGGGATATCTACGAATAGTTTTTTTGTAGCTTTTGCCAGGAATGCAGGATCAGACCAGCCCGACCTAGGAACGTGTCATTCGACAGAAGAGCTCCACCGACCTGATCCTGTTCCACCCAATCATTCTCACCCAGCCTTTTTTTTGACTCAGCAGTAAAAGACAACAAGTAGACGTCTCAGTCTAAACACAGACGCTCTTGTTTGCCTGAGGGAAGGCTGTATATAAGGAGTGTACATTTGAATACACTTTTATTGGCCTTATGCAAATCAGAGCTTTTAAGTGTCAGCAATCCTGGTGTTTACTCTAGTTAGCGTGAGCCAGGTGCGGTGGTCATTTATCACTGCAGAGTTACAGCTGCACTGGCGTCTACGTGCGGCGTTGGTGCTGCAGAAGCCGCCAACTGATCTTTTTTTAATTTATTTTTCCGCCAGTCGTACTGTAGCTACAAAGAGCTGTGAACAAACTCAGAGATATTACTGCAGAACGCAGCAAAGACAACAACCCTGACAGAAATAACATTTGTGATAAGTTGTGCACAAGCCCCACGTGTGACAGTACGCCGCAGACAATCACGATATTTTCTTTGGGCGACAATGCAACACAAAGCGTTTTTCCATAGCATTTACATGAATGTTTAGACTGGCAAATTCCCTGCAAAAGCTCAGCAGGTGGAGAAGACGCCAATGTTTGTGTAAGTCACAAAATAAAGACATTTGTCTCAACAATAATTGGGTAAATCAAGAACTCTTTGGGAGGAGCTTAGCGATGAGAAGCGTGGGTCGTCACATGTTACAAACCGCCATCGCAAACAGACGTCACAATAAGTAAAAAGTGACTGTTTCCGTCTTCTTTTTTCTCTCAAGGTTCACCGTCTCAAACTCCGGCTGCTCAAAAGATTTACAATTATTTGCATTAACTTGCAAATGTGGCTATCATCTGGAGTCGAAAGTGGCTGCATTTGCCTTTCTCCTCGATCCTTGGGCGAATGTTTCAAAATGACTCGAGAGCAGACGCGACACACCCTCGAGTAGCTTCAACTTGCAAATTAAAGTTGAGTCCCTGGTTACATTTAGTCTTCGCTGAATGAAACAAAGCCGCAAAACAGACGTGATATTAACCTCTGCTTACGTCTCTCCCTGGGGGGGGCACTGATTGTTTTATGGCCCTGAGGTGAAGGTTTACTGTTTACTTTGAGCCACAAGCTGACTGGTTCATTTGTCTTCTTTAGTGCTCCAAATGTCAGTTTGTGTTGCAGAAGTGTCTCCCCCCCCCCCCCCCCCACGCTGTGAGCAGAAGTTTGGAGCGATGCTGGAAGCTACCGCAACAACAGACACAAGAGCACAGGTGCTGCTGGTGGAATGAATCGTTGTCGAGCCTCAGGAGGCAACGCTACACTGTACAATGGACCCATTGTGTCAGCGTTGTGTTTCTTTGTGTAAACTCAGCAGATATAAAAACATGTCGATGGTACAGCTGCTTTGGAGGCAGGAATTTATTTTAGGAGCCTGGGGGGGGGGGGGGGGGGGGGGGGGGCGAGGTGCCACTGTTCTTGTAATGTTTTAAATATCCGACAAAGTGTGTGAGATGTGTTAGTTATGAAATGACCCGCGAAGGCATCGGTGTAAATGCTAAACCCGCAATTTAAATACGCCGTCAGATTCTCGTGATTGGTTTGCAGCATTCCAACATATCCGCCTGACTCTAACGTCGTTTTAAGTCGACGGGTAATGTGTGGCCATTTAAAACATTTTTGCCGTTGTTTTAAGAGTGGAGTTAAGAGCGAGTTAAGACAGAACTAGCCTGCGATTGAGAAGACATGCTGTAAATGTAAAATTCATTTGTGAATCAAGAGTTTTATATCAAAATCTAAACTGTTATTCGGTTATACGGTTAGGGACACAAATAAAGAAGAGTTGAGAAGAGGCGCCGTGATTCGCCAACAAAGACGGGAAAAGAAGATGTGCCAGAGCAGGTTGACCTCATCCAGAGTTTGGAGCTTCACATATGAAAAATAGTGCAACTTAATTCGTAGATATTCCACGAATGGCAGGAGGGGAAGAGGATGGGTCCAACAAACAGCAATCTTTCAGCCAGAGATCCGGTCGCGTGTCACGTAACTTGCATGACGTAGTAACGTGACTTCCAAGGTTGTTTTAACCGAAACATAACTATGTAGTTCGGTTGCCTAAACCTAACTAAGTTTCCTTAGAAGACGGAGGTTTATTTGGAAAAGACTGCATGTAGCGAGCGGAAATTGACACGTGTTGCTGGCTTTGTTTGAGGATACGACGGTCAGAGTCTTAAACCGGCGTCTTGTAGCAGAACAAAAATGAATGTTTCCAGACATCAAAGTGCTGCTCGGTACATCTTGAAGCCGTGTTAATGACGTCTGTAGCGGTTCTCTATTATTCGTCAGTGTTGTTTTCATGTCACGATGCAAAACAAATCCGTTGACTCTGAACTCGGTGGAAGGTCTGGACTCAGCCGCAGACGTACCGGCGTTCTCCCTGCGATGTTACGAGGTCTTGAGGCGGGTTACTGGAGGTACAGATTCCCCTGAACCCCGTGATGGCAAAAGCGAACACTTCAGGGATAGACTGCATGTGTGAAAGTGTCTTACAATAGGGGCATCCAAGAGGGCACTTTTACTGCGTTTCACTCAAACATGGGGGACCAGAGTGTAGAAACAAACTCAACTCTCAAAACAATTTTCCCACATGTCTGAACACACGTCTCTGCCTTCGCTGTTATCTCTCTATTGTACTTTCAGATAACATTTGCTACAAAGAATATCGGTCATGGAGGTTAAAGTCAAAACAACGAGATCATTTTCTGCCTCAACTAAACAACCAAAACCACCAGTGTGTGTGTGTCGAATCATTCCAGCTCACACATTACAAGTGTGTGTATATATATATGTATGTATATGTGTGTGTGTGTGTGTGTGTGTGTGTGACTGTGTGTTTTCAGGATATTCCCAGAGCCCCTTTCAGCCATGAACCGCCAGCCTTCTCGCCCCTATCGGCCCCCCCCCCCCCCCCCCCCCAGGCCTGTCAGCCCTGACAACATGGTAATTAAGTGGGAGCTACTTGTCCAAAAAGCTGCAGTGCAACACATTTCTTATTGGATTACAAGGTGCATGTGAGGGAATGCGTGAACCGGCCGGTGTTCCTCCGCCTGCTGCTGCTGGTAGACACACACATGAACAGAGATCCTCCACCGTTTCCTTCACGCCCGCTGATCGCCGATGCAAAATACAGCATGTGCCATTTACTTGTCGAGTCAAAATAACCCACCGTGGGACTTTGCTGTGACCGTGTGTGTGTGTGTGTGTGTGTGTGTGTGTGTGTTTGAGTCTGAGGTGCTTAATAGATTCTTAATGTGCAAACAGGATTGTGGCGTATCAGATGGTGTTGGGAAGTTACTGGCGTGACAACGGCAACAGTGGAACGGATGGCTTGATTCAACACCTGGAGAAGGGTTCATCATAGGTGTGTGTGTGTGTGTGTGTGTGTGTGTGTATGTGTGTGTGTGTGTGTGTGTGTGTGTGTTACGGGTTGAGATGACTCGGGCTGCGATAAAGCAATAAACCAACCACACAGTCACTGGCAGGGCAGCCCGACACTATATGGGCAGGAGAAGAATGGAGCTGTTGTCATGTAGCAGGGGAATTACCTACGCGGGCATCACACCATTTTATTTTCATTTGTTTTTAAGTTTAACAAATGAATACATGTGATCACTGTTGACCTGTTCTCCAGTCTGACTGGTCTCTGCATTCACTGATAAACATGATTAGGACCAGATTAAAGCTGTGCTTTGAGCTGAATTGCTAACATGCTAATTTTTGCTAATTCACCTAAAAACAAAAACAGCCCCAGATCATTACTGTTCTGTGTGTAATCTCCTGTTATAACTTTATTTGTTACGTTTTTTTTTTATTGTTTTGCACTCAGAGATGACATCAAACTAAAACAAATCAATGTTTAGTCTGTACGTTCTCTGTACAGTACATACAATAAAGCTTTGAATGGAATTAAGAGGATACGATAATATTGATCGTCAGATGTCGCAGTATCACAAAGACCAAAATAAGTACAGAAAAACAGAGAAAAGTAAAAAGAAATAAAGACATAAATGCATAATAGCAGGATACTTAGAAATACTTACTTATAAACATAACATAGTATGAGATAGAATATCGTAATATATAGTGAAGCTCAGCAGCATGTCATAGAATATTAGATAAAATACAGATTTTGTTGTTATTATTGACCTCTTTCCTGTTGTCTCCCTATTGAGCCTTGAAACAAGAGACACGAAAGACAAAGTTCCCAGACTGCGTGTGTGTGTGTGTGCGTGTGTGTGTGCGAGCGTGCGTGCGTGTGTGTGTGTTTGCGTGTGTGTTCCCAACATCACAGCATGAAGGAAAGTCATTGAAGTCTCTAAATGGCAAACGACACATGCGTACCCCAAACAAAATGCTACTGTGTGAACTACAACTGTTTATAGGAGGATTGTGGAGGGGGGGGGGGGGGGGGGGAGGAGGGGGGGGTCAACAATCCAGTTCACTCTGCTGACATGTTAAATCTCACACTTTGGGAATGAGGCCTCGGTGAGGACCTCAGCAGATACTTATCAGTGGCGGTTAGTGCAGACAAACACTGTCACCTTCTGCTCACAGCCAACTGCTGTCACACACACACACACACACACACACACACACAGATAGTCAAGTCAGAAAAAAAACAAAGTCTTCATTGTGCTCTTATCTCAAGATTTGATACATCAGGGCTATACATGTTTAGGTTTGTCACTAAGCCCCGCCCCCTTCTGCTACTCCGTCACGCTGCCCTGTACCTTCAGGGAGCTAGCGTAGCATATACGTGCTAACGCCAGTTAAATGTGCTAACGTACTCTGCTAAATGTTAGCGCCACAGGTGTTTACGTAGAAACGTAACTATTTTGGAAACTTCTTCCAACCTCTCTGGCTAACGAGTATCGCTACACAACGTTTAAACACGACTAGCTCAAAATCCACTAAACCAGCCTGAACATGAAGAACAATATCAAACGGTTGCGTGATGGTCGGAGCGCGCTGATGCTACGCTACGATTGGCCAGTCTGCGTCTTCGCAAAGCGTCAATTATAATTTTAATCGTGCCAACAATACGGTGTGGACAGCAGCGGCGGAAAGTAGGCTACGTGTACTCAAGTATTTTACTTAAGTACAATTTTGAGATATTTAATTAAGTATATGTTACTTACTTCCGCTCCAATACATTTCAGAGGGAAATATTCTATATTTTACTTTACAACCTTATAGAAAACATCAACTTATAAGATTGTTGTAGACAAAAAGACCCCACACACCCTCACAGGTGTTATTAGACCTCCTCAGGTGTGAGTTGTGTCATGTACTTATACAATTGATTAAGTCAAAAACAAATAAAAAAAGATATTTTCATGGAAGTGAGTGCATAAAGAGTGAGAAAACCGAAAAAAAATTGAAAAATGATTTTAGAAATACACATTTTTATTCGGAAAGACAAAAAGAAAACCATAAAAAGTAGAATATACAATTTCAGATGAAAAGTTATGACAGCTCATATTTACTTTGTTTTACTCAAATCAACAGTGAATAAACGTTATTTCCTTTGCCTCTCTATCTCACACACACACACACACACTGTAAAAAACATATGACACCATATTTAAAATGACGTCTGCTCTCTCTGGTGACACAAAATGTCATCATCAGCCCAAATCCAATAACAGGCCTCTCTTTGAAACCATCACACGTCCGCACAAAGAAAAGTGAGAAGAAAAGCTTTTGAGTGGTTCGGCTGCAGATTCACGCCGATGGAAAGTGAACGTTTGAGCCAGAAAGAAGAGATTAGTGACTTTATTTATTTTATATAACCTCTCGTCTTGTTCATTATTACACGGATCAGTGTTCTGCAGCTCAAGTGAAACCCATGTTTGAAGCTGTCTTTCAGCGTCGTCACACACACACACACACACACACACGCGCGCGCGCGCGCGCGCGCGCGCGCTGAGAGTCCGTAAGTGCAAAGGAATGAGTGGAGAAATGCATCTTGAACGGATGAGATGATGCTGCTCACAGATTTATGAGCTGATATCGTGTTTCAAACCCCTGCAGAACACGGTTAGTCCGCATCAACTCGTCATTTATGTGTTTTGTTTGTGTGATTTGTGTTTATGCAAATACACGATATCATAAAAAACAACCCGGCAATAATACTTTTATGATTCTCAGTGAGTCTGAGTTCATAGCTTTGTGTTGTTTTGTTGAATTTATGTAAAACACCTTTAGGTTTTATTGAGTTATTATCGAGATATTTTAATTTAAATTATTGTCCCAACGATTTGTAAATAATCTGAAATACAATCCCAAGTCTGTAGTTTTCTCTGCTGCTCTTATTTTTTTTAAATATATAATTTATATATTTTATTTAAAATATCAGGTTTCAACATATAGTTACATTTAAATGAGCCCCACAATAAAAAATTGAAAATAAAAAGATGAGGCACTTATTTCTGGAAGATTTGCAAATATGAAAAGTCAAAAACATTTGACCTATATTTAGTAATCTAAATTTACTGCGTGTTGTTATTATATTGTTGGATTTCTAGGAGTTGTTGTTAGATTTATCATCTTGATGTTAATAACTGGCACTTTTCCAACAAAACACACATGCAAACTGAATATTTGGCACTAATTTTGAAAATCTTACTATTCACAAAATGTGTTAGAATTCAAGTTTTCAAAATAAGATGTAAAATGTTGATTTTTATTTTAATGATAAATGGTATAAAATGTCCTCAGACCGTATTTATTTAGTATTTATTTTTAATAATCTGTTTTCTCTCTGCTGGTATTTCATGTGTAAGTTAAATCAGATTTTTTTTATTGTGAACTGTTATGAATGTAAAAAGCTGCCGTGATTTATTCGTGGGTGCAGACTAACTTCTGACCTAAACCTAAACCTGCTCACAGTCAAACATGTCATAACTCGAGCATAAAATAAAATACAAGACTTTTTATGGAAAGAGTTCATTCTTTTAAAGTTTATTGACATGAGGAAAACATTGGGATAATGTTTAAATACTCTACACAATAAAGTTATTAAGACATGCACATGGAAAATATAATATACTGTACATAAATATTACATCGGGAAACCAAATTGTTCCTAGCTGGTCTAGCTTCTAATGCAGTGCCTGTGTGTTTAAGATTTAAGTTTGACCCCAAAAACCACAACTCGAGACGCCTTCTGAGACAAACCTCACATTCATAGTGCAAGAAGAGACACTTAATGGAAATTAATGGAATGCTCGACTCATGGCGGGCGTGGGCCTCTTCAGTATGGCCTCCACGGAGAAGGACAAAGACTCGCTGGACGCCATCTTGGTCCCCACGGGCTTTGACAGAAAGTCTTTGGCGTACCTGTCGGTGATTTTCACGGCCTGAATGTCCTTGGCGGAGCCCTCCCTGAACTTCCGGGCGGCCTCCTCTAGGAGCTCTTTGCAGTACGGAGCCCTGAGCTCCAGCCCGGCCCCGCCGCTGGTTTTCTCACCCAGCGAGTGCTGGATGAGGGAGTGAAAGGAGTTGAGTTTCATGGACAGCTTCGCGCTGTCCTTGCTCAGCTTGTTCAGAACCTGGCCGGAGGTTTGGGAATGAGGGTTGCCGGGGAAGGATTGTCCAAAGCTCCTCTTGGGTGGAGAGAAGGCCGAGCGTTCCCGCTGCCCCCCCTGGGCGACACCGTGAGGTTTGGGATCAGCCCGTTGAGGGTCCGACGAGTCCGGCAGCGCAGCTGCTCGGGATCCTTCCAGCTTGGCCGCGGCCGCCTCCTGCTCCGGCTGCTGGCTCTCGGCTGGCACCGCCTTGGGCTCCCACGCCGCCCCCGGCTTCATGTTCTGCACCGCCGTGGCGTTGAACAGGCACTGCTGGTAGAGCAGGGCGTCGCCCAGGTTGGCCGCTCCGCGGGGCCACACCATGTAGCCGCCGCGCGACGGCTGCAGCGGGTAGTGGCGGTAGGTGGTGGCCACGCTGACGTTAGAGGAGATGAGCTCCACGTTGGCCGAGCCGGCCGGGTACTGCATGGACAGATCCAGGCAGTTAGGGCCCAGGAAGTTGCACAGCTCTTTGGGCTGCGATTCGGCCGGAGCCGCGGGCGAGTAGGACGTCTTGTAGTTGTACTCGGCGGCGTGGTGAGCCATGCTGTTGGGGAAGATGAGCGAGGCCGCCTGGCTGTTCTCCAGCAGCTCTCGCTCTTTGTACTCCCGCTCCAGCATGATGGTTTCCAGCTCCTTGTCGGCGAAGGCCCTCCTCTTCCTCATGCGATCGCTCAGCGGCGGGGGGAGAGCCGCGTTGGCTGCCAGGAAGGGATCGGACTGCACCGGACGGTATCCTGCCATCAAAAGAACCCCCTGTTTAATTCAAAGGTCTATGACAGTCCATGTGTTCTGGATTACAGCTGAAGTCAAGCATGCAGGCAGAAATGTTCACGCTGACAAACATGCAAAACATGAAATAAAGAAGAATTTTCACTCTGGTTTGAAGAAAATATAAATCATGCTAAATAAATAAATCCTATTTGTATGTTGCGACAATGCTGGAGATGATCATCAGTGAACTTATTACATGACAAATACGTTCATCAAGTCACTGCATGCACACTAATGTTAACAAGTCACTGTTATGGTTGTTAGTGGGAACAGATAGAAATCCAATACAAGCTACAGGAGAAACTGAGCGTTAAAGGAGCCAAAAGATCAGAAAGCAATAAAACGTGTTTCTATTTGTCAGGCCTGTTGCCTCGTTACCTTCCAGGATGCTTTTGGCGAGCATGGTGGACGGTCGAATGTGCCGCTGATATATCGTCCTCCGCTCTGCTGAGATTGGTTTCCCAGATATTCCTTTCTTATCCTGATGAAAAGAGAAAACAAAGAGCGACTTTAAAACGTGCCGTCGGGATGTTTTCCTTGGTCCTTTAATAAAAACACCAGATTTGTCACAGCTCAAGTCCAACTTCTCATGATTTTTACCGTCATAACGACTGTCTTTAAATAAAGCAGGATCCGTTAAACACTAGATTAAAAGTGTAATACGTTGTATTAAAAGATACAGACATTTTAAACAAGGGTTTTACAACTAAGCCTGGTTTCGTTACTTCAAACTGCAATATGCTCACAAGTCTGTGTAATAAAGGTTATACATTAAGTTTTCACACTCAAACTGAAAAAAAATGTCCATCTGGTATCATCTTTAAAATACCGCAGCTGACGTGGTTCATTATTTTGACCTCAGACATTCTCAAATATTTGAATGTCACCACAGTCAAAACACGCACACACACACACACACACACATATATTAGAGCTTATAGGAAATATATAGGAGGAGATCTAAAAAGGCTGACTTGTGTTTGTTTACTAGTAAAGATGTAAATGTCTAATCGTTGGGGAAAGAGTGAGACATGCATCTCTAATGAAGCTGTGTAAATAAGCTTTTACTTTTTATTTTAAAGTGATTGTTTGTTGGCTGGGAAGACATTAAAAACTCCTCATGGACGCCACTGATTCATGCTCATTCAGTCAAACAAAGAGAGATCGCAGCACACATTAAATAACCCGATCCTTTAATCTGAGCCGGTGCACAACCAGACCAGATCAGAACTAAACATAGACCTGCTTTGGTTGGACAAACTAAACTGTATTTAGTGTCACAGTATTCACTGTATGAAGTGGCTAACTTCAAACTTGACTTTGAAAAATCTGTTGGGTTTTTTTAGGTCACATGAAGGCCGGATTGTTTTTACATAAATACGCCAGTTTAAGAAACCAGAATTGTGTTTCTGCTGATACGTCAGAAAAACACGTTGCAGAAACGATGGCCCTTAATGTTGCACTGTGGCTCAAATAAATAAAAAAGAGCAATTAAAGACAAGTTTGACTGGAATATGAAGATAATGGGTCGATTATGAAGCCAGGCGCATTATCTTAAAGTTACATTTAGGTCAAAAGTCATTGTAATAATCAGAGCAACAGACTGTCTGAGTGCTGTTGGAAATTCCATAATTAAAACATAAATAACATATGAACCTACACTTTGAATCCAACACTAATGCTAATAAATATGTATGATTTATGTCATGCTGTTTGATGATGATGTGTGTCTAACTTCCAACAGATTTACTGTTTTAAACACATAGTTCTGCACGTTTCACATGGATTCTCCTTTAAAGCCGAGGACAGCAGTGACTGAGCCTCTGGATTTACAGAGTAAATAAAGCAGTGGTGGAAAGAAATGCTCCTGGCTTATGAGAAGCAAGATCAACATCTCCTGGAAATCCCTACAGCTACAGCAACAACAACAACAACAAACCTGCACAGCAGAGAGGTCTGAGGGAATACACTAGAGATAAGTCACTGGATGTGATGATTGTTTTATTGTTAATATCTAGAATAACCAGTAGGCCGCTACAGAAACAAAGTGAAATACATTTTACTGTGGGGTCTAATTGGTTCTCTAGCTGTTGCTGAATAAAAGCACTTGAATGCATCACAACCTTTCAAGGTTTTGCTCCAGCTTTTAACGTTCAAGAACAGCATTCACACACATCCATACAGCCTGTACACACACACACACACACACACTCACACACTCCGGGTCTGTACCTCCGTGGCTTGCTGCCTCCTCAGGGCCACCTGCGCCGCCATCACCCGCTGTCTCTCCACCACCAGCAGGCAGTTGGCGCACTGGCAGTCCCTCCAGCGGCAGAAGCGCTTGTGTCCCTTCAGGCAGGACACCACGCCGTGGTTTCGGCAGCGGGCGCACTTCGGCGTCCGGCTCAGCTTCCTCTGGTCCCCCGGACACACGCCGCTGGGGGCCGGCTTATCGTCGGCCTTGTCGCAGTCTCCGTCTCCGTCCTCGGCGGCGGCGTGGCCGGCGGCCGGGTCGTCGCTCTCCGTCTCCAGGCTCTCCACGTCGATTTCAAACTCGCAAACGGCGTTTTCTGACATGTCTGCCCGAGTCCTCCGCCGGCTGTCTGAACACCCAGTTTATCTCTGAATGAACACATATGAGGATTAGTCTCTAGTTATTATGCGGTAATAGTGGCTTAATAACATAGCATAATCAATCAACACGATCTCCCAGAAGCTACCATGTTTAGCCTATAATAGCAGATTTCATTCATTATATTCTTCCATAAATTCACCAAAAACTTTTTTTGGAATCTTATGATGATTTAAATTAACTTCTTTGGCGGGAGATTTATTTTTTATTTTTTTTGCTAAACTTAATTTGTTGGCACAAGAGAAAGATCCATGCACGAGGATGATAAAGATAGTGGCCTAGTTTGTATTTATTAATCTGCAAAAACATGGTCTGAATAAAAAATTGAAAGAGGAAAAAAATATTCCTTAAATCTAGAAAGTGCGCAGCAGAAATACCAATAGAGGCAGATATCAATATGATTGCTTTTAACTTTTATTTAATTTTGTAGACCACACATGTTAGGAACACAAATGAGTAGACTTAAACAAATACAGCTTATTATTGGAAGCCTACAATAAATAACCATTATTATGATTGATCACATGACTCTATGAAGAGTCTCACCACACTTCTTCGGTCATCGCCCAGTTGGCTTGTCCGGTATTTAATTGGTTATTTCATGCATGGATTTGGTCAAACCACATAAATCTACATAAAGACACGAGAGGACTTGAGTTTACCTCCAGAGGTGGATCCAGCGGTCTCGTCCAGGTTTTAGTTTTTTTTTTTACAGCCGTCGTTAAGCCCCGTGATGAATCACACGCAGTTAAACACGCAGTCCAGCACAGGTTCGTAATTAACCGCTAATTGAGTGGATGAGTGAGTGTCTCACTCCGGACGAACCTAAGTTTTCTTCTGAGCAAGAAACTCCGAGCGACGCTGCTATGAACCGCTCCGGGCTGCGTCCTCTGTCCTCTGATTGGCTGCTTACAAACACGCGCCGGCCAATAGGATCGCGAGCAGTTAGCAGGGAGGGGGGAGTCTTCAGTAACGGACGGGTGACAGTAATTTGATTACTTTTCCTTTGCAACGAGCTCACTTGTAGGTAATTGAGCCTGATTTTAGCGTTAAAAACAGTAAAAAAAAACATAATTAAATATTGTTACTGTAACTTTATTTAACAGAGTAGCCTACATTTATATTAAAGCTCCTTTTCCATCACAAAAAAACTATTAAATCATTGTTTATTTATGCCAGAGCTAAATGACAAATATCTTGTAGTGTCTTTGTTTGTTATGAATGAATATAGAATGATGGATGTCTAGTTTTATTTATTGATTAAGAGCACACTTGAGTTGTTCTACTTTATTATTTTGTGTTTAATTAGCGTAAGCAGCTTAATTGTGAATAATAAAGAAAAAATAGACAATATTGATCAACAACGATGAGTAATGTGGCAGAGACAACTTAAAAATGACAAATAATCAAAAGTCAGCGATAATACCTTCACAATAAAAGCCGAGTTGAACTTGTATCTGATGATAGGCCTTATCCTCTAGATTTAGACATGAATTAGGTCACAACTAAAATAACAGAGTGGGGGGAAAAAACTTTCATATCAGATTTCCATGTCGCCTAGAGGCCTATTTCACAAGCCCAAATATGTATTTTTAATTTATTGCACAGTTAAACTAGAATAAATAGCCTACTATAACAACAACAAAGTAAAAAAGCAGAATATCCCAGTGATGCACATCACATCCTGCATACAGGGTTCAGTGTTTACACTGGTCACAGATTAAACGGAGCAGATCAACAGGTGATGAATGTGTACTGCAGGTTGTTACAGTCCGTCCTGCCAGATTAATACAGTGTTTACACAACAATCACACCTGACAGAAAGAAACCCCGCGTCAGCAGAGTACACACACACACAACACCCCGAGAATACACAGCGTCACGTTTAACATACAATTAAAAAACAACTTTAATTTAACCCTCATTTCAGACCTTAAACTCCTAAAAACAAAAAACATTACAAAATGATGGGCCTATTATTATCCCATTGTTATTGTGCTTAAAAACACTGAATCCTGTTTTAACCACACGAACCCAATAATAATAATAATAAAAGCACAAGAAAACACTGTTTATGATATTTCGCCTGAATAAAGGAATTATTTCGTGTCTCTCATATAACAAATGAATAAAAGTCTAATTAAACCTGATTGTGACAGCGTTAGTTCCCCCTCGCGGTGTGACTGGTGACCTCTGAAACTATGTTGGTCTCTTTGTTTGACTGAAGCTCGACTCTCAGAGAGGCTTCGCAGCATTTACTCAGTGTTAACTGACTTCCATGGGGACTGACAACGGGACAATAGACGCACACACACACATGGCCCCACTGTAGCTTGGGAAATAATGTTGACTCAAACCCTTTTGTGATGTGAAATCAACGAACAAAGCGACGTTAAAAGGAGGATGTTTTGTATATTCCGTTCAGAGTCAGGGAGGGGTGGCTACCTGTCTGTCCTGCTTGGCTCCAAATTAGTGTCAAAGCTGTGAAATAATAATTTATAGCTACTGTATAGTGCTGCAGGCCTATGTGACATTTTAAAACTGCATAATGTCTAACTTTTATATTCTTCAATTCAGATCTTATATTTAAACCCTATTAATTACATTATGTTATAATACCAGTATGTTTTATTAACCCTCAGGCAGGACAACGGCGTGTTTTAGACTTTAATTAAATAGAGAAGCACATATTCTAAAAGTGTCTTCTTGTCCTCGTGTAAGTCCTTCTCCAGATGAGGACAGTGCCTCTTAACGGCTCCTCCATGTGTTGGAGGTGAAGACGTCAGGCCTGCAGGTGCAGCTTTATTCGCCACTTCGTCTTAATTTACTGCGGAGGTTACGAGCGGCCACCCCGGGCCGCCGCTTCCACACCAGGAATGCTTTGAAGCCGAGGGCCGGCTGGACCGTCGGACAGGAGGATCCGCACGGAGCTGGGACCCTCCAGGTGAAAAGTGTTGTCTGTGTCCGACTCGATAAAGGGGGGGGGGGGGGGAGCTCCACGGGTCCACGGGTCCTTGAATGGGCTGAATCGTCCAGGGTCCCTCGAAGGAATCCAGGGGGGTCTGGTATGTCAGGGGGTCTTTACACAGGAGGCTCATAGGTGGTTGTGAGTATTTAAGGGGGTTCCAAGGGTATTCAATACCGCCTGGAATCCTTTCAAGGAAGCTCCTTGTGGGCCCCTTTAAAATCCTGGAACTATTCAAAGATCCCTGCAAACCCTTTGGGATCCCATACACCCCTGCATAGACCTTAAATCCCACACACTATTGCCTGGAAAACCTTTAATGGCCCCTGGAACCCTTTAAAAAGGTCCTTGGGTCTCCTTCAAGGATTCTGAAACCTCTTCAAGGACCCTGGAAACTTCTAAAAGATCCCAAGGCCCCTGGAATTCTGAAATGTTCCTTGAAGTGACTCCTAGAATTCTGGAAATCCTTGAGGATTGGACTTTCAATGGAGTTTCCTTTAATCATGAAATAGATTCCAGGCATTATTGAATGAGTTTCAGGTTTTTTTCCAGGTTCTGGATAGCGACTTTCGAGTGAAAGAGTCTGTTGATCCTTGAGGAGTCTCCTGGTGTCGGGGAACTTTTGCAAGTTTTCAGGGGTTCAAGGGAACTTAACGGGAGTTTCAAGGGTCTCTGAAGGGGGTCCAGGAATCCTCAACGGGTTTCCATGGCTCCTTGAACGGATCCCAGGCATTACTGAGTGAGTTGGAGTCACTGACAGGAACCATAAGTATTATTAGTAACCATAAATATTGCTTCATTGAACTACTTGCAGCAGTCCTTGCAGGGGTCTTGAGATCCTTGAGGAGGATTCAGTAAACCTTGAGGGGGTCCATGGGTCCTTAAAGGGATTCCAGGCATCCCTAAAAGAGTTTCAGGGAACTTTGAAGGGGTTAGGGGATCATGGATCCTTGAATGGACGTTAGAGGAGTTTTTGCAGGCGTATTTCAATCATTGCAAGGATTCCAGGTGTTACTGATGTGATTTCAAGGGGGGGTCCTGGGACTCTTGAGTATTTTCCAGGGATCCCACAAGGGGCTCCAGACATTATTGAAGGAATTTCAAGGCTCCTTGTTGGGTAGAAAGTTTGCACAGATCCAAGACATCGTCTGAAATCTGTATTTAATAAACATTTTGAGAATTTACAGTAGTTTTTATCTCCAAAGGAGCCACTATGATATTCTTATTGTGACTTTTTAAATACACTTTACACAGTTTTATCATTTAGGCCTACAGCTCCACCCTTCATATCTCTTAAACGAGGGTATATCAGTTGAAGACGTGGTGTCATCAGCTCCTTAGTGTTCATTTAGGCTGCTGTCTGTGGACTTTAACTCCTGTTGATCCTTTTTAATGAGCTCACAGACACACAATGACACTTTCTCACACGCTGTCCAGTTTACTCTCCGGGTTGATTGAAACAACAGCATCTTGTTGGAAGCGTCCCGCTGGGCCGGCTGTAAAAGTGTAACAGGAGCTGTGTATAGACAGAAGAGCAGAGTGGGATCACTGGGATCACTGGGATCACTGAGGGGGATCCTGTTATGTTAATTAGCCTCTGATGGACCGACAACACATGCAGCTGAATACAAAACCAGGCGGGACGACATTTGTCTCTGTCTGACACCTCGACCTGCAAACAGGAGGACGTGTCCTCCAGCCGAGGAAGTATTCAGATCCTTCACTTAGAAGTACTAATACCACAATGTACAAAAAATACTCTGTCCTGCTTTAAAGTCTTAAAAGTAGAAGTACTCAATGAAGATAAACGTCCCCTGTGACTGTTGTCCTATCACACATATTATCAGATTATTATCACGCATGTATGCTAATCAGACTGCAACTCATTATGGATTCATCTGCTGATTATTTTATACGTTAGTCGATTCATTGATTGGTTTGTGGAAATAATAAACTTTTTTTTTTGTTTTTTAAACAATAAATGTAAAAGAATTTTTTAGTCCGAATCTCTAAATTATTTTAAATAAATAATAAAAAAATTCAAAATGAAAAGCAGAAAATCTTCACATTTGTTGAGCTGGAACCATTAAACGTTTTTGCAGGAAAAATGACAATTATCAACATTGTTGCCAATTAGTTTTCCATCAATCAACTAATCATATCAGCTCTAATTGCATGTATCATTAGGTAGAGTAGTTTTATTTTATTTTATTTTATAAACTATTCATATGTTTTGTGTGCAAACATTTTAATTTATAACCAAAGCTGTGTAATAAATGTAGTGAAGTAAAAAGTACAATATTTCACTCAATTGTTGTGGAGTAGAACTAGAAAACAACATGAAAAGGAAATACTCCAGTAAAGTAAAAGTACCTCAAATATGTACATATGTACTTATTTTTCCAGTATTTTGTGGTAAATTTGAGGGCAGTATAAAGGGAAACAAATGGAATACTCTTCCAGGAAGACATTACTTTAGGCTTCATCCTAAAATCTTTAATATTCTCATTTATACAATGTTTGCCGGCAACAAGTCCTTCATATAAAAGATAATGAATAAACTGAGTTTAGACACGTTTTATGTGAAAAATGCACGTGTGAATTGGCCGAATTCAAATCAACAATGTTCCCGGCATGAACTTCCTGCTTCATTTAAAGAAGCTTCACCAGCTGCTGCTACAAACATGTTGAAATTAAATAGTTTGTTTATTCTGTACTGTAGCCCAGAGACGATGAGGTACAATACACAGTTGAGCCACTGGGGGGCAGACTTGAGCAGCTTTCAGTGATGAACGAAAGAAAACGATTAGAGATTGTATTTAGAAAGTGTTTCTGTATTTTATTAGGCTTTTTTTAGAGCTTTCTTAATTTGATATGAAATAAATATATATGTCACTGCTAAAGAAACATTTTATTTCTAACATATATTTGTATTTAAACACATTTTCAGTTCTAAACCTGTTTTTATGTTCAGTTCTGAGATGACGTGGATGTGTTTCACCACTAGATGGCAGCATTCACAAGGTTATGACAAGAGGACAGCTCAGTTTCTGCTCCTCTTTAAAACATATACATTTTACAAATAATCAGTAAAATGTGGTGTTGCTGCATGTCTCAGACTATTTTATCTTTAAGTTATAAGAGATGAGTTTGTTGTTTTACAATCCACAAATTATATTTCTCACTCACACACAGAAAATTAAAAACTGTAAAACATCTTGTGAATTTCCTCCCGGGGGCCAATAAAGATTTATATTTTATAATATTACGTCATCGTTCATTTGTTGATTATATTTTGTATATTAATTTGAATCTGCAAAGTACTAAAGTTATCAAACAAATTTAGTAAAAAGTACAATATTTCCCTCTCAGAAGTGTTGAAGTACAAGAATAAAGTAGAAAATGGAACTTTACTCAAGTAAAGTACAATTACCTCAAACTTGTACTTCAGTATTGTACTTGAGTACATGTACTTATTGAATTGAGGAATTCCTGTTAAATAAATGAGTGATAGTCTAAAACGTGATACTTTAATAATAATTATAATTTAGGATGTTGCAAAATAAAATAAAATAAAAGATGCTTCAGCCTTTGAGCACAAAACTATATATATATATATTATTAACTCTTTAATCACTGTTTTAAAACCTGATCAGATGACTTCAGACTCTGAATTATGTGACAATATTTATTTAATACAACAGACTCTTTTAGACTGAACATCAGTGGTGGAACGTATATATGTAAGTACATTTACTCAAGTATTAAACATATTCAAGGTACATCTATGGCAACTTTATACTTGTACTCCACTCCATCTCAGAGGTAAACATTGTACTTTTTTACTACATTTATCTGACACCTTAAGTTACTTTACAGATCACAGTCTTGGTCATGGAACATGATGATCTAATAGAATGTGAAGCATCGATGTAATAACAGGATGTAAAGAAGTTAAACCTGAAACATCTACAGCAGTAAGACACATTCATATCAATCCAGAAACATCATATAATATTAAAACAGGAAACACTTTACTGCACAATGAGAACTTTTACTTTCCACACTCACATTTTGCTGATACATACTTTTACTGAAGTAAAGTTTTATACAGTAGTGGAGTATTTTCACAGTGGTATTAGTACTTCTACTGCAGTAAAGGATCTGAATACTTCTTCCAGCGCTGCCGAACATTGATGTCGACACATATTCACGTTCACACTTTATAGAAACAGATAAAGCAGAAGATCTGAAATAGACCGTTCACAGCATTTTGGGGGGTTTTATGATGATCTATGGATACTTTTATGATTGTGTTGTAATATTTGGGCCTTTAACAAATCCTTCATGCTCAGATGTGTTTATGAGAGCAGCGTGTTTACACACTGGACCTTATAAAACCTGTCTTTGTAGGTTTTGTTTGATTCTGTGAAACGCTGTTACACTTGAGATATTCTGCAAACTGCTCGTAGATAGTCGCAGCATAAGAAGACCAGATACTGTTAAATCTATATTTATACGTTATACGTCTGCCTCGTCTCCAGTGGTGGAAGTCTGATCTTTTACTTATAAGTAAAAGTACTAATACAGTGTAGAAATACTCTGTTACAGCAAAGTAAATGCATTCAAAACTTGACTTAAGTAAAAGTACAAAAGCATCACCATCAAAGTAAACGTACTCATTGTGCAGAATGGCTAATCATATATATTACTTTACTGCATTATAATTATTGATGCATTCATGTGTTTCGTCACTAAAAATGGGGTTTATTTTAACTACTTTATATACAGCTGTTTAATCTAGAATAATAATAATAATACATCATGTATTTGTTGTTTATGTTTTACATCATTAATCTGAATTTGCAAAGTAACTAAAGGTGTTACATCAATTAAAGAGTAAAAAGTACAATATTTCTCTCTTAGATAGAGTAGAAGTATAAAGTAGCAGAAAATACTACAAGTACCTTAAATCTGTAAAGACTTGAGTAAATGTACTTAATTACTTTTCCATCACTGCTGTTCTCTGTCTGCTGTTAATCAATGAGCAACCTGCTGCATCAAGCATTTCATTTATTAATAATCTTTGTTAAATATAAATTCAGCCAATATGATGAATTCAATGATAGAAGTCAGAGACAACAATCTGATCCTTTTGGAAACTCAGATTTATTTGGCATAGACTCTTCACATGCATTGATGATCCTTAACATCGAAAGTGTTCACAGTTCTAAACATGCTGCAGGAAATAAAGACGAGTCCTGTTACATTCATCCGTTTTTGGTTATGTGTCCACGTGACGTGTTGAGAGCACGAGCGGGTCACCTTATCAAAGGGTGATTGCTTGACACAGTTCGATTCAAACAAGACGGAAAAAAGAAGACCCTTTACACACACACACACACACACACACACACACACACACACACACGCGCGCCGGATGTCCATTCACAATAATACATATTTGGTGTCCCGCTGCTGTTCTCAGTCCATCAGCTCCTCTAGCTGGATGAGTTCAGGGTCCGGGAGTCTGCGGAGTCGGAGCGCTCTTCGTACTCCTCGTCGGGGGAGTAGAGGCCCGGTTTGGTTCCCAGCGCGCAGCTCTCCTCCTGGACGCCGATGCGCTGCTGCTGCTCCTCGGAGGGTCTGGACGGGAGGATGGGGGACCCTCGGAACACGGAGCCGGCGGGGGCCGCGGGGGAGAACGGCGACACGTACTGGGCCGCAGAGCGCAGCTGGTACTGCTGCTGCAGCGCCATGGTATTCCACAGAGTCACGTCGTTGTGCACGAAGGGGCTGCCCTGGCTGCGCGTCAGGGAGTTGCGCAGCATGAGCGGGTAGCGCGTGGGCTGCGGGAAGGACGGGTGCTGCAGGCTGGACACCACGCCCGAGGCGGAGTCCGAAGTGAACCGGAGGGACTCGGGGACCCGGAAAGCGGAGCCCACCGACCACTTGGCGGAGGTGGACACCGGGTGGTAGGAGCCCAGCGTGTGCTCGAACAGGTGTCCGTTTGCAGGCAACAACAGGGCGTCCGTGTGCGGGTCTGCGTGCGTCGGGTGCGCGCTCCCTTCGGAACTCCGGCTGGACAGCAGCACCTCGATGGCCCCCACCAGATCCCCACCGCAGCCTCTGAGGATGAGCTCCAGGACCGGGGGCTTGTGAGCGGGGAAGATCTTCTTGAGGACCTCCAGCGGAGGCCGGTTGGCCCGGAGGCTGAAGGGCAGGTTGATGGAGCCGGCGAGGCCCTCGATCAGCACGCCCTGATGCTCCGCGGGGCTGACGGGATACTTCTGCGGACTCTCGGCTTTGGCTTCCTTCTCCGCGCTGCCGGCTTTAGGGACGCTGTAGCAGCTCTTCTCCGGCTGGGTGGGGGTCTCCGGGGGCTCCGGGGTGTAGCAGGAGTTCGGTTTGGAGCCCTCGGGGGAGCTGACCGGGTCCTGCTCCTTCTCACTGGAGCTCCCCCCGTTTTCAGCCCCGGACCCCTCATCAGGACCGTCATCTGTCGGTTCTGCAACACAGGCAGAAAAAAACTCATCTTCCAGGAAAAGGGCAAACAATTAATTAAAGAAACTAAATCTGCACTTTTCTAAACGCAACACACAATTGATGTGTTGTCAACTTGTCTCCAACACAGAGGAGCTCGTGAGGATTTACTTGACTTCCTTCCCTCCAAAGTGCTGACTGCGCGTCGGTGAGGAATCTACCGTCGATGCCTTTTGACCACATGTTTGCAAACAGCTCGCTTTGTTTTCTCGGTAACATTTCATCTGGAGCTGACCTCCTGCAGGAGATATGGCGATTACATTCGATCGCTCCTGTAATCTGTTTACACCACTCAGCTCCGTCTGTCAGCGCGAGATGGAGCTGATGTGGAGTCAGCTGATCGGGGCTCGTGTCCAAATGTTTTAAGTGTCAGAAAAAAACACAAACAGCCAGAGAGGAGTGAAAAGCCACAACAACCTGCACTGTGACATATTACAATAATTCCGTAATTATCACGCCAGTATTTGGGGAGGAATGATGAGCAGTTTACCTTTTCATAAAATAAAATAAACAATCATTTGATCGACGACAAACAGGAGAAAACCTTAGAAATACTGAAACTATAAGAGCAAAATCTAAGTGTTTATTATTATTTATTGTAGTTTTACAGCCTTAAAATGACCACATGTCTGAGATATTTTTCAAAATAATAGCAAAACAACTTTTATTTTCTGACAGAATAACTTATATTTTTGGAAAACCCAAATAAAAATCATTCGTTGTAAAAAAAAGAAAGTCTTGCTATTTTCAATAAATAAAAAACATTAATCAAATCCAAATATTACCAGAACGAGGAGCTAATTTCTAAAGCCTTTCTTAAAACGAATAAACCAGTTTGATTTAAAAAAAAAACAACCATGATTCATAAAAATAAATATAAACGTAAATATCTGCAAATGGAACTTTTTTCCTCCTCAACTTATTTAAAAAACATTTTATAAAAATGTCACAAAACAAAATGTGAATTATATTTCACATTACAAACACTTCTTGTCTTTTTGTTTGTAATATCATCACAAGTTCATGTATCTGTTTTCTTTAACTTGTGCTGCTGTATAAATAAAGTTTCATCTTTCTTATCTTATCTTGAAAAACTGTAATTAAGCAAATGTGTCATTCCCACATAAAGCAACATTTTGAGGAAATGTGTTTGAGTGATTTTTGTGTAACTAAATATGTACACTAATAACATAATCTTGGACATTTTTTGGACGGTAAAGAACAGTTTACAAGATGTTAAATAAACATTTTAATCCCAGTTTTCCTGTTTTTGCATTTATTTAGGAAAACACTGCAATGTTTTCAATTTAAATATGTGTTCCCATGTTTTTCCTGCAGGATTGAATGAAAACATGATCCTGTGATAATGTTGTTCTTTGTGATTTATTAATTATTCTTTATTATTAGTAGTATCCTTGTAATAATGTAGCAGTTATGTAATGTTTCCTTCCATCAATTACAAATCTTAATTCATCAGAAATGTAAACTTAAAGCGGAGCTCTCTCCTCCCACCTGTGCATGTTTGCGCTCCGGCCTGCACCGCCTCCGCGCTGCTCCACCTCAGCTCCAGCTCCTCGGTCCTCGGCGGGGCTCCCTGGTTCCCCTCGCCGGCTACGGCTATGCCGATGCCGGGCAGCACCCTGAGCGACTCCGGGATGAGGCTCTCCAGACTCTCGTTGGCCTGCTGCCGGCGGAGCGCCACCTGCGCCGCCATGACGCGCTGCCGCTCGATGATGAGGATGCACTTCTCGCACGTGCAGTCCTTGAAGCGGCAGTAGCGCTTGTGACCTTTCAGCCACGACAGCACGCCGTGGTTGCGGCACCGCGCGCACTTGGGGGTCCTCTGCAGCGGGGCCCGGGGCTGAGACACCGGAGCCCCCATGTACAGGTACGGGGACCCGTAGCCATTCATTCTGTCAGTGTCCCAGGACGCGGCGGGAGTGTGGTTGTGAGCAGCAGCGCAGGATGGAGCCGCTCTGCCTCACGCATGACAGGACGAGGAGAAGAGGTGTGGGCTCGTTGTGGAGGATCCACCTTTCCCCCCTCAGCTGACAGCACAGATACGCATCAGGGCTGACACGCTCATGGAGACCACTAGTAACCAAACGCTGACACTCGCGTCAAAGCACGCTGCAAAAAATGTCCACAAAAAATAAAGCTGCCAGTATTTGGATCAGATATTTCTCTGAGAGTCTCCTTCAGAAACAGAACGATCAGTTTCTGTAAAGATTCAAGAGGGAAACACAGATTCTCTCCGTGCATTTAGAGATTTAGAGAGTTGATCCTGCAGCTGAGAGGAGACACATTACAGCTTCATCCATGAGAAGATGCAACGTTATCTTCACAAGTTACAAAAGAAAAATACATTTTATAAGACTGTATGAGAATGTATAAGCTTTATCAATTCAAAAGATCAGTTTTAATAATTCAATATAAGACTTAATATGGAATTTACTCAGAAAATAGTGTTAAGATGTGTAAGCCTTTAATGTAATATAGAATCAAACCTTTTATAGATTGTATGCAGGACAAACAAACTTAAGGTGACTCAATATGTAACAGATCATCAACATGAAAAAGAAGAAACTCAAACAGCTTTAAGAATGTTAAAGATTCGTATAAGTCTGAGTCCAAACTCATCTAAACTTCAATAGTTTGGCCGTCCCAGCTGTCAAAACTGTCCCATAATGAGACATTATATCTTCATGCAGGAAACAAGATGACCATTTAAACATGTATAGGGCTAAAAATGTTTAAAAGACAAACGGCAGGACTTAATGCCTTTTTGGCACCCGCATGTAGATTTATCAAATATAAAGCGCACCTTTCTCATTTAAACAATTCGGCGTTTAAGTCAGAAATATAAACTTATAATAACACCATACTGTAAAAGTGTCGTCATAAAATCAACTGAATACCAAATTGTGAATCAAACAACCAATTAAACATTTATAGGACTTTAAAAAAGACTTAATGCACAAGTCAGTTTCTTTTAATTCAACATGAAAGAAACATTTAACCTGAAAACAGAATCATAAATACTTAAAAACAAACAATGTGTTTGTGACCCAACACTCTTTAGATAAATATCTTTATTTCTTTTAGGAAGTAACACCAGCACAACACATTCAAAGATCATTTAAATTAGATTTTAAAACTCAGGACACGTGTGTGTGTGTGTGTTTCCCCCTCCCCGTTGCCTGCAGGCCCCGCAGGCTATAAGACTTAATTTGGACAAAGTGCTCGCAGCTTCTCGCACCTTTTACACAATCGTATACATAACTTAGATGATTAGGTCTCTACGTGTATAAAAGCCCTGTTGGGAGCTGTGTGGAGGACGCTGATACGTCCCTTCTGCTGGACTAATAGAGGTGCATTGAAACATAACACCGGACAAAGCCGGGGCCCATTTCTGACCGTAAAAAAAGGTTTATTCAAGCAAATAATGGGATCCGAGCCTCGCGCGGCTTACAGAGAATAAGAGCCCGGTAAACTTCCCCACGTGAAGCCCGTCTCCAGGGCTATTAAGCTTTTAATTGGAAAATAGCAGAGGAAATTTCAAGGTGACTAGAGTGGCTCTGCAGTTTGTGCCGGACGAGTAGATCTGTGGGGAGTGGGAGGCGGCGCGTGAACGCCTCACACCACAACGCACAATAAATTTATTCATGTTGTTCGTTGATAAAAAAAACACAAACCGGAAAATAAAAGTTTATACCGCAGGAAGCATCAAGACATAAGGCTTTGATTTGATGGCAGGAAAACTCTTTTATATACCTTATGCTGAATGTGCATTTATTATAAAACACAAAATAGATTTGAATTTATGAGAAATACACGTTTTTTATTAGATGTTAGAAGACAGTATGATTAACACATAACTTTAATAGAGAGGTTTATTATCAAAACATATGACATCTGAATTCAGTACAATGGGAAGAAAAGTGAAAACTATAAGTTTAAATGAAATATAATAGAAAATGGATAATAATGATGATGACAATAACAATAATAGAATAATATTGAAAATTACAGCTTTTATTCCCAAACTTTTAGATTTTTGGAATTTCACTCCCAAGAATAAGCATTATAAATCATCATAGTGTTCAACTGCTGCATAATTAACCTTCTGGCTAACTGTTAGCTCAGTCGTTAGCTCCTGGAGCTTCTCTGTATTTTCTCTCCCGTTAACGTTCTGTTTATTTACTTTTTGATCAGAATAGTACACTATTTAGTTCAGTAACACAGTTATAGAATAGGGAACATAAAGCTCTCTGAGCCAACATCGTGCTAACGGTCATTTAGCACGCTCTTTAGCTCATTTGCTTAACGTTAGCTTGGTCGCTAACGGGACGAAAATGTCTCCCAGTGTATTCAGAGGATGTATTTGGACCGTGGACTCCTGCCACATTATCACGATAATGGAGTGTTTTTGTTATCCTGATGTGAGATAAAATTCCTAATCTCAAACTACTGGATGAATTGGCTGGAAATTTGGTTCAGACGTTCATGTTTCCTTCAGGATACATTTCAATAACTGTGTTGATCCCTTAACGTCTCATCCAGAACCATCATCAGGTCAAAACTTAAACCTGCAGACTGATGACTTTCCTGTCAGCTTCAATTGTACTTCATGTTTAGCGCTAGTTAGCACATGTTAGCATGTTGACAGGCTAAAGGAACACAGTGACTACAGCGAACCGTATATAGCAAGAAGCATAAGCTCAACATGTTAGCATTTAATTTGAAGGATCAGAGACATTTCAATCGCTCACTCAACGCCTCATGTTTATATATGAGCAGAGGGAACTCCTCCAGCAGGGCCTCTCTTCAGGAGGTGGAGGAGCAGGAGGAGGAGCTGACCTCTGCTGAGTGGAGTTATTATGAGGCGCTGATTGGGGGGCGGTGCCGCCACTCAGAAGTCCTGTCACAGAAACGCTGATTTAAGTCTCCCCGGGGAGGTGGGACAACTGAGCTCCTACAGAGGAATTAGACCCGACGTCTGAATTAGTGAGAACATCAGTCAGCGAGCACCGGTCTCCAGGGAAAAAGGGAAAGTCTGGGTTTTATTAGGCTACTACTAAAGAAGAGGAAGGAACCATTTAAAGAAGATTCTACTACATTTTTTTAATTTGACACGTTATACAAGCTTGTTTTTGGCAGTTTTTCCACTTTTTTGCGACATTTCTCAACCAATTGGCAGTCGGGGGTGAATAGGGTAATCATTTTTACTTATATCACCATGAAACCTCCCCAGTTGATTACTTACATTAAAACAATTAGCTTTTGTATTACACGTTTTCTAAATTGTTATGTTTAAAGATGTAAATGAGGTATTAACTCAATTTACAAACATTTTCAGAAAATAAATCAGAAAATTGGATAAAGCAGGTTCAAACTTCTTAGTTTTGACAGCGGTGTCCTGGATTAAAGTTAAATGTTCAACGTATCCTCATAAAACGGTTCTTATGACATCTTACAAAAAGTTATTTACGTTTTATTAAGTCTTTTCAAAATAAACTTCCTTCTTCACAGCAAAAAACGTAGTTAGGTTTAGCCAAAACTACTTGGTTAGGTTTAGGAACAGATCGTTGTTTGGATTAAAATAACTAAGTACGGAAGTTACGTGACAAATAAATCTATGTTGACGTCTCGTTTCACATGGCGAACAAACGTCGGTCTCCTGAGTGAAAGAGCAGACAAACACGTTTTACTTTTGTCAAAGTGACGCTATGTGACGTGTTGGAAGTGAGAACATGTTTATGGCAACATAATTATAAAGCTAGGGTTGGTTATGTTCTTAAAAAAACATTTTTTGTACACCGAATTTCTCTTTGATCACATTCTCTCATATCCTTTTCTCATAGACTTCTATACAATCGGACTTCTTTTAGCAGCCCGAAGAGTCGCCCCTGCTGGCCAGTCGAGAGAATGCACGTTCAAGACACTTCCGCATGAGCTTCACTCTTCAGAAGCGGAAGTTGACGCCTGTGTTGCAGACTTTCACGCTAGATTTAGGGACTTTTGGAGCTCCTAGCTGCATTCATTGGAGGAAATAAGAGTTGTCAACACACGGTGGATGATTTAATACATCGAGCATACTCTTCTCCAAATTACCATTTGTGTTTTATATTGTTTCTGTTGGGTTTTATGTGCAGCTATAAGAATATACCTTCTTGAGGGGTCACGATGGACATAAAGAGGAATTTAAAAGTCTCAGTCAACTATAGAGAAGAGGGTGGTCCTCCAGAAGGCCGCTGTGCTGTTCTCTGATCAGGCGTAAAGACAAACGATGGGTAACGTCCTCAGAGTAGTGGTGGGTGCACAGCGTCACAGCGGCCTGTTCAGTTGGTTTAGTCCGTCTAGTTCAGCCTGTTTATTGGTGCCCGTCCTTCAGACAGCCCCGCGATCCTTCGACTACTGCTCAGACTAAATGCTGTTATTAGAATTATTTACGTGTTTATCACCCCGAAATAATCCGGTCACATGATGCCTAATATGTATCCAGACAGGAGGTCTAAGATGTTTTAATGACGGGTTTTAAATGAGAAAAGCAAAAGATAACGGATGTTTTAGGAGAATGTTTGAATTCCACTCAAACATGTCGACAATAATTACATTTTGTGAATAAAAATCTGCATCTCAATGTGGAAAAGATCCTTTTAGTGATTTAGTTTGGTTAAGTTGCTGCTATCAGTGATCAAACAACAACAAAGACTGAAGGTGATTGTCAAGTTTAATCTCTATTTTAGCCCCATGAGGCATTTCACGATCCGTATAGTTGAGCTTTGTTATTTAAATGTGTTTCTATTTGCTGCTACAGTATGACCAAATGACACTTATTCAGTCTTATGTACTGTTTTATAATTTAAAGTTTATTATTAGTATAGTTGCTTATCAAATTTCTGAACCAAAACGTTAAACTCAGACGAGCCAACAAAGTGTGAAAGTGAAGTTCAAAGTCAAAGAGAAAACCGACGTTTCTCCTCAATGCTCCTCTTTAGTGATCGAGCTGCAGAAACACTCCTTTATCACCTGGTGAGATTAGCAACACCTGGATCAATCAGGCCGGGACTATTAGTGTGCTGACAATAATTAATCACCACTGAACATTTTACAAACCCAAATGATGTGTTTCTTTATGATAACATTGAATATAGAAGATGATTTAAGTTCTTTAACCCCGACAAATCCATCATGACAAAACCATGCTATTTAGAAAAGTTAGTTTCAACCAACAACAGAATATGTCGCACTAAATGTGGATAAAATGAATCCTGTGATATTTGTTTTGGGGCTAATATCTGAACAAACACACGATGTCACACTGGGGGAAAAAAACATCTTTAAAAATACAACCCAAAAACTACAAATTTCGTAAAAATTCATAAAAGCAATTTATGTTTTTGAATAAAGTGATAAATTATTGAAAAATATAAAAGTATTTTTTTCCTCTCAGTTAAATAAATTATTTTAATGAGAATTATTGTTCTTAACTGCTAAATAAGGTTTCTGTCAACATTATAAGATAGTGTCACATATACTTTATTGCATTAGTATATTATTTTTTGTAGTTTGGACACAACTACGGTGACATTTATTTTATTTACTGACTTTGATTTAAACAGATTTGCTTCCTATCTTCATCATCCAAAAGTTGTTTCATGCTGCAAATGAAAACTGAGAAATGTTTCAGGTTAAATGAAGAAGAAAACCGGGAAATATGCAAATAAGATGCTAATTGTGTTGCAGATTCAAGACAAAGTTAAACTACATTGTTTGAGCTTTGTTTGTGTTTTTGAACATATTTATCTCCACCTACAGCTACGCTGAATAAAAAGCTTTCCAACATCATGGATGAAAAACAAGTTGCTTTCTCTGGAAACTTACTTCTTCAAATTATTGAAGGAAAAATAGGGAGAAAACACAAATAACCTGGTAATTATACTGCACATCTTTGTGAGGATAAGAAGATAAATTGTTGAACTGGACTGTTTGAGCTACACATTTTTCACATCAATTTTCTCTTATTGAAAATATTTGCCCAACCTCCAGGAACAGGAAAGCTAAAGGCTTCTTCAGGCGATAGAAAGAGAACAAATGAAAGACGAAGAAATAGGTATTAAATAACTATAAATAAATCAATAATTAGCTACTTGTGTTTGTGTTTTTAAGTTACTACTGCCAAAATAAAATAAGCTCACGACACAGGCTCATAAGGTTCTTCTCTGGTATTTGACGTATCATTTACTCTATCGCCACCTACTGAACCGGTTTGCTTGTAAATAATTTGTCCTTTCTTTTCTTTGTAGCTCTACTTAATAGAACCAACAGCACCTCAATGTATTCATTCATTTCAGCTACATGTCGATTAAACGCCATTTAATTTGGGTTTAAACTTGGTTTTTACGAATCAGAGATTAGTTTTTAATTGTGCGACCGAGCTCTGATCAATCTAAAATCTGTAAATATTTATTTCAAACCCAGTTTTGCTAAACTCTGATTATAACTAATCTTAGATTAAATAAATCCTTGTTGGTGCCACCCAGTCAAAATGTCGTTTTCAGGTTTGCCGACGGAAAAAGACGAGACTAAAATGTATCTTCATCAAAATTTCTCTTTATTGTTCTTTACAAAACAGAGGAGACAAATCAAAGATTTTATTTATTTTTGTCCTGTTCCGGCAACAGTTTGGGAGAAAGACACTGTGATATTTTGGCTCAACTAGATACAAAATAGAAACACTGAAACAGTTTTCATTGACTAAAACTATGTGAAAATAGTTAGTTTTCTTTGCCTAAGACGCCCAGAAAATGTCTCTTAGTCAACTAAAACGTGATGAAAAAAGGACGAGGTCGACTAAATATGAAAATAACTAACAAGGACATTTGACAGAGGACATAAGTTTCAGTTATACTAACAAGTGGACACGTAGTATTTCTGTTCATGCTAGTTTCTGGAGTCCGCACGGTTACAATAAATTATACGCAGACTTCCAAACAGAGCCTACGCCGACATCCTCTGATGATGAAAAGTTAGGTTACGCGGACCGTAGCGCACTCACGGAAACTATGATTTGGGTTTAAAACTAAACTCAAGAATAGCTGACAAAATGAACTCTACTTCCCTCCTAAAGGGTCAGATTATCTTTAGCACACGAGGAGGTGAGCGGACTCTCCAATCTGAGAAAATGTACTTTACTCTCCAGATATAAATACATAATCTAAAAGAATGATCTAAGCAGTCTTAAGTTTTCTACCTCTGAGCTCACCGCGTCCTCCTCCCAACACTTCCTGCCTGTACCGAGCGGCCATCACTCCACCCGGAGGTGTCACGGTGGGATCCCGGCAGATTTTATCTATTAAGGGGAGGTTCGTGATTCATGGGAGGCGGAGGCAGCTCAAGGAAAACCAATCCTGTGACACTTTCTCCCCTGTGCTGTACACCGGCAGCAGCTACAGAAGGACGAAGCGAGCCCCTGACAGCCGTGATAAAATGGCCTTCCTTAACTAAACTCGTAAAGCACGCGGCAATAAAACTCAATCTTCTGTAAAATCCAATTAAGTCATTATCTGACTGATTGTATCTTTAATTGAAAACAGAAGTGACAGTAAATTTCTGTGATATATCAGGATCAATCGATACTGCCGTACAATCTGGTCTCAAGAGGTGATTTATAATGTCAACGCCTTATAGGTAACTCCACATTCTTCTCTCTAAAACCACTGGTGGATGAAATTAAGAGTAAGTGCGTTTCATAAAAAAACAAGATGGTCACGTTATTGATTACAACAGATGGGGCAGAATCCAATGAATGTTCCCACAGCGCAGCAGAAAGAAAATACAAGTAATTTTCTTTTGTCTGTTTTATATTGTTGTTTCCAGCATCACATTTACACTCCATCACTGCAGAGCGGGTTTATTCACCTAAAACTTGTAGCGACATAAACTCCAGGACTCCAAATTACTTTTGTTGCTGTCTTATTCAAACACAAACACAAATAAACACTTTCTAAGCATGCAGCTGGAGATGAATCTCCGTAAAACACAAAACACATCAACGGTGTGTACGCGGCGCAGGGGCGTACAGGTCGACTTCACAGAGGCAGCAGAGTGGTTTTCTTTTTAATTAACACTGAAACAACATGCCTCAAAAGTGGGCAACACAACGTTACTTTCATTAGTTCATGAAGTAAAAAACTGCTTCGTGCGGGGGTAATTAATTGCACAAAAAAACACTGTGAACAGGTATTTTATCTGTTAAAAAAACACAACAATTATCGTTTTTTATCATCAATTAATCTGCTCATCCTTTTTTTTTTTAATGGATTAGTTATTTGGTGAATAAAGCTTGAGAAAAACAACAAAAAAATGGCAATTACCCAGATCCCAAGGTGACAAAAAACAAAGATATTCAATTTACTTTCATTTAAGATCAGAAAAATCTGCAAATCCAAACATTTCAGACGCTAAAACCTTAAAATGTTCCGCATTTCTGCTTGAAAAATGCCTAAAATGATTTAACTTATTATGAAAATGGTTGCTTTTTTCTGGATCACTTAATCACCTAATTGTTTCAGCTCTACACATCACTGCTACAAATCCAGCTCCTCAGCCTTCCGCTGTGTCTACACGGCCGTGCCGAAGCGTGTCAACAGTAACCCGTGTGCATAGTAAAAACCTCCGGCCCGAACGGGTCAAATATACAATAGACATGCAAATTATGCGGCATAAACAACGCCGCTGGATGTGTGCCATAAATAAGCAGCCGGTGCTCATCACACGCCAACAACGCAGCGGAGGGAGAAGTGATTCATGGCTAACCGGCCGGGTTTCTACCTGCAGGAGGACGTCCTCGTGTGAAAGGGTCTGACTGCTGTTCGTACTGTATATTCCAGAGATGCAGGTCAAAAGATATCGAGGCATAAATCTGGGCAAAAAGTTTTTAACAGAGCTAGATCGATAAAAAATAATCCAGGCCGATGTTTCAGCAGATATATATTCGTTTTGGTGAATACGTCAACAGGTTTTTAATGTCTAATAAACTATCTTGCCTTGGTCACAAGTTTTTAAAAACTAATTTAAGGAATGCTAATCGAAAGTGATGTGTCTATGAAAAAATATATACATCGTATGTCTAATTATCAGAGTTTTAAACTCTAAAATATCAATATTTCAGCCTCCAAAATCCAGTATCTGTTGGGCGATAGTTTCTACAAAACCATAATTGTAATATTTACATATTTAAAGGGAAGTTAGTGTTTTCTAACACAGTATAGTTATCTAAATTCTGTTGAAACAACTATTCTATGTAACTAAAGTCTCTATTTTGCTGACCTGCGGAGGTTTAACTTCTCAGCTTGCTGCGGTGATGTAGAGATGTACTCCAGGGTGTGTTGGTACACCGTGACATCACAGTTGGGTGTGGCTACACAGGTGAAACACACAGGAAACTTTCGATCATGGAGGGCGGTTAAACGCTGCTTTTCAGTGTTAAGTTCATGTTCAACCTCCACATCTTTTGACCTGCAAATCACCAAATCAGTGTTTACTGGAAAGGACGGATTCAACTTTATCTACTGGTTCCATAAAAGTGATTAAAAACCTCACATATCAAACTCATAAAAACGAACAATAACTTACAATACATGTATTGTTTCATGTATTGCATGTGAACTAAGGGGAGAATGACATGAAACTAGGGCACGCACTCACTCGCTCCATTTCGCCTTCGACATTTTCTAAATAAGCGCTTGAGATGTAACAGTGATTCCAGTTTTTCAGCTCAAAAAATATATCTTAGCGAACACTAAGCCTGTGTTCTGATTGTCCAAAGATCCTCCACTAATATCTAACGAAACACACTGTGTGAGAACTGCAGCGGTCAACATCACTGTGTGCTAGAAAGGATTTTAATCTCATTATTCTGCATGTTGGGTCACTTCATACTTTACAAATACACAACAAGTCGACGTCTAGTTTGAAAAATTTGGTCCAATCTTGATAACTAATAATCAAGAGACGTATTTATGGTATTTTTAGTCATCTTTAAATTCTGGAAAGTGCTTCTCAAGTACGTGCATGTTGGTATTTGTGAACTTGTACATGTATTTTCTTTAAGTATCTTTCTGAGACCTTTGTATGCTGCTTAACTGGCCTCAACAAAAATATTTAACAGCTAAAAATGAACTAAAAATAGGAAAAACAACCTGGACAACCATAGACGTTATCGTGCCTCCTGGACAGAAACAGGGAAACCTTTCAGCAACACTGAACCATGAAATGCTTTTCCAAGAACGTCCAAGTTTACGTATAATATCGTCCTTAGCTTTGCTTATTTGGTGGCGTCGCCATCGATGATGGAGCCCACGGAGAAGTTTGGCGTCTCGGCGTTGCACTCGTTGCCATTCGAGTTAACCATGAGGGACCTGCAGGTCATGGAGGAGTCGTGACCTGTGGTGGTGCTGCTGGGTGAGAAGGCTGCAGGGACGAGACAGACAACAGAGTTCTGATCAGAGATCAATTGGACTATATGGCACTTGTGGTGATCAAAGCGCCTAAAACATACATTTTAAAAACTCAACAGCAATGTCTCTTTTAAGAAATCATGACCCGGTGAGTCAAGATGATCCCCAGACCTCGTTGTGAGGAGTTTCATGTAGGAACTATTTTCTTTCTACCGAACTACACCCGCCAACGGTCTTGAAGAATAACGCAGAAGGACGCGTGCATCTTCTCAATGGACGAGAGTCTAAGGATGTGACAGCGTCAGAAGTAAACATTAATGGTATCCTCCTGTACTGTTAGATGGTTGAGATGATGCTAATTTCTGCGTGGTGATACGATTGGTGGGTGTAGTTTAGAAAGAAAATAGTTCCGAAGTGAAACTGCTCACAACGAGGTCTGTGGATTGTCTTGAGTCACCGGGAGTAGATTTTTGTTGGGGTGCCATATAGTCCCATTATATTGGAGAGAAGGCAGACGTCTCTACGGCCGATACTTCCAACACTCGGCAACTCACACCAAAACAATTAGATTGATAAATAGCACTACAGGTAAGAGGAAACATGTTTTTGATTTAGGGGACAAATGACCCTTTAAAACCTCTATGCTTCAAACTAACTTTCGGAAACAGACAATCCAACACTCAACGATTGGAGGTGTGAAAGTAGGAAGAGATTTAACTACTTTTACTACAATTTTCATGTGAACAAACGGGTACAATAACGCCTCGAAGAACTGTCTGATTTGTGCAATTCATCGCATCTTGAAAAAGTAGAACATTTTGTCTTGCTATCACCGGGCTCTATGGACGTCAGTCGATCGGTCGCTCCACCGCTTATCTAGACTTAAATATCTCAAGAACCTTTGGATGTGTTGTGATCACATTTTGTAGAAACATTTATGATCCATGTATCCTGTCCTGGTTGTCTCAATGGTAATGTGTTGTTTTTTTGTCTTTTTGGCCACTTGATCTTCACTACACAGGCAAACCTCCAAAAGGAACTAGAGCATTTAAAAGCTTTTATTTTGGTAGCAGGGTTGTGACATTACTATTGAAGCAAACTTAAATCATATGTTTATGTGGAATATTAAAATTAAACCAGTTTTGTCCCAATTTGAAATGTTCATGCACAATGAAACTACTTTAGTCTCTCAGGATCCACTGGCTATGTTTGACTTTTATATCCGGAGTAACTTCTAGTCGTCACATGTCCGTCGTGTTCTCATAAAACCCATAAAGACCTCGTACTGGTGCTGGTACTGGTGCTGGTGCTGGTGCTGGTACTGGTGCTGGTACTGGTGCTGGTACTGGTGCTGGTACTGACAGGACACGCTGTATTAGACACCAGTTAGAGTGAACTGGTGAACCCCATCAGATACAGGAGGACTCAGGAAGTCTCCCATGCGAGAGCAACATTTGTACCACAAACTGAGCCATTATGAAATATCTTTGGGTAAAATACCACCACTAGGGTAATATCTACTTCTTGATTATGCAAAACACTACGGTAAAGTATGTCTACGTATTCATAAAGTAAATGTAAATAAACCTCAAACCTCTCATTTCCCTTTCAGGTATTGAGCAACAAATCTTTTTTTTCTTGGATACTCCTCAAAGTCATTAATATGATAAATTCATATTGCCTCTGGAGGCGCAGCAGCACACATCAAATAAAAGATGTCTTCGTACTGTAAGGCGAGTAAATAAAAAAGGAGAAGAGAAATACTATAGTGAGACAGAGAAGAGTCGTATCATCAGCAGAATGGATGCTCCTCTCTGTCTTCACCTGATATAAATATGACCGCGCGGTTAAATGATTCTTCACGATTTATAGCAAATTGAATCAGTCAGCAAAAAGGGAAGACACCGAGCACAAAGCAAAAAAGATCTTTTCACAGTTAACACTGTGTGTGCACCCAGACGTTTTAACACTCGTCTGCAGCCACTGCACACACCAATATAACAGTGTGAGGACATCAGGCCGGTTGTACAGGCATTCAAGTGTTACGTTTAATAACTACTGCGGACCGTCGTCGCGTTTTTAACGAGTTTGTTTGAACCGAACTAAACATGTTAGGTGTGGAAGCTCCCAGAGAAACAACTAAGAACTTCTGACTAGTAGAACAAATAGTAGAGCTGCAACTAACGATCAAAGATCAAAGAATAAAGGCAGAAAGTCGTGATAAAGACCCGTATAGGTAACATATTGTCACATGATTGATTTTCAGTTTGCTATATGAAACACAAACGCAGCAAATCCTCACGTTTGAGGAGCTGCAGCTAATTATTGTTTGTTGGTTTTCTTGCTTTAAAAATGCGAATTGCTTGTCAATTATTCTCTGTGGATTGATTGTTAATGAATCAACTAATCTCTTCAGCTTTATTTCCTCCTATTTCTGAAATGTTATGCGCGACACAATAAATTGTTTAATCTATCAATTATTTTTCAAAGAAAGGTTTTATTATTTACGTAATTTTTGACCTTTTTCTCTGAGATTCTGTATCAATACCTAAACAATATCTTACTGATTCCTTACATTGAGGAATAAAAGCTTATTTTTATGATAAATACTAATTCCATTGAACAAAATAGGCCAAAATTCTCAAATGTTAAATATTGTCTGAACACAAGCAGCCGTACCAGAACGTTGCCTCAATTAAATACAATACTATGATTACTATTATTACTACTATGCTAATGTTTTATTTAAATCAGTAATCATCTGATCAATGAATAAGAAAACGATAATATACGAACACATTTGATGCTAGATTTAAATACTTTGCTAAAAACAAATTGTGGCCATGATCAAAAAAGTGTTAAGGAAGCAACTTTATAAACAAAAATGCAAAATAATAACAATAATGATTTCAGCTTTTACATTTAAATATTTGCTTGTTTTTTTCTGTTTCATATCATTTTAAATGAATCCTTTTGGGGTTTGGACTGTCGGTCAACAGACCAAGACATATGTTTTCACTGTCTAACCTTTAATAGACCAAATGATTAATCAATGAATCAAGAAAATGATCTGCAGATGATTGAATCTTGAAAACAATCATAAGTTGCAGCCCTGATCATTAGAGAGTTAAATAGTTCTCAAAAGGAGAGCTGACCAATGACAGAAATGTAGAAGATAAATAAGGAAATTGTGTTTTAAGGAGAATTATCTCACAAAAGACATTAAAACAATTGTATTTACAGATATTTGAGTATGAACATTGTCAAATGATACCCACAAATGTCTAAATGTGCTCCAGTCAAAGCATGAAATATCTAAATGTGTCTGCAGACCTTCACAAATACATGTTTACTCAGAATAACCTCCTGATGAAGACAACATTAACAAAAGCTGACGTCCAGCGTTTCCCAGAATCCTCTTGACTTCTTGATTCGCCTCCTCATCCCTCATCCCTCGCCCTCCACCATCGCTCCCTCTCTCTCCTCCTCAGCAGTGGTGGGAGGGGGACAAAAAGAGGAGTAATTTTTCTCCCCATTAACTTCCTGATTGGTTTCGGACTCCAATTCCTGCCCGTCTGCAGTTTGTCACCAATTCCAAACTGGCAGCCCAATCGTTAATACTAATGTTTGTGTAGCTAAGTGCAGCCGGCTCTCAGCGGTCCACTTGTACGGCAATAACAGCATGTGGGTGGAGAGGAGAGCAGCAGCTGTGAATTAGCCCCGTTCACTGTTAATTCTCTGTTCATCAGCAGGAAATCTATGACGTGTAATTAACGGCTGGAAGCAACTGGACGCGCTAGTCTCACTGGAGATGTTAAATCACGACCCACCGCTGGAACACATGTTCTCCGCTGCCTCCGGCCGTCCTCTGCTCTCCTGTTTAATACAGATTAATGTTGCTGAAACAACGTCGAGCACCTGTTGTTGACGCTATGGCTGCAGCTAATTAGATAATTAACAAGTTACTTTTATTGTCAATTACATTTCGTAGTAAATCTTTGATTTATCACTATTTCAATAAGAGAAAACAGAGTTCTCAGATCTTTTAAGTGAGGCTTGTTTGGTCCAAAAAATATTTAATTTACAATTATATAAATGAAGAAAAGCAGCCACGTGATTCCATCTTTTAAGTGAATAAGGCAAATGTGTTTGCATATTTACACGTCCAGCAGTTACGGAGAAACATCATTTATTTGGAGTCGCCGTGTTTCAGGTCACCTGATGAATGTAAAGTAAAATGTTTATTCATATTTTTGGCTATTCTCTCTTTTCTTTGAATGTCTGTGAAATATTG
The DNA here is from genome assembly GCF_910591455.1 of Pholis gunnellus. NCBI lineage: Eukaryota > Metazoa > Chordata > Actinopteri > Perciformes > Pholidae > Pholis > Pholis gunnellus. Next base: position 26,480,228 of record NC_136532.1, read on the forward strand.
ATCTCTTTAGGTTATTTGGAAGAAACCATCTGAACAGTTTAGAGGGGGAAAGTCCAGACAACAACTTTACTCTTTAACTAACTGTATTTTATCAGCTGATCATTTGTTTTATTTAATGTGTAAAATCTTAAAAAGGCAATAGACAAGATTTGGGCTTTAATTTGTCCTCATGAAGTTAATGTAAATTGCACAATGTGGTTCCCTTTAAGCGTCACTTTCACTCTGTGGTTCTGTCTGCCGATGGGCACGATGAAGGCTTCATTTACGACACAAAGGAAGTGCGTCAACCATTGCTATCGGTAGCTATCCGCAGTTACCGAAGAACATCAATGGAAGTTCTTTGCTGTCTCTACGCTGGAAAACAAAAAGCAGTGCGTCCTGTGTTGTTGTTGTTGTGTTAGTTGCTGTAGCTCTCAGGAGAACGATTTGTGTTGCTGACAGTGGTGCCAACAATAAAACCTCTTGAAAACACTCAAGGGAGGGAAATATTCAACAATGTTTGCATCTGAAATGAAGTGGGGTAGAAGTATAAAGTAGCATACAATGGAAATACTCAAGTACAGTACAAGTACCTGAGTAAAAAACACTTCCACTACTGTCAATGACACTTAAAACCAGAGTGAAGCAGCGATGTCTTTGGGGACAAAACCCTCAGCAGACAAGTCACTTACAGTTTGAAGTTGTTGCCAAAACCCACATTCTGGAAAGTACAGGCTGAGTTAAATGAGTATCTTTGAGTTGACAGCTGTTACGCTGCCTGTTACAGCAGTGAGAGGTAATAACTGCACTTCTCCACACCACGGAGCGTGTAACACAGTCTACTGGTTGGTTCAGACTGTGTACAAACAGAAGAAGAAGCTCGTAACGAGACAAACTTAACCTGCTGGTCATGTTGAAAGAGAGTTTATTCTGCTGAGTGAACTTTTGCCCTTTTCCCAGTCACTCAGCACTCTATATAAGATTTCCAAACTATTAAACAGTCTTTGTGTGGAATAACAAAAGGAAGCTTTTTTAACCTCCCACTTGTCCTGTTAAGAGAAGGAAGGGAGGGAGTGAGCGAGTGAGGGAGGGAGGGAGGGAGTGAATGAAGGTGCAATCATTCTGCTGCTGCCAAAGAGGGGAACAAAAGCCCAGATGTGAGAGCAGAGACGGTAATTCAGTCCGATGCAGCGAGGATAAGCTCTCTCTGTGGGTTTCATACTCTACACTCATCCACCGTACACAAGGGTCATAGGGGTAGATAACACTTAAGTAAACACACACACACACACACACACACACACACGACTCTGCATTAAACTGTACGTGATGTGAGTTACTGAAGTATCTAGAAGAACATTTAAAAAGCTCTGTTTACTTGTCAAAATTCAACATATTACAATCATTCAGAGTCATGAATATGTAGCCATGATGTGTATTTTCATTGTCCTGCATCTAACGATCATTTCCATTCATCTGCAGATTATCCTCTTAATTATTCAGTTTATTGTTTAATCTTAAAAAGGTCAGAAAATTGTTATAATCCATAAAAAAAACATCAAAGTCTGAAACCAAAAGACATCAAATTTGAAGGAAATAAAACAGAAAGTAAAATGATTGTCTTGCGGTTGTTTGTCTCCACCAGCCACGTAGATAAATGCAAAATGTCATCATTTTATGCTGTTAGACATTTGTGTGAAATTGTCATAATTGAATTTGCATATTCATTCTTGAGGTTTTTCCAAAAGCGTGTTTTGTGAGGTCACAGTGACCCTCGTGGGTGCGGCGGTCTACAAAAGATGCAAATCAACACCGTTTAAAAGCAGGAAGTAGTAAATGTTTGGCAACTTTGCTTCAACGATGACTAATTTGATTAATAATCAAAATAGTAATGGATGAATCGACTCATTGTTTCAGCTCTAACTCATTTACTGAAACATACACCATGGAGTATTGACACCCCTTTACTTAAGCGCTTACTTTTTAAGTGTTTTCATGATTTGGGCTGAGCCCTTTAGTTTAGCATGTAACTATTTATTCTGCCACCGGCATAAACATGATAGTTTAGTAAGTCATTCATTGTTGAAGGCCGTTTACTTGTTCCAACACGACAAATACCCCCATGAAGAAAGCCACATCCGTAAAGAAATGGTTTTACTCATGACCAAACATCCGTGATGGACTCAGTAATGCTCTCGTGTCTGAGTAGAAGAAAGGTTTAAACATCGAGAGAAGAATGGAGGCTGTTAAAGCTGCAGAAAAATAAATATATTAACAAATCTTTGCATAGGTGTAATGCTCAGGTGTCCGTATACTTTTTGACATTTAGTGTATGAAACATAATAATTTGAGTCATTTCAAATTAATGAAATCAAGTCTCATTCATTTAAATTCATTACGCTGACACACTTCACGGCTGGCTGCGTGTTGTTATCGTTGTTAAACCAGATTAAAAGGGATTATAAAGTTTGACAAAGTAATCTTAACTCAAGGACCATTTACTCGCCTTTTCTGGAGCTTTCAACCGTGTCTCACAGTCCGCAATTTACTAAGTGTGACAATATTCAATGCACGACCAAAACAAAAAGCAATCACCTGTGTGAATTTGCCAGTGCTGTCCAGGGACGAGAGCACTTACTGGAGGCCATCATCACGGGAACAAAAAAATTCAATCTTTAGAATGAAGAGTTGCCTGTCACATGACAAGGTTGGCCTGAGATTAAATGGCTCCCATTAAAATGATACGAGGTGTGTCTAAGCCCCGGTCAGAGTGAGCGGGTCCCGCGGGTGTCCGACGGAGGGACGCTCAGCCTCTCCAGAAACGAACCCGGGCGTCTGGCTGCTCATCATCAGGCCGGCAGCAGGACTTAATGGTCCAGAAAACTCCGTCAAAGAGCAGACAGGCTTTAAATACTGAGCGCTGAACAGCGGAGGCTCATGCCACTCAGCTGATGTTCACACCGCAGACCTTCACCCTCAGTTTCAAATCACTGCTCACAGCCGAGTACTAATTCTGCGAGTCTTTATAACAGCGTGAAGTCGCAGCAAAGCAGAGAAGAGGAGGTTTCAATTGTTTCCTACACGTTTCTGTTATCGTATGTGCGTTAAATTAACTACGGCATCTCATGTTTTGTCACATACATTAGGTTTTGGAGATTAGATTTATTGTCCCTTTTATTCTAGTTGATTAAAGGTGGTCGTATAAAGCACCGAGCTTTGACGCAGAAGATTTTGGTTTTAAGCTACAAAACTTCTTCTTCTTTAAGATTAGGTTAGTAAAAGTAGATACGACCCGTCTTTTGTCAATATTTAACTAAAACAATAATCTTTCCCTTATCTCAAACAAGTGCTTTGTTGTCTTATTCTTTAGTTGCTACACATTTTATTTAGTTTTGCAGATATGTTCAGTGTAACTATTTTGCAGTTTCATAACATTCATTCAAAGCATTTCCTCATTATGCTGGTGATGCAAATCAATATACAAAACACTAAATAAAGCACTTAATAAATGCACAATATGCACAGTAAAGCATCCAACAGCTGTGGAGACATTTCACCCTCAGCCACAAAATGTCAACCAAGGATTCATTCATTCATCACCACGGACGTCTAGAGTGACGAGATCATCAAAGCCACTCCAGTTCATCCTCTGGGTACCATGAATATCTGTACACAATGTTCAGGACCACCACTGCCATCCCTACAGGCTCGCCGCTGACTTGGTTTAAAATGTAAATGTCAAAGATGATCTATGTCACATGAAGGAAACCTTCATCCGATCTGGTGTTTTCAGCTGCTGTGCGAAGCAACATTTCTTCTTGAGAAAAATCTCCACTTGAGGTTTTACAAACCGACCAAATGCATTTTTCCTACTCACGAGTTATGGCTTCTGACGTATTGCTGCTGCTGGTAAAGCAAACGCAACAGAGCTCGCACAGTGAAGTCCGAGCTTTCTACTCATTTCAAGCAACATCAAACACTTTAATCGGAGAACAGAACAAAGAGTAAAATAATAGCTTTTGCATTATCATGTATAAGGACGACTCATTCCACTGTAGTGTGCGAGTTAAATCCTCCACATATTTCTCATTCTTTCATCTCGCAAATGAAGATCTGTTGAGACAGTTGTTTTTTCGGAGCGATGCAGTCCGTTATGCAGCGATTACTGGGGTCAGAAAACACTTAAACGCTCATTATCGGTTTGCCGTGGAGCGGAGGGCCGACGCGGGGCTGACAGAAGGCGTCGGTGTCGGGGGGGGTCAAAGGCTAATTAAGCAGAGAGGAACCTTTGCTCCCGCATTGTTAACCAATCTGTCCCCGATGAAGATGACTGCCGGAGAGGCGTGACACGGCCCCCCCCCCCCCCGTCGCCATGCTAAATCTCCATTTCGGCTACTGTGCCCCATCAACTCACAAAATGGCCTGTCAGTCCATCGCCGGGCTTCTTGACGCGCCTCGTCGAAAAGTTATGGATATGCAATAATGAGCTGAGGCGGCCCGATCAATACGTGTGCGGGACTTTTCTATCATTACATTATTTTTTTAAAGCAGAGATTCATTGTTGAGTCGACAGGGTAAGAAAAATGCCAAAGTAAAGGACACAGGAAGAGTGAAATATATTGCTATGGAAAGAAGGACGCGTCCCGCGGGGGCTAACGCTGCCTGATGTGTTTATCCAAGGCGCTCAGCTGTTTCAGAGAGCTGCCAAGGCGACGCCATCCGTCACTCAGCGCTCAAAGCAACGCAAGGAAAGTGACTACGAGAGCACGATTAGGTAGGAACGCACCGTAACTAGCAGGGTTTGTTTTAAACAAGAGACGTCAGGAACATCCACTGTATGTGTGTTTAGAGATGCAGACCTGGCAAATTAGCAAATAACATGTTACAGTTAAATTTGTTTTCTTTTACTTCCCATAATAGTGGTTGGGAATTAATTCCATTACATTTTAATTTAATTAACATTGCATCTTAATTAAAACGAGCCCTCTGCTTTACTTGCGTCATTAAAAATATGAAGTTTTCAAGCTAAGCTCTGGGTTAGATATGTTTATTTACTTGTGTAAACAAATATACATGTACCTACAAACATATAACTGTGTTTGGTTTATCTTTGCCTGCACAAAAAGCAGCAGGCGAAGTCCCGCCTCTTCCGGTGGACCACGTGGGACTTTATTTCGGGAACAAATATGAACGATAGTCAAAGAGAATCATTTCTTGATCCTGCCAAGTATGATGTTCGTCAATTTAAAAGATAATTTTGCACGTCACGAAAGTCACATTTTGTCTTAAACTGTGTGAGTAAGATATTAAATATGTAATGAGAAAGACTACACGCCCAAAAGTCAAGGAAGAGACGTCTCTCGCTGAAGCTACGATGCCTGTGTGTTTTGTACGTGATAAAAAGAGTCGCTGGATAAAACACGCCTGGTGTTTGTGGAACATAGCTAAGGGAACCGCCGTGTTGGCGACGTGCACCGTGCAGCCGAGAGATGTAGTTCACTGAGCAGTTTCACAAAAAAACAAATGTTACTACAACAAATCTACGACAAACTGGGACTTTCTTGACGCGCAAAATTATCTTTTAAATCGGCAAACATCTTAAGTGTAATTAATGACACAATTCAAACAGGATTAAAATAAATATTCGTCTCTCGCCGTCAATTACGGTACATTGTCTTTTGCCAAATAAGATCCCATGGTGGTCCATCGGAAGGGGAGGGACTTTATCCATACGATAAAACAGAAGTTAATGGAATCACGTTTCATGTCACTCTCACACTGTCCAGCTGTGAGAGACCTGAAAGGGTGTAAGCGAGAGAGAGAGAGAGAGAGAGAGAGAGTGAAGGGAAGAGGACATAAACTACACCGCCCCGGCCCTTTAATGCGTGTACAGCCCCAGGCCCCGTTAATGGTGGTGTTGTACAACACATTACACCGGTGCTTGTGCCCTGAGCAGACAATTACACCGGTATTTAGTCCATCCACGGGCCCCGGAGGCTCTCAGGGCACTTAGCAGCACAGCAGGGAAGGGAAGACAATCTGAGGGGCCACACAGGACTTCTCCACTGTAACCAAGAGCCAGGAGAGACACTCAATCTCAATGCCACACGCTCAATGAGGCCCCGACGGGCCCCCAGCAGGGTCACTTTCTCTGCTGCCGGCTCTTATTTACAGGTTGAATCGAGTCATTGCCTCAAACAGAATGCATTCCTTTGTTGGGGATACTTTCTGGGATTTATTAAGCTATGAGACAAATCTCATTTTAAAGGTTTTGGGTTTGTGTACTGAACTTTATCTGAGAAAAGGGTGATATAAAGCACTCAAAACTAAAAACTGTGATCTGTTTATCCGCCACACCGTCTCATCAACATGAGAACTTGCAGACTTTTATAATTTGTAAGGAATTCCAAGCGTCTTCTTTTGTCCTCAAAATCAAAAGAACATTGATTAATTGATTATGAATTATAATGAATAAGAATCGTTTTATAAAAGCTCTTGTGTAACGGGAGAGAACCAGTGGTTTAGTGCACAAAGGTGTTTCCCATGTGCATCTTTTCTGTTTCCTCAAGTCAACACTGAGCAGAAATCTCACTAAACCAATCTCAAGTATGTCTCTAGTATGCATGAATCCCAATGAACACAGGGATTGTTTACGAGTTAAAATCCGACTAGGTTTGGTTGAAAAATGACTTGTTTTTAGACGACTAGTATATATATAGGGATTGTCTCTATATAAGTCACATTAACGTGTTTAAATCTAAACTTTGCCATCCTACTAGAGACGCCACAGCGTAATGATATGAGTAGTAAAACAGTATTAATTGCAGAGATTGCTGAGAAAACATCACACCACAAACCCCAAAGCTTTGCTTTCCTCACGACACAGAGTAGATGCAGTGAGCTGAGTGATGTTCTCAGCCTGTCAGAGACCAAAGGAAATGAACTCTTGCTGCTACACGACATGAAACAGCACTTCCTTACAAAAGGTCACCTCTTGAGTTGGAAGTACCGATTCGTTTCGGGTTTAATAAATCCGAAAGAGCGAGAGTCCTTTTTGACATCACCAGAATGAGTGTGGCCTCGAGTATGTGTGTGTGTGTGTGTGTGTGTGTGTGTGTGTGTGTGTGTGTGTGTGCGTGTGTGTGTGAGTGTGAGAGAGAGCGTGTGGGTGTGAGTTTGAAGTAATCTGATCTGAAAGCAGGTAAATCCCATTTTACACACGAAACAAAGAAACTTTGTTGATTTTTTTTTTACTCCTTTTTTTTTCCAGAGGAGGCGGAGAACCCGAAACGACAGACTTCATACGCAGTTACTCACTCTGGTGTACAGTACAGTATAGATTGAAGCAAGAAAAGAAATCAATAGAATATCATCTAGAAAGATAGTAATGGATTTCTAACTTAATGGGCTCACACAGGTCTATCGATTAGCAGGATTAACATCTGCAATACCTCAACGATCTGATTTGCATTTAAATGACTGTACGCTGCCGTGCTGACACCAATATAACAAAACAAGACAAACGTAGAGCCGGAGCAGCAGAGGTCTGATATTGGTATGAATCTTGAAGAAGAAAGAAAGAAAGAAAGAAGTACGTGAAAGGAAAGTTGCAGCGCTGTACAAACTTTGAGCAGTTTTGAATTTTGAATCTCGACAAGGACAAGAAAGAGAGAACGTAAACACCGACAGACCGTCTCTCCCGTAAGACTGAAACAGCCATAACTCTTTCAAGGCAGCTCATCTGAGCCTCATGGTGAACAAGTGAGTGTTTGTGGAGAAACAGTGTGTGTGTCTCTGTGTGTGTATATATGGAGGGAGGAAGGAGGAGGTGGAGGTGGTGGTGGGGGGTGAGTTTGATGGACTGCGCTGTCACCTCCCGCTCTGCGATTTACGGCGGCGGTGCTGCTGACGGGCGCGGGGCAGTAAACAGGCCGGTCGGGGGGGCGTATTTCACAGAGAGCTGGCTTTTATGAAGAACACCGGGACGGCTCTACCCACAGCTCCGCCCGGCCCGCCGTGACGGATGGAGAAAGACGCATGACAAGCTTCATCATTGTTTGTAAATCTTAACTGTTCCCGCTCACTAACTCCAGAAGGCAATTTTGCGGAGACAGCGGGGGGGGGGGGGGGGGGGGGGGGGGATGGGGGGGGGGGAGAAAGGACAGCGTGGCACTCCTGAAGGTTATTTGGATCTCTGTATTTGGCCAACTGATTAGCCGTATCCTGGGAGGGAGATAAATCTGACGGGCCGCTGTTTGGCAGCCAGGTAGGAGAGGAGGAGGAGGAGGAGGAGGAGGAGGAGGAGGAGGAGGAGGAGGAGAGGAGAGGAGGAGGAGGAGGGCAGGTAGGCTCACAGCTCACGGGGTAGTTCCTCCTCTCGGATGATCCGGACGTTCACGACATGTTCGGTCAGAGCGAAAGAATTCACGGATTAAAAAGGAGATGCGGCCGAAGCAAACGTTAAATTAAATCAACGTTACTCTCCTTGCTTTAACTGTTTTAGTGACTTTGGAAACATTACCAATAAATCTGCTCATTAATCTGTGATTTAACTGATTCGTCATTTTGTCTTTAAAATTACTCGTTTCATTCAACCAATAGTCCAAAATGAGGCAATTAGTCGATTAATCAACTAGTCGATCGACAGAATATTAATCAGAAACTGTTTTGATGATCGATTAATCACAAGAATGACAGAAATGTAATTGTTACAGCTTCTCAAACGTTCATATTTGCAGGTTTTTTGTCTTCCTTGATAGGAAACTGAATATTTTTTAGGGTATCAAACTGTTGTGGGAACTTTTGATTAATAATCAAGGAAATAATCGACAGAATAATCGTTAATTGAAAACTAAATTATCGTAAATTGCAGTCCAAGTCCAACCTCCCCCAAAGGTTTTGAAAACAAAGAATATTTACTTAATTACTTAAATATACTACTCAATTAATTACTAACTGACTAAACCGTTTCAGCTCCATGTGAAAATAGATCCCCATGTCACTCTGGATAAGCGCCGATAAAAGCAACGTGAAATACAGGAATTCAGATTATAATAACTCAATAGTAGCAAAATAATGAAGTATAAAAAGCTACTGTGCCTCTGTGCAGTTAAGATAAGGAGTTCATTATGTGAAGCTCACAAGAACAACGTGCTTACAACCCTGCAGAGTGATTTAAACTCGGCTGATAAGATATGAGTTGGAACAACATCAAGGACACAGTCCGGGACTCCTGACGCACACACGCACACGCACACACACACACACACACACACACACACACACGCACACACACACACACACACACACGCACACACACACACAACTGTTCAAACAAGGAAAAGACATCTGAGACACAGAGGCTCTTGTAAAACAACAGGGTTCTTCTTCAGTCGGTGGAAGCCTCCTGTTTAGATAGGACACACACACACCCACACACTGAAATAGACATGTTACCAATTAGACACCAAACGTTTAGACTCAATAAAAACCTCAAACAAACTTCCTCTCACTGAATGACAAGAGATACTGAAAACTAATTGTTTTATGGGAATGCCATTGTGTGGCAGGCCCTACTTCTGATTACATTACTACAGTGTTAGACACAGTACGGATATTCATGGAGGTAAAACAAAGCAGAATTAGAAAGAAGAAACACATTTCTACTGCAAAACAGACTATTTCCTCCACCGTGTCTGAATTATTTCCCTTTTTCTTATGAAATACTAGTTAAATTTATCCCTCAAGGCGTCAAAAATATTCTAATTAATGCCAAAGATGGATTATTCAAAAGTATTATTTCTGTAAGTTTTATCCCGCAGAGTCTCCAAGTTATAATTGATGCAAAATCAAAGAAGAAAACTCTTGTGTCCAATAATAATATTCATTTTGATTTACTATCTGTTGACCTGTTTTACAATATAGATGTAAGAGGGACAATCCACCACAAAGACTTAATTAAGACTCTTTATCACTGTCCTTTCATATACAATCAGATGTGATTATTGTCACAATAACTTATTTTGGAGGTTTTATCACCAGTGAGTTTCTCTCTCTGTTGCCTTTTCTTTATATATTGTATAAACACTTCAGGAATGAAAAGAATAAAAGATATATATTTAGAATAAAACTTCACTTAACAAAAAATAAAAAAAATGTTGCAACTTGTGACGAGGTGTTGCAACTTAATTATTGTGTCCTTTTAAAGGGTCACAAGCCAGAAAAAACACTGATTTGGGTGTTTTGTTTCTCTGGTTTTGGAGTCGGTTGTGGGACCACCCGCGGAGAGTGTTGTCATCTTGTAATGGAGCGTGGAGACTCACGGCGGGGCGCTGACTCGGGACCCTCACAGGAAACGTACAGGTGAAAGTCATAAACGTATGCAGGTAGAAGGGGAAGCTGTGGGGTCTTTAGGTTTGTGATGCTGGTGGTGTCAGCAGTTTATGTCACCAAAAGAAGGATGTTGATGTTGTGCTCGTGACGCTCTTCCCCTATGTTCTTCACAAATGAGTAATAATATACAAAACCACTGCTCTTTAACTAATCACCTTCATCTTTTAATTCCTGAAAAGAATATTACCGTAACGTATTTAAAGAAACATCATTAAAAGATAATAAATGAGAAGATCCAATCCTTTTAGGCTTCTAAACTCTCATTTAAGTCTAAATAGAATAGAAGATGAAAAGCGACATGCGATAACTGGCCTGTCTTCTGTCAATCACAACCCGTTCAAGACAAACCAGGTAACAGCGGACAGAGTTGGTTAATAACAAGAAGAGTAAAGCTCGATTTTAATACAGTTAAAGCTCCGCAGAACTTAAAAATATCTCAGCACACCTGAATGTGTCGGGAGGGTAGGACGACTGGATAAAGTGAAAAAAGACCAGCATAGTGTTCCGCCATGTTTCTACGCTAGCCAAGAACGGACAAACCAAACACTGAGCCTTTCGTGCTTTTGTGTCACCTGAAGGCCACCGTAGTTCTCCCGACACACGCTTGTCAAACTGCGGTAACGTGAGCCACAGAATGAGAAAACAACCGTGGTATCGCCCAGCCGCCTGACTCCTGTTGCTCCTGAACTGGTTTTATTGTGGTCAGGATGCTGAGCGAGGCCAAACGGCGGCTCACATTACAGTCTTTGCATTCTGCAACCACACCGCTACACTTCACCATATCCCACTTACTGTCCCTTTAAAACTCAGAGTAGCTACACAAAGTCAGAGCAGGATAGTTTGTGTGAGCAGCAACGTCCGTCACAAGGCTGCACAGACAAAGAACATAGCGCCACCTATAGACTATTTTAAAACCTAAACAACAACGTCACTCACACTGTTTGACTCCCTGATGATCTGGAGTCTGTTTCAACATTGGATTTGTTTCCCCCTCATCAAAGCAAAACGCCACACAGAACTTGCAACCCATACTGTACATGAGCAGTCAAGCTCCTCCTCTTACTCGCAAATGTATCTTCAATTTGTGAATGACACCGTTCGTAACTGCACCACAGACGGACATAAAGTGTCCCAGAAGTGTAAATTAAAACAGAAAAGGCACTTGAACAGGCTTGCCAATCAGCCCCAGTGTGCGTCTCTGCATCGTGCAGGATCGTCCCTCTTATCTCACTCTCATCGTGCACTTACGCACATTCTTTGCAGAGTTCCACGAATACTTTATTGAACGTATTAAGCAATGCACACAATCTGATTTACCCCCATTCACAGCGACTGAGAATCCAGGCAGCCATGCTCAGCAGAGATCTCAATCTCAGGTCGTTGGCCGCAGAGTGCCAAGAGATCAGATCTACGTCATCTTCAAACAACAACAACAACAAACAGAGCTGCACTGTCAGGGCAGTTTTTCTGTGACGACTTCAAATTAAAGACCAAAAGATGTATTTTCTTTTTTAAACCATGAATTACTGTAAATAAGAAGTGGGCAACTTTCAACTTTCAGACCTGCTGCACACAGTTGTGCATTTGAAGTAAAGTAAAAAAAGTAAGTATAGTAAAAGTGAAAAAGCTTCACTTTAGATGAATTTCATCTTACAACTTTTATGGCGCTCTTAACTTGAGTGCAGTCCTCCCTTGAATGTACTTAACCACACTGTAGATAAAGTCTGGGTGAAACTTTATGGGGCTTGAGAAGTGTGTGTGAGTGTCTCTGTGTGTCACTCACAGGCTGCCATGGTCTCAGAGCAGTTGATGTTGTTGTTGTTGTCGTCCAGGCTGAAGAGGGGCGGCACGCAGGTGCTGGAGCCCAGGCCTTGAGTCAGGTAGGTGGCTGCTGGGTAGTAGGAATGCATGCGGTACTGAGAGGACATGTTGTGGCTGGACAGGCGGCCGTCAGCATGAGGCATCTGCTTCATACAAGACACGTAAGATCAGGGTTAACTCTGGGATGGAGGTTCCCTTCTTACTCATTCTATGCTGCACCTTTATGCGAACGCGCTCATAACCAGATGGAGAAGCGCTGGGTTGACGTACCAAGTTGATAACCAGCTTTGAGGAGCCGCTTAGGGTTAGTTAAACTAGATAACCAAAAGACATCCTGGGTATGTTGAACTCGCTTCGTAGTACAGGCCCCAGGAGAGCTTCTTACATCCAACAAAGACTCTTGTTGGGTTTTGGTGACTCTATGTTTGGTCATTTCAAGACTGAAACTACGATAGGGCTGCAACTAACACTTATTTTATCAATTAATCTGCTTTTATCAACCAATTAAACAATTGTTAAGCATAAACAATACAAGAAAATTGCGAAATATTTCCTAAAACACAAGGTGAAGTCATCAAATGTGTTGTTTGATCTGATCAACAGTCCAAAATCTCCAAAATCTTCAATTTAATATCACATATGACAGAGAAAAGCAACACATCTTCCCATTGTTGAAGCTGGAAGAAGAGAATGTTTACCATTTTTAGCTTACATTGCAACATACGGGTATTCCTTTTATAACAAACTGCATAACCCCCCCGACACTATTGTTCACATATGTTTGACTGCACGTTCCTCCAAATCAGCTGTCAGATATTCACAGGCAACACGTTGCAGCCTAACCTGCCAGGGAAGAAGAAAGACAGAGATGAAATAATATTAGCGGTTTGAGTTCACACGTCCGTGGCTTGTTCTAAAAATGAGCCGCAACACGCAGCGCTGGCTTTCTGCAGCCCTCTGAAAACTTTAAAACGAGCCGTCTACTCAGCAGCCAGGCCGCCTCACGGAGGGTTTTCAATTTCACTTTTATGGAATTTGATTTCTGTCAGCCTGCAATATGTCACCCGTATTGTCCACACCATCAATTCCGCGACAGCTTTATAAACTGTTATTTAAGCTACACTCTGCTCTTGTATTAGGCCGTGAAAAATACAATAGAGATTGGACTGGAGTCCTGAAAGTGCACGATAAGCTTACGGTTTGCAGGACACATACAGACAAAACAAAACCGTCCCAGTGAAAGTTTGCTTATAGAAAAGGTTCACAGACAGATCCACACAGAGTATTGATGCCAAACCTTTCTCAGTGCATCGTGGTGGGGTGATTACTGTTTGAACTATAATGTGTAGCTTTAGCAGAGTTATTTAACCATTCGATCCATATTCTCATCCCCTGACCAATATACCTTTCCAACCATCCATACTGACATTAACCATTAAAAAGACATCAATTATTTCCATGTCAAACTACATGATGGTCCCCCGACCAATCATAGAGTGTCTTTCACGATCTGCATGATCTCAGACCTCCGCCAAGGCCCAAAGACCTATCTCGTAAAGTTAAGGAGAGTGAAAAAGAGTTTGTGAATCTGACACGTGATTCAGTTCCGCTCCTAAATATGATGGATTCTTTCTCGGCCCATGATACACCCCTCCACCAGGTTTCATGAACATCGGGCCATTAGGTTTTCTGTAATCCTGCTGACAAACAAACAAACCGAACAGAAAACTTAACCTCCTTTGACGGAGTTCACGGTTCCACCGAGCAGCACCAGCAACGTCGGCCCTCTTTCATTTCGCCATGTTTACAGCTGTGCACGTTAAGAGCGCTTTGTGCTTCTAGTGGTCAACGTTGGGACGTCAAGAGGCGTCCCAGATTTGGCGCGATTTGTCCTCAGCTGTGATACGACGGCCCATTTAAAGTCACGATAAAAAGTCAACGATTTGAGTACTTCTTTAACGGTTCTCAGGAATGCACGTGAGAAGTCAAAGCTTCAACACTCTCATACAGTACGACCCACTATTCAGGAGGGTGATGTGTTTTCCAGTAAATTACAGCAACACTGAACATGTTGGGTAACATTATGTGGAAATACCTCTAAAGTGAGCCTATTACTACCATCCTCACAACAGCCAAAGGCCAAACCAATACCAGTTTCCAGGGAGTGTTCATCACGTCAGATATGCTACAGAACACACATAACACCCTCTCAGTACTTGAGCTCTACAGTAATGTTGTTTCGTGTGTGCGCATACTGTTGTTGACATATTGCCTTTTGTTTTCTTTTAGATTACTTCTCGACCTCATTCAATTGATTAAGCGTCTTTATTTCTACCCCATGAGCTGCCTGTGAGTCACCGTTCAGTTGTTTTAAAAAGGAAATTCAATCTTACTTTTCCAAAATCCCACTGAACCCCACAACCAAGCTGAGCTTTTATATTCTGTGTGGTGTTACACAGATTATCAGAGAGGTGGTGGTTAGGGCAGAAACGTCCGACGGCATATCTGCATCTTTAGGATTTTATTTTAGCTTGAGATAAATTCTGAGAGGCGTTCTCTGCACAAGCAACAGTCCGGCTGTCAGATTCATGGATGACTTGATGATAACTTGAAAAATGAAGACCCTCAGACCTCCGTTTCTAAATGCACGTCCATGGCACAGAGCATGAGACGGTAAACAAATGGCCTTGAGGTAAAACGCTGCCACACATCCACAGTCCTTCCCTCCACACTCACTGGCTAACCTGCAGACTCCTGGGGGGGCTTCCTTACCTCCCTGAGAGGGGCCGGTCTTCTTATCTGGCACCATCTCCTGTCTGGAAGCTCTACACCACCCTTATATTATCATCATCCACCTGCATGACAGCCAAGCACCACTGAGTGCACAGGAGAGGAGAGGAGGTAGATGGCCTTACACTGATAAAGACCACACTGTTTCCCTGTGGGTTTTTTTTTTAATTTAGTAGCGTGAAGAGCCCAACACCTACAGATCACTTTATTAGGATAATCACTATCGTTAACATTAGAATGATTGGTCACGATTTAAAGGAAATGTTTATTCAAAGAGGTTGACAGAAGATGACAAACTACGAACCTAAATCTGCTGCAAACCATCGACTGTAATTGCAAAATGAAACAATGAATTGAGATCTTGCAAGAAGTCAGTGTAGTGTTGTACTCTGTGTGTAATATAGTTTGAACCGAATGTTTATATTTTATTCTGTACAGTTGTTTTAGTTGTATTAACTATTCGTACTGTGGTATTCAAGTCAATAAATGAGCAAACTTCAGTGTTAACAATATGGCGGTGAGTTGTAGATGTACTTGCAAAATAATAGATAACGGCAGCAACTATAACTATTAACATAACTAAACATCCATTACGGTTCTCTCTATCATTAACACTTGAGTGAAACCAGCAGGAGGCTCTAGAGCAACATAACTCAAAATAACGAAGGTGAGAAATGCTATTTAAATAACAAAATTAGTATTAATTGTATACTTGTTAAAAATATGAAAATTACACTTTCACCTGATGTTATGACGGAGATAAGAGCGACACCTTCAGAAACTAACCCAGTGAACAGAAAGTCAAAGAGAAAAGACGTCACAGCTCTCCGGATGGTGCAGAGACACCACAGACATAAGTGCTTCAACAGCAAATATGGAGACAAAATAAAAATTGAGTAACTCAAGGATAATCACCTCAGTTGGGGATGCAAATAGTGGATATAAGCCATTAAATTGAGGAGGTTTAGGACGGGTAAAGGAGACAGAGGAGACAATCTTTTTCTTTTAGCCAGAAGATAAGGCAATAAAAAAACTTCACTTTCTAGTTAAAAATTGTGCAACTGTGTGTTTGTGGCACAATTTTTGAAACTCATCTTAAAATAATGAGCTCTTCATGCAAAGAAAAATCAAATAAAGTAGTCCCTGAATTTGAATAACCGTCGCACGTCGCCCTCTCAACCTGACAACTTCACTAAAAATATCATAAATCACAAAGGAGGATGGCTAAATTATGCTAAAGAGTGCTAACTGATTAGCATTAATGTGCTCACTTTCTCCTTCAGGCGCTGAGGCATAGCGGTCTGTTCCTCCGCCGACAGACAATACCATTAACCTTTGCAATTCAGGCTCTCGTGCTGCGCGCTGGCAGGTTAGCGGAGGCAGTGACCCCAAAACTAGATGTTGCTATTGAGGGGAAACCGAGAGAGCGAGTGGAGAGGAGAGAGCAGAGGTGGACAAATGTTGTTCATAAAAAAAATAAAAAACCCACCTCATCTGAGAGTTATAGCTCTAATCTGCGTCACGCACAAGCTCATCCCAGTTTGAAACAATAGAGATACATTCACGCATGAATCAGTGTGAATACACAGACGGGTGAACGAGGTGGACGCTGGGCACCGTCTCCCCGACGTGTCCTACGTTGTACCGTAAGTGCCGACATTAAAGCAGACACTCATCCATCTCGAAGGAAAAAAAAAAAGTAAAGAAAATTAACTTCTAGTGCCCACAACGTTGACTACACATGCACCAGTTACATCACTGTCACATCCTCCCTTTTTTTATTTAAAATAAAATTAGCTTTCTTTTTGTGTAAGTCTGTTATTTTCTGTTACAGGACACATGACTTTTAATTAGTCAATTCATTCATGTGACAAGAAAAACAATACATTTTGATAAGTGATCAACAGTTTATCAAGCAGAAATGCAAAATACTTTCTGGCTCCGGCTTCTTAAATGTGCTGATTTATGTCGCAGATCTAACTGGTTATGAAACAGGCTCAGTTTCTATTTTTATATAGTTATTCTTTAATGCTCGTCATCGGTGCCGTCGGTTCGGAGGGAAGGGAGGCTCGAGAGAACCAGGACCAGGACCGAGCGGAGCAGACTGTCAGACCCTGCTGCAGTAAAATGAGCGGTTTTCTAAAGGAAACACTACCGCTTTAGGCCACAGGGGCCGCCAAAGTAAACACAAAATGAAAGTTCCTCATCGTAACTTTAAAGTATATTTTGAGGTCACTTCAGCTCATGGCTAGGACCACACTGGACTGGACCTTTGTTTTAGGGGTCTGAGGTTGACTACTTTTCATCCCAGAGACAAATCAGTTTGGTGTGACAGACGATTTTCTGCGACGTCCATCTCTTCCAGCTGTGCCTTCACACAGTCGACTCGCTTCATATTACTGTGACAAGTTATCTGACGAGGTAAGAGAAAGTAAGCCTTGTTCATGCTGAGGGGATTCGTAGCTAAGCAGCTTATCTCCTGTTTCTGTGGCATGAAGCAGCTCAGATGTAAAGTTACCCCTCTAACACACACACACACACACACACACACACACACACACTTGACACCAGTCCATCACCTTTAACACAGAGCAGAGAGACTCGTATGTAACATCACTTTGGGACAGAACAGACGTTTAACAGACGTTTCTAACAATCTTCAGCAAACATAAATGTTTTTTTTGTTACCAAGTCAGTATTTCCCAGTGCAGACACAAGTCTTTTATCAAATCCTTCCTGACCACAGCTACGGAAAAACACGATTGGAAAGTTGCAGAAAAGCATTAACTTCTTGCTGTACATCTTAAGTATTTTCCTGTATATGCTCGTTAATATTTCTGTAAATATTTTGTTGCTGTATACCGTTTTTTTTGTTCATAATGATCTTGGCTTCTGAGGTTTTTCCACCATGAAAACAATAAAGTTATACTGAAAAATATTTTAGGCAGGTTTAACGCGAAAAGATGAATGTAATATACAGACCTTAGTTACAGCTCATGTTTGAGGACAATTTAAACAAGATAGTGAATTGCAGTTAAGGCCCACAGACACACAAACACACACGTTTCCCCTGCAGTGGCACCAAACCCTCCCTTGAGCTATAAAAACATTACAGTTAACCGTACTTTGAGCCCTTTAAAAAAGGCTTCAGGTAGAGTTTGACTGTTATTAACAAACAGCGGAGTGGTTATTGTTAGTCACCTGGTATTGTTGGTAGTTGTACAGGTTGCCGTAGTAGGCGGGGTAGCGTGACGGCTGGTAGAAGTTGTAATAGGAAGTCTCCAGCAGCAGGTCTGACGATCCCTCGCTGTGAGCCCGGCCACCAGCTGACGGGCTGGGAGACAAAGCTGAGCGGCTGCCTGGAGGAAAAACAACACAAACAAGACACCCGAGATCAATTCAGAGGCTCAAGTGTGACGCTTGCGGCTGGATTTTAGCTCATTATCGCATTTGAAATATGGATTTCAGGATTACGTGCATGCATTTATTTACTAATATGGTTAGTAACTTGGATTAATAATACGTACATTTGTGAAACTATGAATTATGCACCCAACAGCAGAGCTCAAGCTGACTTTTAGGTGTTTATTTTCCCGGCTGAGTATTTCCTGACATTATTCTGCTTGCAGTAGATCGTTTGATCGATCATTAAACAGGAGAAGAAGACTTGAACTTCTCTGGCTGTCCCATCACAGCTCAAATCGCTATCAACAGCACCATCTGCAGGTGGGAGGTTTTTTTTTTAAGTCAAAATTAGCCGACCGACCACATCACACCATCACAATACAGGAATGTGGGTTGCCCTCTCAGGTCGAGTATTACCATCACCATCACCATCATCAAATTGCTCATTATCCGTTGTTCTTTCCTTATCAACAAGGCCACATTCTTCTCAGGCAGACCCTGATCCTTCACTCTTACACAATGAAGACACTGTGCACCACCGACGCCAAAGATAATGACATTTGTTGTCCCTGTTCTGCTTCTTGTCAACACCGAAATCGCAGAGTGCTCGACTCCTTTTTCCAGCTCAGTCTTTTCCTCTCTGTTGCCAAGCCAGAAACCTAAAGTTCACCCTCACATGAACACAAAGCAGAAGACACGAGCAGCCTTGACCACAGTCGTATTCCTACCTCCTAACGTTTGCTATCAGGCCGACACGGAACACCATATCTGTGTCTGCCTCCACCGACCGCCAAGGGGCCCTTTCATGCTGCTGCCACCAAAATCAAATTTGATTTTCACTCAATTTCCCATGAAAACGTCTCTTATTGATGATATCTTTAAAAGTATTCTTGACTTTTGTGGTGTTTCATTGTTTTACAATAACAGTGGACTAAACAGACACTAAAGAAGATATATTTTTTAAAGTGCTCTCTAGGTACAAATCTAACACATAATATAGTCGATTGAACAGAATGTGGCTTTGCTGCCTGGTAAACTAAAATGTTAGCAATTTTATTAAAATAATAATTACTTTATTTAGCAAAGTGCTTTGACAGACAACGCAGCAAAAGCATGGCAATAAGAAAAATAACAGAAAGCTCAGTGAGACAGTCGATACGAATAAATAAAATGAGTAATAAATAATATGAGTAATAAATAAAATGAGTAATAAAAAAATAAAATAAAATAAATAAAATAAATAATGATTTTTTTACATCACCACTGACTGGCAAAACAAACTCACTATTGTTGCTGTATGAACAGTGGACAGGTTTGTAAAAACCTGATTGGTTGCACACAAAAATTTGATTGGTTGCACACACCCATAGAAAGTATCTCTTCATATTGCTTTTATATATTTTAGCCTTTAATAGAGGATTATCTGTGAAAACCTCAGTGTGTAGTCTTTCTAAATCTGTCGACTAAACTGCGAAATTTGCTTTATACGACTTCAGGTGTGTTTGCACGCTGAATATATAAATGTGAATGTCACTTAATATTTTAGACACATGAGAGGCAGTACACGATAACTCACCTGTGACAGCAAGAGAAGGAGTTGGTGAAGGAGCTCCTCCCTCCTCAGAGAACAAGCAATCTGCTGCAGCTTCATTCTTCACCATCACCTCAGGACCGGACAGAGCCACCGGACTACAAATCCCAAGCTCCTCTTCCTGAGCCTGCTGCCGTCTCAGGGCGACCTGGAGGGGAGGAGAGGAAATAAAATCAAAACATTTCCCGGACTACTACTCATGACTTATGACAGACTCACCTGCTTGATAATGCAAAAAATAGTAATAATAATAACAACACATACATAATAAGTAAATGATTGTGATACTTAATTGTTCTCTCGTGAAAATGTGTTGTAATAAACAGGTACGACTGAAGCCATAACTTCATAGCTTCTTAAAGTTGTAAATCAAATATTTTTGGGTGTGGGTGTATTAATTGGACGATAAAGGCATTTTTTGAATATGTACCATTGGTCTCTGGGAAATTTAATTTTTCTTCTTAATTTTTAAGAAGAAAACTTTGGATAAAAGCCTCAGTTGGATGCTTGTTTCAGCTAATTTAACCACTGTTAAATACATTTGTTTGTTTTGTGTTTGTTTGTTTTTGACTGATGTGACTTGTGCTACTGTCAAATTTACATTGGGATACATAAAGTAGGCCTACCATCTATTTATATATATATACACTTCTATCTATCTATACACCAGTGTGTTTGACACATGCCATAGTTTTAAAATATATAAATAGTTTTACTTAATCACAAAAAAACATAGCTATCAATGAGCCCACCCAAGAAATGGCGTTGAGAAAAAACAACCTAAACTGTTACTTCAAAGCCACAATCTAGTTACAAAGCAAATGACCACAATATATAGAACATGTAGCTGCTATATATATATGTAGCATAACGTTTAATTAATATATGTGTATCAACTGTTTGCGGTAGACAACAAGTGTAACAATATACAAAACATATATCTAAAAAGCACATATTAGCTTAACGGTTTAAGGTTCACGGCACCTTAAACCGTTAAACTGTTACAGTTTACGGCAACTAATGTGTGTTTTAAGCTAGCTAGGTTGACACTTCAGGTGACTTTGTTGGTACACAAATTAAATAAATAAATAAAATAATACAAACATACATCAAAATGTTAACTGAAACAATTACGTGTTGTATTTCCCGTTCCACACAGTAGAAACAACTTGTTTATACGTCAAATATTCACGTTTAAAAGCTTTAACTTTTCGGTTTGGCTCAAGCTAACGTTAGCCGCGCGCGCTAATCATTTAAAAAAGAAAGAAAGAAACGGTTACCTGGGCCGCCATGACTCTCTGCCTCTCAGCTATCAGTTTACATTTGGGACACTGGCAGTCCCTCCAGTTGCAGAAGCGCTTGTGGCCCTTCAGAGGAGACACGTAGCCGTGGTTCCTACAGCGGGAGCACTTGGGCATCCTCGGGGGTTTCTGGTGGCCTTTGGATGGGGACAGAGAAACGGGGCACTCCGGCACCTGCTTGCTCTGCTTGTCCGTGCTCATGGCCGCTGTTAATAAAAAACTAACAAATCTGGTGCTAACAGTTAAACCTACACCCAGGAGCAGACAGACTTTAAGCAGTGTACTGGTGCCAGGCCTCCGGCTATAAGGTCACCGTTTCTCCCCGCCCATGCTGCTTTGACCGGTGGGAGGAAACAAGCTGGACGCGGGGGAGAAACCTGGCAGGACAGTTGGCATCACTCACGCTGCTCTCACTCGGATGTCTTTAGTCCTTTTTCACACTTAAACTATCAGTAAAACACAATTAATATTACACTCAAATTCTTCACATCATTCAGAATCAGCTTTATTAGCCATGTATGCGTACACATTGCTCTCAATGTAGGCCTACATACATGGAATATACAAATAAACAAGAAAAAAAACAAGGACATTAAAGACAACAAAGTAGAACAGAGAAACTAAGCCTTAACATTTATCTACTATGTACAATATAAATATACATCGCAGAATATATATGAACATAAGGCCAACAACAATGACAATGGATAACACCGTTACACTGTTGTTGTTTGTTTGGTTCAATCTTTGCACTATTGTTTAGTTAGTTGATTTTAATATGATTCTATTTCATTGTATATATTGTGCATTTTTATATTTGCATTTTTTATTTTTAATATCTTTTTACTCTGTTATTTGTATTGCTTTACCTGTACCACAAATGCTGTTGCAAAAACAATTTCCTCTTGCAGGATTAATAAAGTACTATCTATCTATCTATCTACCAGTCTGTCTGTCTGTATATCTATCTATCTATGTCAACTTCTGTGTGTGTAACCTCGGACGTGGAAGAAGTACCTCAGTGTGTAGAAATACTTTGTTGCAAGTAAAAGTCATGCATTCAGATTTGTACTTGAGTCGGTTAAAAGTACAAAAGTAGCCTATTGGCATTAGATTGTACTTAGTAACCTTTTTTTGACAGCCTTCCAAAGACAAGTCAGAGATTAATAATGCAAAACCTGCACAAAAAAATTAGAATTAAGAGCGTTAATAAGTCGCTCTTAATAAGTTTGCAGATTTGAGAAGAATCCTGAATGATTATTCTGTAGTTAACTTGATCTCATGTTGTCTCTTACGGGGTTTAAGGTGATCCAGGGAGGTTAGGTGTTCACGATGTACTCATAAATCTTTAAAGATCCCATTAAATGACAGTGTATAGGGCTCAAATACATTGCAGCACAATTATGTTTGTTTGTCTGAATTGCAGCTGAATTACACTGATGCTGATTAGTTCCCCCACGTCACCTCCCTCCAGCAGCTTATATTGAGTGTCTGGTGCTCACTTTATAACAGAGGTATCATTGTGATATTCCCCCTGGGCTTGTAGTTATGCTGTAATATCTGAATATCATCCCCCTTAAATGTATTTACTGTAGCTCTTTTTGTTTTCATGAATGTGCTACGCGGTGGATTAATACTCTCTCTTATTAATTTACAAGGCTTGACTGAGCTGGAAGTGAATTAACCTCCACACTGTTCACTCAGTCAGCCGAGAGGATTTATAGGCAGGGAGTGAAGTGAGGTGAAACACACACACACACACACACACACACACACACACACACACACACACACACAAAAGTTACCAATTAAAAAGCAGGCATTTAAACAGCGCTGAATAAATAACTGCTACACTTCATTGGCTGAGGGTTCTGGTGCTACAACACTGAGTTTAATTGCCTCTACAGCTACGGTAATAATGATAGATTATAATGCAGTAATGAACACATTTAACCTTTCTATTATTATGACTGTTCTCTGAACCATCCAGCAGCAGCAGCAGTCAGGTCAGTGTCCCAAATGAAAAAGATGAGCAGCTGACATTTAATGACATGAAATGTGGAAACCCCAAAAATGTACACAAAATCATGCAATACTGGCTCATACCACTGGAGGGAGCCACTGAGTTGGAAACAAAAAGATGGGCAGAGGAGGTCAGAGGTCAGGGCCACATCACTGGGTAGGTGGGACAATTCTTTAAAAAGATAAACTTTGTCTAATAATAAAAAAGCAAAACATAGTGTGACAGATGTAATGCTTGAAGAGATACAAATATGTATATTTTGTGGGAAAAAAAATAAGCAGAGATTTCGTGTGAAACATGAATTTGTTTGTGTGTTTGTTGGAGTGCAATTTTGTATTTATTATGGTATTGTTGTGTATTGTTTTATCTCGTTTTAATTGTGCTTATGTTTGGGATTTTATTTACTTGTATTTGTTTTAATTGCACAGTACTTTGTAACTCTGTTTTAGAATACACATTTGCTATACAAAAAATCATTTTATTATTATTTTTTATTTTTTGTTATTAGCGTTATTAATAATAATATTTATTTTCATTAATTTTTATGGACTAACGGAATGTCGTGATGGCTCTAAATACCAGGGAAAACAAATCAGATTTCGAAAATCTAATTAACTACAGCATATTAATAATGTTGAACCAGCAATAAAACATTAGAATAATCACCATACCTATAATACATATTCGTGCAAACTTAAACAAAAACAAAAAACGATCAAAGTATTTTCATCCTCTTGAAGCTCAAAGTGCAACACGTGAGGAAGTAAACTTTCCGAGGAGTCCCTGAATGCAGCATTGCCTTAGCGACAGACCAACTTGCTCCTCGGTCCACGCGATGCCCAAAAAGAAGGAAAAGAAAAGTGACGACATGAAACGAGACGAAGTCAAGAAAACACCGAAGAAGGAAAGTCCGTCGACTCGTGCAGATAAAAGCGTGTCTGACGACAGAGAGAAGGACTTGTATCTGACTCAAATACGATATCTGAACGAGCAGGTGGAGAGGTGACAAACTATATATATATATATATGTTATATAAAGTCAAAGTTAACTAACTTTAATGGGATTTATGTGACAATGTGTTCATAGTAGTAAATGCGTTCTAGATAACTTTGTTGGTGTTCTTCAAACTTGGATTTAAAAATCAGTTCAGGTCACTTCGGTAGTTAAAGTTAAAGCATGCCTCTTTAAAAGTGTATATAAGCGACAACAATACTGCAGTATCTAGTCATAACACAGTACAACCAGTGGTGAACGGTACTTTAGTACATTTACTAAACACTGTGCAGTGAAGTACAGTAAAGTAAAGTACAATGTTGAGGTATTTTCACTTCACTTGAGTATCAGTTTTCTGCTACACTACAAGTTAAAGTGAGATATTGTACTTTTTACTTCACTAATTACATTTATTTAACAGCTATTTAACTTTTTTTATATACAAATAAAAGTAATGCATTTTTACTTGAGTAAAGGCACAAACGGTTTAGCATCAAAATATACTCTTAAGTACCGGAATTTAAAGTATTCATTGTGCAGAAAAGCTGACTTCAGAATAATTGATATAACTGGATTATAATTATTGATGCATTAGTGTGGACATCATTTCAATGTTGCAGCTGTTTAAAGGCTAATTTGAACTACTTCATCTGCTGCATAGCGTTATAATTCCCTTTTAAGATCAATAAAGTTTTATCTTAATCTATAAAGTTACATCATCATTTATTTGTTGATTATATTTTGTATTGTTAATCTGAATCTGCTGTCCTTACTACTACTACTTTCCTTTGAATTTTAGTGGAATAGAAGTATAAAGCAGCAGTAAATGGAAATACTCAAGTACAAGTACCTCAGAATTGTACCCGAGTAAATGTATTTAGTTGTAAGAATCATTAAAGATGTTGTCCGTAACCGTCGGGCCTCCGTGACCCTCTTCCTCCTCCAGGTACCAGCTGAAATGCGACCAACACGAGAGGCAGGAGAAGGACTTGAGCTCTCGGTACAGTTCTCTGGAGAAGGAGAAGAAGGACATCGTGGACTTTCTCAAGCGCTCCGTCCTGGAAAAGGAGGCCGAGGCCGACGAGCTGACGGAGCAGCTGGAGAGTCAGCGGCGGGCTGCCGGCGAGGAGAGAGAGGCTCTGCTGCTGCAGCTCGCTCAGCTGAGGAAAGAGCACCAAGACCGGACCGAAGGACTCAACGCAGGAAACAGGACGCTCGGTGAGTCTGAATATCTCTGCAGGTTGAACCGGAGCGTTAACGGTACCATGAAGACGGCAACTTTTCCAGGGTTTTGATGTTTTTTGATGTGTATCACAGGAAGAATGGTTTAGAAACAGTTTAGATACCTGGACTCTGCATTTTGACACAACGTGGATGCAGAACCAAACTCACTGGTTGAGTTAAACCTCCACCAAGGTTTAATCCTCTCCTCTCCTCTCCTCCTCAAAGCGGCGCGGCTGGCTAGTCTGGAGGAGTTTCAGAAGCAGAAGGAGCAGCTGACGTCCAACATGGAGTCTCTGGAGAAGCAGCTGGTCAGTCAGGAGGAGCAACACAAAGCTGCCATCCACAAGCTGGAGATGAAAGCACTGCTGGACAAGAAGAGGTTGCTATTAAAGCTGATCCTAGCTATGAGGAAATGAAAATATAACGTGTGGTAAAGAGCTGTTATGTACAGGGCTCATATTAAAAATACACAAATGTCTAATTATCTCCCAAAAGCCTGCAGTGTTATTAAAATACTTCGCCTAAATTATTAACCCCAAAGATTGGAGAAGGAGATGGAGAGCCACGTGGCGACCATGGCGGCAGAGGTGCAGCACCTGGTGGACCAGAAGGTCCCGGAGACGACCAGGTCGGCCCTCCAGGAGAACGCGGAGGTCAAGGCTCGGATCGGCCAGCTGTCGGAGCAGACTCTGTCCCTGATGGGGGAGAACTCGGCGCTGCGGGACCGCAAGAGTCGGCTCAGCATGGACGTGGACATCCTGGAGCAAATGCTCAGCGAGACGTCCCGCAAGAGCTGCGTCCGCAAGAAGGTAAGAAGGGTACCAAGGAGAGTCGGGGGTTCGGATCCAGCGGGGCGTTGCAGGTTTAGGATAGATGTAGACTCGATGGGGTTTTCAAATGCGCGATGTCTTCCCTCTCCGTCAGGCGGCGGAGCAGCTTACAGAGAAGTGTCGGCAGCTGCAGGCGGAGCTGAAAGAGCGGAGGCAAGAACTGGAGCAGCTTCAGACCAAACACACGGGAGTCCTGGCTGAGATGGAGGCCCTCAGGTCAAAGTTCACTCCGTCTGTACGGTCCACATAACGCTGACTCAGGCTTCCTGCAATGTCACATTCATTTCAGCGTTAAGAGCAATTAACAAGAACGTCTCCACACATTTCAAAATATACGTTTTGTCACAAAGGAAACACTACGACATGCACGCACACTCTTTACTAAAAGGACTAATTACTGTTAATTGAATGCAGCTCACTGAAGCTCTGGTGACACTAAAAACATAACCTACGAACTATAAACGGTAATTTAGTGTAACCGTCGGTCTTTTTAAGTGTTGACAGAAGAAGAAAAGACTTTAAAAAGTAAGAAAGGTATTAAATAAAGCAAATGTTTTCACGCGCTGAAGTATCTTGAAAGTACTCTATAAATAAAATGCAGTGAAATTAGAAGTACATGTAGCAGCAACATAGTTGTAAACTTCGGTATCAGTGACCTAAAGCACCCGAAGCACAAGTTTCAATCTGAGCTTCTAACAGTGAGATTCCATGTAGGGAATGCAAGTCAGAGTTTAGCAGAGCGGGTGTGAGACTTAAAGCAGTCAGAAGTCAGAGGCTTCACTCGTGGTCCTGAGAGTTAATACGCAGTTTGAGACGCATCAGTCGTGAGAACGGATGCTCAACGTCATGAAGCCGGTTCATGCCTGAATACGTCCTCGCTGTATTGTTTTCAGACGTGAACGGGCCTCGCTGTCCGAGCGGTGCACTAAAAACGGAGCGCAGGTGAGCCGGCTGGAGGCGGAGCTAAAGGAGGAGAGGAGGAGGAGGAGCAGGATGAAGAGCATCACGCAGGAAGCTGCGGTGGCTCTCAGACAAACCCTGATGGTAAAACTAACAAAACATCAGGAACATCTGGGCCAGACTATCACAGCCTTGCAGATATTTATGTTGCATATAACTGAGAAGAATCAATTTAAATTAAACCAAATATAAAGTTGCTGCCTGCAACCTGAAATGATATAACCGTCACGATAAAGCTTAAGGTCGTCATCGCTCTCGTGGACTCTGTTCGCTGCAGGATGCACCTACAGACCAGCAGCAGCAGCAGGAGGAGGACTCTGCCCTGCAGTGGAAGCAGCTGATGGAGAAGCTGCTGGTGGTTCTGGACCGGCCCACACTCACCAGCTCCACCGCTGAGAGCGACCAGCTGGATGAGCTGCAGACCTCTGGGTAACTGGATGACATCTGTTTGTTGTGCAATCACAATTATTTAGCTTTTTTCTGAAGGCTTGTTAGTGGCTGCTCTGTGACATTATAGTATCAGTTACTTATAGAAGATAATCTCAGGTTGTTAGAGGAGTTTGTGTGTATTTCTTTGCAAGACGATCCAATCACAACAGTGAAATTAAAGTCTCAGATGTCCCCAGTGAGGCTGATTATCACAACAGGACACCTCCGTTAAATGTATATTTCTGTCATATTCAGCAGAGTGAAACCAAACTGCTGCTTTGTTACCGTCGTCCCGTCTTTACAGAGGAGTGAGCCTGAACCCGGCTCTGAGTTTTCAGTTCGAGCTGGCCCGCTACAGGCTGGGCGATCTCGGCCTCGTACCCCGGCCCACGCCGAAACACAAACCCGTCGTCTGCAGGACGGGAGCAGCCGAGTCCAGCAGCACCCACGTGCCCCTGCTCAGGTCTGTTCACCTAGTTTATGAGCACCGCAGCGTTGAAAACGTACGTAGAAACAGGATATTATACGTCAAAAACTTTGAAGAATCTCGGTCTTGTGTTAAATTCCTTTTACAAACAAAATATAAATTTGAGAGGAAAAATTGCAAAAGACTCATTATTCCCCTTTATTATTTTTACAAACTTTATTCACCAACTGTCAGTTTACATTTTTGCACATTTTGCAAGAATTGATTTCACTTTAATTACAAAATACGCTCTCTTATAAAAACTCTCTTCAGTGATTTTACTGCTGTTGCTCTTTCCGTCCTCTCAGGAAGCCGTGCGGTCAGAAAGCAGCCGGCTCCTTTAACCAGAAGAATTCAGCCGTCAGACTCCCGACCTCCAGAAACTCGTTCACTAAACCCAAATAACACCAATAACACACTCACTTCCTACTCATGTTGGACAAAACTCTTTGCATCTCCGATCAGTTTAAATGTTGTGCTCCATCTACCTTCTGTCCTTCGCCAAATAATCAAATATTTATTGTGTTATAAATGACTTATTAAAGTGCCACACATTCAAAATAATGTACAGCAGCGGGAGCTCAAGCAGAGAAGAGTCTCTGAACTCAGTTTGTCTCATAATGTGACGAGCAACAGTAGCAACAACGCAGTACAGAAATACTCCGATACAAGTAAAAGTCCTGCATTTAAAAGTGTACTACTCGAGTACAGAAGTATTGACACAAAGTACCAAAAGAAAAAGTACTCATTAAAGAATCACGTACATTAGATTATTGATGCGGTCATTGATTGTTCTTCACTTTAACGGTTAAAAGTGAAGCTGATTTTATTTACTTTATATAATGATGGGACGCTTGTAAATTCCCGCCGGAGATCAATAAAGTTTGATCTAAATCTTTGTTTTAATATTCCGACTCTGCAAAGTAACTCAAGTTGTGCAAACATTGGCTCACAGGAAGCTTTTTACACTTCTGTTTTATGAATGTGGGTCAAATGTTAGGTTTTGTATCGTTTTTGATCGTCATTGTTTATCGTCACTTATAGAAGAATATACACGTTATATATAATTATATTATATACAATATGTATGTTTTCATATAAAGCTGTGTTTTCCAGACTGTTTTAGTCTAAAAACATAATTTAAGATGTGTTAAATGGGTTTTTTCGCACCTTTTTCATTGATTTTTAGAGCATTTAGCTAAATCAACATGTCTCTTTGTCTAGAATAAAACATTTTGGAGTGGATAAAATGTATTTAATAGCCTCTTTTCTTCTGCTAAACACAGAGCACCAGGTAGAAACCCCACAGGCTGAACACGTGAGATAAAACGTGTTAAATGTGTTTAACGTTCACTCATCACAGACGTGTGGATCACAATGAAGCCGAGACACTGATCTGCATTCTTTAATTGGTGTTTATTGTTATATGGCGAAGTCTCAGGCACTTCACTTGTCATTGGAGGATGAAAGTCAGTACCGTGACACTAGCGGCGGACAGACAGCGTACATTACACACGAGAGACAGATGGGAAGAAAATGGACACAAAGAAAAAGAGAGAATAACTAAACTAATGACCACCGTATGTACAATGAAATACATATATCTGCATTAAAAACTATACTTTGATAAATATATAACTTCATGGGTCGTTAAGTAGTAATAGGAAATATTCAAAATACTGTGGTTCTTCTCTTTAAATAGATACAAAGGTATTCGTATAAAAGTACAATTTCTCCAGTTCTAGGTAGCGTCTATTCGTCGGTGCGTTCGTGTGCTGCAGAGAGCCGGGCGCACACGTGTGAGGCGAGCGATATATATACAGGAAGTACTTCCTCTAACATGCGGGTGGGTTATTCTCCATCTGTCTCTACTCTGATGCCAACCGAAAAAAAAAATAAATCACAAATGTGTTGGTGCTCTTGAATGATCAACATTGAGCTTCAGACATTTAAAATAAAAAAAGTTGTCAAATTGCAAAAGAAAATTAGAAAAATTAAAGAAACAACAAAAAAAAAAAGGAACAAAAAGGTATTTAGTGTAATTTGTGTGTGTTTGCTGATTGTTATCTGACGGGACTGGAGGCACCAGCTGGTTACATTCATACTCAAAAGGGCACTTTGGGCTCGTCAGTGTGCATATGTATATAAAAAAATATTTCCAGGAATCTCATTGGTTGGCTGGAGCGTGGGATGAAGTCCCCCGTAAGGCGTCGTTCAGCGTGAACCAATAGCAGCGCAGGGTTTGTGGGGGGAGAGGCGGGGCCATCTAATCAAACATGCTCCTCCGAGTGAGACTCGGCGACGTCTTTCTGCCGAGTCGAGGCGTCCCCTGGAACACAAACACACACACGAGTGTAAATGTGACGCGTGAACAGACAAACTAGAAGAACACGGTGCTTTACGGGGAGCAGGACCTACAGGCGACTGGGCTTTGGAGAAGTTGACGTGCGCGTAAAGCAACACGGCGATGTCCTTGTGTCCTGCTTCCAGAGCGATGGACAGAGCGTTGCTCTCATCCTGGAGGAGACAAGGAGACAAGGACGAAAAGATCAGTCACACAAACTAAACAGTTTCTTATCTGCAGTGATCAGCACATTACATGTGAGATAAAGTAGATCTTTATCTAAAAAACATAAATAATCCAAATCAATCCTCACTTGTGACTCACTAGAAGTGTGTGGCTTTCTTCATTTCAGCACATCTGTCTGTATTTTCTTATTTTGCTGCATTTGGGGGACGTTTCTGTTCGTCAGATCGTCAACCGACTAATTATTTCAGTTGTACTTGTTGGTGGTTTATTCATAACTAAATATTTTATAGGCTCTTTGTAGTTTGATGCAAAAATCTTAATTGTAGAGTAATTTAAGCCGTGAGTTTAACGTAGTGGACTAAAAGGTACAATTGGTTGAGTAGAAATAGAATTAGTTGCATTGAAACAAAGTCTCGGTGCAGTACTGTATTCTCAGTTACTCACGCCGTCGCTCAGCGTGGCGTCGCACCCGGGTTGAGCCAGCAGCAGCTTGACGATCTCCACGTGTCCGTGTTCGCTGGCGCACATCAGCGCCGTGGAGCCCTCGTCGTCCTGGACGTTGACGTCGGCCCCGTGAGCCAGCAGGGCCCGAACCATGTCCATCCGGCCGTGACTCACCGCCAGCATCAGACCCGTCTGACCAGCCTTGACGGGGGGACAACAGAGAGGTTCCGTTAACAACCTTCAACTCGCTCGTTTAAGGAGGAAGAGCGACGGAGAAAGAGCAATAATAAGAGGTGTGTTAAACTAGAATAAGAAGAGAAGTAAAGAGCGATTTTAGCAACCGAGCATGAAATCTTCTTCCTCTTCTTCATCACAGACCTAAACTAAACACAGTTACCTTCTTTCACCACTTGGTGTCACCGAAGATCTATTTTTGGTTCTTTGAGTAAAAATACTTTCTGATAAAATCTTTTGCAGTTAAAACTCTCAACTGGGACTCTTGTGCGTCATCTGGTTTACTTCTGATCTACGAATGAAACGCACAAATAAACCTAATTTGAAGCCATTTAAAACGCCGTTTATCGGTCTATTTCTGCCTCTCGTTCTCTTCAACCTGCTCGATTCCTAAACAGATCTTTGCCCCTCACAGCCTCCTTCTTCTTCCCCGCTCATTGAAACCTGAACCACGCGTTTTGCCGGGCCTGCCGCTGCCTCCTGACCTCTGACCCCTCCCCCGTCACTGACCTGGCTGGCTCGAGCGTTGACGTCTCCTTTGCTGAAGAGCTCCTCCACGATACGCATGTCCTTGGGCGACTCCACTGCGGCCAGCGCGGCCAGCATGATGGGCGTGTAGCCGGCCTTGTTCTGCTGGTTCACGTTACACACATCTGAAACACACACACAGCATGTTTAAAACTCTGCAGCAGCTCGGGGGGGGAACACGTTTTCAGTGCGGGTGGTCTTTAAAGCACTTGTTTGCACCGACTCGGTCTGTGATTGACTCGTCGCTGCCCGTCAGTCACTCAGCGTACGAGGACGCGCGTCAGGCCTGAGACTTGTCCTGCGACCGGAACATATTGTCCGAACGCATCCTTTGCAAAAAAAGAGACAAGACATCAGAGCCATCAGACGGGGGGAAGGGGGGGGGGAGCTGTGACGGCCCTGCCCCATTGAGGGGAGGAGAGGTCTCAGGAACTGGGAGGACAAAGGCTACAATGGGAGCGGGGGGGTGGATGTGCTGTCACCGAGCACGAGGACACAAAAGGGCCGAGGACACAAAAGGCCTTTTGGAGCATTGAGTGGCCGGGACCTCATCACAGTCTATTGAGCCTTCAGGGAGATCTCCGCAAAGGGCAGCGGTGGAGGAAGTGTTCAGATCCTTCACGTACAAGTACACACACTCCAGTAAAAAGTACTCAGACCACACTGTAAAAACACTGCGGTGCAAGTAAAAGTCCTGCTTTTAGCAATCTTGTTTGATTGGACCACTAAAAAGTGGGCGGGCTTAGAATGTAGCCTGATGAGGAGCTTCAGAGGACCGTGACACACACACGCACAGATTGATTGATGGATGCCCTGATATTTTTTAAACTCATAAGTTTGAAATGTGAAAAATTTGAAAAAACTTGAAAAATTAGAAAAATTTTGAAAGTTGACGTAGAGCTGCAGACAGGAAGTGAAGGAAAGGAGAGACAGAGGAACCACGGACCTCTTCGTCACACCTTTTACAGACGTACAGTTCACTACTGTAAACAGTTAGCGTCGCTGATTCTATTTGTGAGACAGAGAGGAGAAGTTTAGCTAAGAGGCCTTTAAGTATCTGAGTCACTGCTGACTCCACTGCTGACTCTACATATCTTAAAGAGGGAGATAAAAAGAAGCAGGAGGTGAGAAGTGTGGAGAGATCAGGACGTCTGATGTAAAACAAAACCACATCTGCATTTGAAGCAGAACAAAGATAATCTCAGAGTTTCGATGGATTAGGAAAGCTTTGAATCATTTCCATTTATAAATGAATATAAATAAAACACGGGTCATCCTGCCGCGCTCACCTGCATCCAGCAGCTTGTTCACCACCTGGAAGTTGGAGTGCGACACGCTGTAGTGCAGCGCCGTGTTGCCGTTGCCGTCGGCCATGTTGACGATGTGGCGCAGCACGGCCGGCGAGACGGCCCCGAAGGCCCCCAGGTAGTCCTCCAACATGGCCGCCACCGCCGCCTTCTGGCTGGACACGCGGAACCACTCGTGCTGCACCGTGTTGATGCAGGCTCTCTGAGGAGGACGGCTAGCGGTTAGTGTTTGGCTGCTGATGTGGAAACTTAACCAAATATCTAACCTTAGAAGACACTTTGTGCAGAATTACATGTTTTGTTGGTCATTTTATGACCGTTTTAACAGCTATAACAACATCTTATCTTCTTTTGCAACAATATGTCCAATTTATGGCATTTTAGGTTAAAAATAAGAACCAGGGGAAATATTTATCATGACACAAAAACATAAAAGTAAAATCTTTTTAAAATAAATCCTGCTCACCAGATCTTTACCGCTCACAGCTTTTGGGTCACTGAGGTGAGATTTGAGGACGTTGCTCGCTGCCAGCATCTTCTCACTGAGCTCATACCTTTGAGACAATCAACAGTTATTATTACATTCAAATAACATCTGCTGCATTTCATTTGCCCTTTATCTGATAATCCATATTACAAAATATAAAATGATCAATTAAACTCCTATAGAGAGGAAACAGAATACAAATGCATTGAAATGGCTCGTTTATCCATCTTTATTTATTTTGCCTGTTTTATATTTATGGTCCGAGTAAAAGTATAAAAACTAAATATATATACTTATTTCAAAAAGAAATGTAAAAATAAAACATGTAAAAAACATCCAAACATCATCTTAACACGTTAAAATGAAGGTCAGTTAAGAGTGAAAACACTTCAACAATAACTCTGTAACCCACCTCTCTCTGATCTCCTGCTTCTCTGAACTTTCCTCTTCCTCCTCCTTCTTCTTCACCTCCCCAGCTCCCTCGGGCTGAAACTCCTCTCTGGTGTTCTTTGCCTCCACATTCTTATATTCCTCCACGTCTCCTCCGAACTCCTTCTCCTCATCCTCTTCCTCTTCCTCGTCGTCGTCCGACCCCGAGGAGCTGCTGTCCTCCGAGCTGGAGTCGTCACTCGACGTCGTCTCATACCTGTTTTGCCGCGAGGGGGCGAGAAAAGCAGAGGAACATGAAGACTCAAGATGTTTGCACCAAAAAAACAACAGATTTCATGACGCTTGGACCTCCAAGAGGACCTCAATTGTAAAAATGTCAACAGCAGCACCTTAAACCTCACTCAGGACACTTAAAAATGCTAATTCATGACAATATTATTACGTTAGAAACATCTAACAGGCAACTTAAAATGCAAAGTTAAAGGTAATCTAAATATTCAGGACAGAGATTATATTCATATATTTTCAGACTCACCCTCCGTTCACTCCGACAAACTGCAGGTTCTTCTTGGTGCCGTTGGAGTCGGGTCGGCCATCTTTCTTCTTCATGATGGACTTCAGGGTGCTCTGGCTGCACGGCTGCCCTGAAGGAGAGAAGAGCGAACATGAGTTGTATTTATTGTATTTCATAGAAACAAGTTTATTCTAGTTTTAGATACGTCAGTTGCGTCTGTGATGACCTTTATTATGAGGCAACAGCTGCTGATTTAGTTCAGCCTCACACGTATAAAGTGTCTAAATGATGGACTGAGACTGTTCTTGTTTAGTGTAGAGAGATAAACGGATACTTATATATATTTATTCCCGTGTACACGAACGAACCACACTGAACAAAGAACAGTGCAAAAACACAAAACATGTATATCAGAACAAGCTAAATATAAAGAAGTTTGGTCAAAAGTTTGCCCTTTAAAACATGTGCATAGATACGGGAGCTGCAGGATTATGGCCAAAGGAACATTTTTGCACAAGCTGCTGCTGCTGCTGCTGCTGCTGCTGCTGCTGCTGCTGGATGCACGTGCAGCGGCATGACAGCTCCCCAACAGTGAAGGCTTGATTTGATACGCAGCAGAGTTTTCTATGAGTGCAGCATGCATACAGTCGATCATGTTCATTTAATTGTGGGAAGCCAAAATTGCAACTAATATTCGATGAACTGTGCAGCTCTGATGCGTACAGTGTGCAAATTGTTGTAAAGGTGTCCGAAATGAATGTAATTATGAGTTTGTAGAAAACTGTCAAGTTCCTATAAACTCTCTGCATCTCTTTCATTCTCTTTTCCTGCATTTTGTCTTCTTGCATTTACATTTTTAAACAATAATTCTCCTTGTAAGAGTCTCATCCCAGCAGCACAAACGACGCCTGAATGAGCCTCTAAAGGTCCTCTGACATGACCGAGAGCTCTGGCAGAGAGGAAAGCAGCCATTAAGTGTCCGTCTCACGCTCTTTCCAAAGCACTCGGTCAGCGAGGAGCTGGAAGTTCCTCCAAACCCTGAAAGTATCTCAGTCATTTTAAACACAGCCCTCCGAAAACCAAAAATACCAGCCGAGAGCCAGAAACACTCGGCACATCTGCCAAGGCTTGTCCTGATTTGAGGGGCCTCTTTTTACGGCTCCGGGGGACAGCTGAGTGTGTGAGTGTCCATGTATCAGCATGCAGTCAGTTGCATGTGTGTCTACAGCGACGCGTGTGTGTGCGCGCTCAGTAGCAACAAAGCCATTCAGCAGGTTTGGCGTGTTTGGACGGGTGAGAGCGTGAGGAGCTCGTCAGCAGGAAGCCTCGCTGATGAAGATGATGATGTTTTCCTGCCTCGTTTGACAGTAGTGGAATGTAATTAAATACATTTACTCAAGTACTGTACGTAAGTACAATTTAGAGGTACTTGTACTTTAACTGAGTATTTCCATTTTAAGCAACTTTATACTTTTTTTTGGTTCCACTGCTGCTGGTTTATATGTGAAGTGTGCGTTCAGGTGATTGTGTAGCAGCCGTATTTTAGGTCATCTAAATATAAATAACCATAAAAATGTGCTGCTATTTCTAAACCGACTGTAATATCACTTTACCACTCGAGGATGAACTTGAGGCGAGCTGACCAAAGCCCGGACCATCTGGTCAGATAACCACCGCTGCCTCTTTGCTAAAACATCCCATCGACACACTAATAACAGCCTGCAGCAGCTCTGCCTTTGGCTCTGCACAGCAGGATTTAAAAAAATCAAACAATGACCACGCTTTACAATAATAGTATCCTCAACACGTGTCCGTACCGTGGAGCGCCGTAGACATCTGCAGGTCCATGCGGCTCTTCTGCTCCGCTGCGCTGATCTGCTGCTGCTGAGCCGGCGCGTTGGCAGGTTTATCTGAGGGAGTCGGGCCGCACGACGCCGTCTCCATGTGTGACCGCTCTGTACGAAGCTGCAGACTGATCTCTGAGGAGGAGGAGGAGGAGGAGGAGGAGGAGGAGGAGGAGGAGGAGGAGGAGGAGGAGGAGGAGGAGGAGGAGGAGGAGGAGGAGGAGGAGGAGGAGGAGGAGGAGTAAAGTAAAGACGGGACCGATCGGTTAAAGTTTCTGACCACTGCAGGTACACAAACGTTATAATGAGCCGGAGGCCGAGACGTTTGAGGAAATATGGAAGCAGTAGAGAGAATATATACATTTGTTTGTCAGGCCTTCATAATGACACGCACGCACACACACACACACACACACACACACAGATGTTGTGTGGAGGATCACTTTAATGAGAGGTACTTTAACAAGAAACTCTTTTTAACCCAAGGGCCATTGGAAACGCCCCCCCCTTCCACACACACACACACACACACACACACACACACACACACACACACACAAAAACAGAGCAAGAATGCAAACAACAAAAAGCTTTACAACCGTTAACTGCTGGCATATTTTAATGACAAGTTGGCATGTTATGGTGCGTTTAACTCGGTTATATCTCAATAAAGTGACAATAAACTGCAACCAACCGACTGCTTAAAAGAAGAAACTTTCTTTTCTCGGCTCTTATTTGTGAGTCCTTGTACAAAGAAATCAAAGTGT
Source organism: Pholis gunnellus (assembly GCF_910591455.1). Classification (NCBI taxonomy): domain Eukaryota; kingdom Metazoa; phylum Chordata; class Actinopteri; order Perciformes; family Pholidae; genus Pholis; species Pholis gunnellus. The sequence goes on from NC_136532.1 coordinate 26,517,478, forward strand.
TCCACCATAAACAAAACTCCTCTAAGACGAGGAGGAAGTGTAATTAACTGAACTTGTGTCTTTATCACCTTCATACGATCTATCAAGCAGCTGTTCTCAAAGTTTTCTGTCAATCCCTCCTTTTAAAGAGTTAAAGTTCTCACATCGTCATCTGAAACTAAAGCTGTCAAATAATGTCGTGCAGTAAAACGTACAATATTTTTATCTGAGATGTCGTGGAGAACAAATAAAAAGTTACATGAAATGTAAATACTGAAGTAGGTAAATGTACTTCCACATTCTTATTCCCACCGAGTGTATTGTGTTCAGTGCAGTAGTTAAACTGTTATTATCTACTTGAAGAGGAACTGTGTCTGTTTAATCGTCCTACATTCCAGAAGAGGCCAGAAACGAGCTCCCAGACACATGACAATCGCCCCGCGTTCACGAGCCAGCCGGCATGAATGCGTGTTATGTAACTCAGAAGGAGCCATGAATCAGCATCACCAGCGAGGTGTTGGTGGAGGCCGGTGGAGGCCGGGGGCGGCCCCGCAAAAGCAACAAGAGGCCGATGGGTGCGACGCTCACTGGCTCCCAAAAAGAAATGAGCTCATTGTTGGTTCACGTCCAAAGCCCCCCGCCGCATATTTCAGGGTCAGAGATAACTTTGGCCTGTCCGGTCCGATCAGGATCCTCTGTAGACGGTGTGTGAGCGCTCTCACACACACACACACACACACACACACACACACACACACACACACACAAGATCCTCTCCACACACACACACACACACACACACACACACACACACACACACACACACACACACACACACACACACACACACACACACACACACACACACACTAACTAGATCCTCTACACTAGAGTGGACACTGTGCTGGCAGTCAGTCCTAAACTACATCTTTCTGTGTCTCTGCAGTATCTCTACAGCAGTTTTATTGTCCTCAGAAGCAAAAGTCTAATGAGTGCATTTACAAACCATTCAATGTTAAATTTAAATATATTTTGTATCAAGTTTTTGAGGCAAACTCCGACATATTTTATACACTCCATCTTTAGCTTTCTATCTTATATCATTGTGCATTTTATCTTTGTATTAATTTCTTTGTCCTGGTTCTATCAAATAAAGCACTTTGGCTTTTGTTTTGAAAAGTGCAGTATATATAAAGTTAATTATTATTATTTCACAGTTAGTTCAATAAAATACTTTCTTCCCAAAAGAATCAAGCAAGATCACAATATCCCTGCATCCTTTAAAACTAAACATACAATAAATTAATAACTTCAAGATAGAAACGAAGGAGGGTGAAATATATAATCACCTCGGTGTATAATGTATATTTATCTTATATCCTTATCCTACAGGGCAATCATCTGCATTTTGTAAATGTCATGATTTAACTGATTTAACTGTTTGATGTGTTGTTCTGCTGTTTATATTTTACATCGACGGTAAATAAGAAACGAGACAATATGCTAAGAAGACTAAAAGCTAGTAAAGATGTTAACAATGCAGGATTTAAAATGAAAAACAACAGAACTTGTTTGTTTCCAAGTAAAATCCACGAGGCAACTTTAAGTGTTGCTACTTGTAAAACTCTGAAGAGGTACATAAAAGTGTAATTGAGGTGTTTTTCTAGAGAGTAACTGCTCTGGTCCCAAAGACAGTGAGCACTGAGATATAAAAACTCAAAACAGAATGATATTCAAGAGTCTCAGCTTACTGTACACCTTTAAAAGTTTGATTGTAACTAGAAGAGAAAAAAGAGATGTAATCAAACGCTCTCAACGCTCCCTCAGGCATTAAATACAAGACTGCAAGCTTGACAGCTATTTTGCAAGATACTGTGCATGTGCGCGCGTGTGTGCATGTGTCAGTTGTCTGGCACGACGTTCAGCCAGTTAATCACAAGAACACCATTTGTTTCTGCAGCGCTCGAGACCACGTGGAACCATTAGCGTTCCTCGGCAAAACCTCTCACCTTCGTTTGCGCTCACGGAGTCCGACTGCAGCTTCAGGATGTCCTCGGCGCTTCCGTACTTCATGACCGAGTTGATGGACGAGAGCGTGCTGACCAGCTGACTGTTGATGGATCCGAACTGGGACTGGGGCTGACCGAAGGCGTCCGCGAGCTCGCTGTAGTTCTCCGCCAGCAGCATTTGTTGCTCCTGCAGCAGCATCTGGACCCTCTCGATGTAGTGGTCCAGTCCGGCGCCCCCCTGGGCCTGAGCCTGCAGCGGTGCAGCCTCAGCTTCAGCCTCCTCGGCCTCTTTGCTGCTGCTGCTTGTGACACATTCAGCTGGCTGGGAGGGGCCGCACGCTATGTTCCTGGTTTTTAATCCAACCAAGAAGTTCTCCTGGATGCTAACTGGTCCCACCCCACATTCTTTGGTTTTAGCAGAGCTCGATTTGCCAAGGAATGCCTCCACGTCTGTGGTGGTTCCAACAGCGATGGAACGCACCTTCGCCGTCGAGTGAGCGTCTTTGATGAGTCCTTCCCCGGCGGCGACCGTCCTCGTTTCGGTCACGGCCGTGTTGGTGTGTTTGTCGCAAGTGATCAGCCCCATATCGGTGAAAGAGTCGGTCAGCACGGACGTCCTCGTGTTGGTGGATTTGCTCGCCACTTCCGTCTCGGTATTGGTCTGCCGGGTTGCCGACTCGGGAGCAGCCATGACGCCGGAGTCCACTTTGCCGACGTAATCCGGGTCGGTTCCTCGCGACAGCAGCGTCTTGACGGGACCGACGGTCACGTCCACTGAACAATCTCCGCAGCCGACTGACCTCGACTGTTTGCTCAGCTCCGTCATGGGTTTGCAGAGAGCCAGGCTGTCTACCGATTCCTCCGTGTTAACTCCAACCTCGCAAACGTTCAGCTCCGTGCCCACCAGCTGCTCGCACGTCTCCACCCGTCTCCCTACGCACTGGTCGTTTACCTCCCGGCGCTCGTGCACCACCCACCGGTCCATCGGGACCTCTGGGCCTGTGGCGACACTCTGCATGCTGGGTTGACAGGACACTCCGACGGTATGGCTTTGTAGAGTTTTAGCTGCGTTTGCTTGGCCGGATTCCAGATTCTCACCCACTCCCACGCTGCGCATCTGGACTTTGGCCTCCACGCAGGCGTTGTACATCTCAGGCCTCGCCATCAGACCTTTGTCCACTTTTTTCTTGTTCGACCCGCCGGCCGCTTGGAGCTCCAGCTTAAGCTTTCCCATCTCTATTTGGTGCGTGCTTTCTTTCAGCTGCACCTCCAAGCGGTAGATCTTCTCCTTCAGTGCCTCGATGGTCTGCTGCTGGAGCTCGATCTCCCGCTCAGCTTCGCTGGTCATGCCCAGCATGGCCTCCGTCACGCCGACCGCCGCGCTGCGCACTTCCCGCGGCTCCGTCGACACTCCAGCATCCCGGAAACAATTCGTCCTCCGATTGACGGGAAGGCTGTTCATATTTTCATCGGTAACTATGCCAATGGACTTTTGGTGGGCCTGGTTTTGCGCGAGCTTCTGAGGCCGCGTTTCAGTCACATTATTGTCCACGGTCGTCTGCTCCAGAGCTTGGACCTCAGCGGCCAGACGTCTGAACTCATCCAGCCGCTGAGCGTTCTGCTCCTGGGCTTCGGGCTCCATGATGTGCAGCTCCGTTTCCTTTGGGACGGGGCCCGGGTTCTCCATTTGGTCGGCGCTGCCTACACTGTAGGAGCGCTTGCGAAAGCCACCAGGACCTTGATTTTTGGACTGAGCGGCCAATTGTCTTTTCTCTTCCTGAAGAACAGCAATCTTAACCTGCAAGATAGGAATGGTTTTCACCTGCTCCTCGAGCTCCTTCAGCTTCTTGAGGGCCACGACCATCTGCTCCCGGACTTGCTGGAGGTGCAACGGGCTGACGTTTGTGACAGGCGTGGCCATGCCGGAGCTCATGGGGCTGTGGCGGATGGAGCTGCCCATGGATGGCGGGTAGAAGAGGTTGTACTCCCCATTGGGGAGGTGACCGTTGATGGGGAGAGGGTGATGGGTGGTGGGAGAGATCTGGCTCGGGGCCATGGAGCCAGAGTACGAGGACAGCGAGCTGCTGGAGCCCATGCCGCCGAAGCTGGCGAGGCGGCGGCGGGGCATCAGCGGCTCGCCGTGCGGTTGCATGAGCAGGCGCTCCTGTTCGAGGCGAAGGCGCGTCTCCATGAGGGTCCTCTCCACCTGGGGGTTGTGACGAGGGGCAAACCTCGGCGAGGGAGGCGGCAGCAGCAGCTTCTGCTCCGTGATGCTCGAGTAGGATTGTTGCAGGGGGGCTTCACAGGTAGCTCTGGAGAGGGAGGGGGTCAGCGGCGCGGCGACCTGGGGCCTGGCGTTGAAGAAGACCGGGGACTGCTTGTCGTCGCTGTTGGAGGAGGACAGGGAGTCTGTGGAGGTCCATTCAGCCCGAGTGCTGCCCCCGCCAGTGCTGCCCCGAGGCACCGCCAAGGGTTTGGCCCCTTTGGGCTTCCTCTGGATACTCAGCTTCTTAATGGTGTTGCCCCTCTCAATGTCGTCGACATATTTGAGGAAGTCCAGGTCTAGCTGATAACCGTAGGGAGTTTCAACATAGTAGGGGGCCACAGAGTCCTTCTCGTCCTCTGTGCTTGGGCATCTTTGTCCTCTTTCTGAAACAGAGACCACAGGAAGATAAAGTTAAGTTAAGAGTGTTTCTGTAAAGAGAATTATCTTTGCGTTGAATTTGTAGACCTGCAGGGAATAAAAAGGTTAACTTGTAAAGAAACCATCACAAGAATTTTGAAAACTGACGCATTTATTGCCCCCGAAGCAGCTCGAGTGTCAGGCAAAGTGTTTCCTCGGTCGCTGACAAATCGCCATAATTTGAAAGCGCGAGTACAAACACGTCTCGGGTTTCTCACATCTCTGGAAAAGCGTGAGCGATAATCATTTTGGCAAGGGGTGGTTCAAGTCAGCCCAAAACTATGTGACGTGCAACTATGTGAAGCAAAACACCAAATGTTAAGAGGCGTAGTAAACGTCTGAATACAAACAAATGTTGGTTTACTTGTATAATTTAGCCTGGTGAGGTTTTTGGGGGTTAGGGTAGATAAACAGAACGTAAACATACAACGCTCAGATAAGAGACGAGCCAAAGGGGTCAGAACAACAGACAACGTCAATATGTTCAAGTCCAAAATCCATCCGTCATGTCAACGTTTGAGCTTCTACGGTCACATCACGTTTTGAGCACAAAGTTAAAAGACAAACAAATTAAAACTGCACCGAATGTCCCGAGTTCAAACACTTTGTACAGAACAGTCAGAGCTGCTTAAAGTCCAAACTCCACACTCCCCCGTCAGAGCCCGTCTATAGAGACACTCAGCTTTCCAGGCCAGCCGGAGACTCCACTACGGCCACTCTCTGCGTTGGCTAAAAGCAGCGTCTTGTTCTTGGTATGCCTGGAACTCTCAGCGACTAAAGCAAACACAGGCTGGAAATAAAACAGCCCGGCTCTTCCCCTCCGGTCCAGCCCGCCAGCTCCGGGCTAACGTCTTCTCCCCGTCAACCCTTTTCCATTCAGACACAAACAGAGGGAGGGAATTACAAGGCTTACAGCCCGCTGCTAAAAACCACCTTGTTGTTCAAGCTGCACTCACCTCAGACCGGCAGCATTTCACTTCTTCTTCTTCACTGCTGGACAGGATTTAACTGCAGACCTGAGCCACAGAACTGCTGTTTCTTCTCACTCTTTCTCAATCCTCTCTCCATAAAGGAGAGAGGAGGAGGGGGGAGGGCATGAAAAGTTCCACTATTGGTGTAAACTGAAGCACAGCTCTGCTCTATATCACTATTGGACAGCTGCCTCCTCCAATCCCGCGAGGCACTGAGCCCAGAGCTTCCCTTCCCAAATAAGAGTCCTGTTATTCGGTGGGAGGCGAACTCATGACAATGACGGCCTGTTGTTGAGACGGATCACTCGGCTACTGTACATGTCCAGCGTTTATACTTTCACCAAGTAAGCGATTTACTTTTATACAATCATATAAAAACATGATAACAAATCTAAACATTTAAGAAGCTGGAACCAACGTTTATCCATTTTTTTTCTTGATAAATGACCAACAATCAGTTTTTCTTTGTCAAATTTGATGGTAAATTGAAATTTTGGGAGGATTTTAGACAGTTGGAACTCATAATGGGCGTGTATCACTACTTTATAGGAAAAAAACTGATTAACCAACAAAATAACCGTTAGTTGCCCTAAACAGATATAAATGACTGATTAAACGTTAACGCAAACGTTTACATCTGTTCATGCCGTTTTGAGCACAAAGTGAAGCTCTTGTCCTTTAGGAACATCTTCATCTTAAAACAGAACCCGCTTTGTGTTTCCTCCTGCACAGACCTGAAATGAGCGCACACACACACACACACACACACACACACACACACACACACACACACACACACACACACACACACACACACACACACACACACACACACACGACAGCTGAGCGATGACCTCATGAACACGGGACAACTGAAGGGTCGCGCTGCAGTGACGGGCCGAGAGTCGCCTCCAGTTATCAGCAGCTGTTACGTCGTCCAGGCGACAGAGATTACGCAACAGCTACACAGACCGTCTCCTCCATTAAACAAACACCACGTTAGTATGAAACGTGACGTCTTTACAACGTCTCCTCGTCTAGAATCATCCCCGCCGGAAAAAACTGTTTGCACAACCAGCGAAAGACAACATTTTTGGGAGACGAAGTTTTCCCACATTGAGCTCCACCAGCATGAGTAAGCACTGCTAGTATTTAAGGAATTTATAAAAAAGGGACCTCCACCTAGATTTAACTTCCCTCTGCATTCAGTTCATCTTTTTATACCACAGTAATAATATAATACACAGGATACTGATTCATGAGTACTTTGACTTTTAGTACATTTTGACACTAATTTACTTGCAACAGTATTTCAAAATGGTAGTATTACTACGGTTACATAAAAAAGGTATAACGTGCAACAATTTCCTAATAAACAGTGTGTGTACTGGTACATCAACAACGCCTCTCAATCATCACTTATGACCCATTACAAGGATGTGTCTATCTGCAGAGAATCTGCCTGTATTTTCTCTTCTCTTATTATTTTACTGTGTTCGGGACTTTTCTGGGCGTCAGCAAAGATTATCTGGATCCCACGCGGGGTTAAAACCTCCGGCCAATGAGCAGAGCGTGCGGCGTGTTGTCATTCCCGGGTCAAACGCCGCTCAGTCACGCCCGGACACGACACAGCCGGCTGACGAGCGTCGTAATGCGGCGCCTTCCCGCAGCTTTGTGAGGAGAGGAGGATGTTATATCTTTTTATTCTTCTGATTCACGGCTTTGTTCTCTTTAACACCGGACGCTTCTCTTCATTCAATCTGTAGTTTACATAATTAAGATTTATCACGCAACACCAAACCTCTGTTTACTAGCGTCTCCAATGGAACATTTTGAGCGTTTTCTACGTTTTGTACAGCTGTGAAATCAAATATATTTTGGTTTTGGATCGTTGGTCGAACAAAACTGAAAATGTAAAGATGACTTTGAACATTTGGAAGTTTTAACGGACATTTTCCACTATTTAACATATTTTAGACAATCGATTAAATGAAAAACTAAACAGATTAATCGATAGTTAGTTGCTGACCTTGTTAGTTTTATCCAACAATGACTCACTGAACTCAACATTTTGTAAGTCAACAACTTAAAATAGCAGCCGGAGCTTCTTGGCACACGCCCGGCCTCACGTCTCTCAGCTGGGACATTCAAATATTTCGGCCCATATGATCCGACGTCATCTGTACGTTCGTTCTGTGGCAGCTCGTATGTTTTCCAGCAGCTACTTCTCACACGTGTTGCAACTGTTTTCCAGGCCAGAGCCTCCAAACTGACACCAGGTGCCGACTGAACACAGTTGCTCTTTTGAATTTAAAGTCAAATACGTTGATGTCCGAAAGAAGAAGCCTCCGGTCTGATTGTTCACACACCAGCACATGTTTGAGACGTTTTAAAAACCTCTTTAAATACACGCACGCTTTGGGGCTTCTCGAGTCGTCTAAATTGAGATATAAAGATATTTATATTTGTTGCTTTTCTGAATATGTTTCTTTCCACTCATTCATCTAAAACCTTTCTGTGACTCCTTTTCAGTAACTTTAAACCCATGAACTCTCCCTCTTTGTGCGTTTGCTCTTAAAATACTGCGCCGAAGGCCAACTTAGGACCTTGATGTTAAAATCGGTGAGGGAAAAATAAACAACCAGGGCTTGGCTTATTTTGCGCTGGCTCTGTAAAAAGTCTAACTTTAGAGCCGACAGAAGCCTTTTATCATCCACACAGAATAAATGAGGCGACTGGTCTAACGTCTCTCTTTCTATCTAGAAAACTAAAACGCACACGTTACAGGCTTCTTCATGCAGCTTGTTCTGCACTTATAAAGGTGATATTATATACACATTACTGGATTCCAGTAGATTCCTGTGGTTAACACAAGCTTAATAGATTTAACATTTTGTTCTACGATATAAAATAAGTCAGTAAATACTCCTCTCGTGCATTTTTAAGCTTTTACGCGTCTAAAAACAAGGCCGTCGCTAACAAGTGGCTACATGAGAATAATAAACGTCATCGTGTTATAGTCCGTCTTTAGCTTCGCGGCGGTGACGTTAGCGTTTTAATTCAGCCGACTGCATTCACCAGTCAACAAGAATACAAGTGTGACGAGTCTCAGCATCACAAACGTTTGTTTGTCACAGAACTTATTTTCTGCAATAATCCAAAATCAAATTCACGACGCTAATAATAAAAACACGTCGCGCCTCCTGCAGCGCTCTAAAGTCAAGACAACAAATGAAGAAATCGGCAGATATTTCCGTACAAAGTCACGAGACAAAGACGTTACACACACACACACAGCTGCAGAGTGGAATAAGAGTGTAGTGGTTACACTCGGCGCTTTACACGGAGTGAGACCAAAGTGTGATGCAAGGGCCTGGGTGGAGGGGTCTCTAGGGCCCACACACACACACACACACACACACACACACACACACACACACACACACACACACACACACACACACACACACACACGGACCCTTTCTCACACAACCAGGCTGGTATTTCCTGGCTCTGCCTGCTCGCTCTCTACACGCCCAATTACTCACAAGAAACAGTAGAGCCAGCATTCAATCAACGCCTCACAGAGCAGCAGCTCAACACCAGGAACAGGAAACGGAGCTAAAAAGACAATAAGTACATTAAAAGCTGCACATTCCTGCTGCCCTGTTTTCAACACATTCAGGACAGACGGAGCCGAGCCGAGCCGATGACTGTGACCCATTAGCTTCTTGTACAAAGTCACAGGGCCGAGCCAGAGCCCGCTGCCAAACTAAACAACTTAACGCGGTACACGATGATGCAGACCGGAGGAAATGTTCGGGCTTCCTCTGCAAACATCGAGGCAGCTTGTCGGTCTTTTCTCATAGATGGTGAAGCAAAACAATCAGACATGACGTGCTGGTTTCTTTCTAGTGAACCAGTTTCTACCTTTTTATTTTTTTTAAATAGAAACTTTAGCTGATGTAGCAATTACCTGATATTTCAGAAACAAAAACACAAAAAATGTAATATCGTAACAAAGTAAAATAGTCCTTTTTTGTACGGATTTTAAAAAAAAAGGTGGGATTTGTTAGCTGAGAACAGAGTCAGGCTAGCCGTTTCCCCACGTTTCCATACTTTATGCTAAGCTATGCTAACTTGCGGTATCATTCAACAATCTACACAAGAGCCTGATCTTTCTGTTTCTCCAGTTGAATGGTAAACAAATCAGCCTCCTCTGAAAATGACCAAAAAAAAAAGAAAATCATTTTAATTTTCTATCGAGGAACAAAGTGGTTTAGTGCACAACGGACGGCCTTAACGCCTCAGTGCATTGCATCTCTTGCAGCGTGACTGCTGTATTGTACACGCATTCGTTGTTGGTGCTGAATGAATATACTGTTCAGCCCTATACCGGATCACTAAAGCTACAGTCACACTTAAAACCAGTTCTGCGTCTATCCGTCAAACAAACTATTGTCCCGTTTAGTTTACAAAGACGCAGAGCTCCGCCCCTTCGGCACACACGATGATAAGCTAACAGCACTTACATAAACACGCACGAGCACAATGAGGAAAAGTGACCGACGAGGGGCAGAGGAGGAAAACAGCACCACGGGGTTGTTCCAAGTGGCAGCTGGGTAACAGAAACAAAACCACTGTAGAGGGGGGGGGGGGGGTTGTGCTGAACACACTTCAGATCGTCATGATTTGTAGTCGTCTTGTTAAAAATGTCAGAATTATGAAAAGGATGTTAGCGTAACGCCTACATCGTTCACACTCAACAGATCCACTTTGTGTTTCCATAAAAAAAAACTAAAATCTACAAAAGTCTGAAGACCGAGCCGAGACAGGAGCCTCGGTGAAGCTCCTCCAGAAGAACAGAAGACAAATGTTTTACAGGCCGAGCAGCTCTGCTCGTAAACTAAACTCAATGTGTTAAACCAGTGAAACGTCCCTTTAAAAAGAACTGCAAACACAACAGAACCTTCACGGGCAATATTTAAAACTTCTAAAACCAACAACGGTCGCACTAGTTTCTCCTCAAGATAACCGGCCGTCCACCTGATCATCAACTTATTAACGTCCAGTGAATCTCTGCAGGTCTTCTTGAGAGTCTCTCGGTGCAGCAGGTGACCACATTGGTATGTTGACTGCCAACACGGCAGAGAAGCTATTTTTACAGTTTGCAGGAGGAGGGGGGGGGGGGGGGGGGGGTTAGCAGTGTTAGCGTAGCATTCCTCAGCATTTTTCACATTCTGTAAAAAAAAAAATGGACAGTAAAATACCCTTTGTTGGGTTCGCAGCCTTTGAAGTGAATCCACACATCTACGTACTTAAATAGAAGATAAATCTCAAGAGAGCGGAATTTAAACGGCGGTGGCAGACCGACGCGGAGAGCATCTGTGCTGCATGCTGTGCATTCCTGGAGGGATTTTGGAAGCAAGAAGCTTCACTCTCTCCCGTTAGTGTGGACAGGAATGCGAGTCGTCTGCAGGTGTGTGTGTGTGTGTGTGTGTGTGTGTGTGTGTGTGTGTGTGTGTGTGTGTGTGTGTGTGTGTGTGTGTGTGGAGCTGACGGCGTTTATTTCACACTGAAGCGTGCAAATCTTCTCTGCATGTTGTGTTGTGTCGTGTTTCAGCACACCTGAAAGAACCTTTGTTTTTTATAGACTGATATATCATATAATTATATTTTCCAAATCAATACAAATAAAGTTGTAATTAAAACAAACATTTAATGAGGTTTCGTTTGTTTATTCCTGGTTTTACTTGCTAAAGAGAGAATTGCTGTTTATACAGTTTAAAGCAGTTAAAACGTATTAATTTCCTTCATTCATAGTCTATCATGTATGCAAAACCAATGCGTAAAACTTAATCAAGTTAATTTCAACCACATCACTTCGCTCTAGATAGACGTGATCGATCGGTCTCATTCATTCTGATGCTACTGATGAAAGATGCACCAACGCTTTAAATGCCATACGTTACATGTGTACTGATCACTTCCACGGATGTAAACTCATATTTTTATGCCTAAAAAAGCTCCTGAATGACTTCAGGTAAAAAATAAAATCTGCTTTTTCCTGCTAGAAAGGAAAGCTTTCACTTCTGTGTGCTGTTGAGTCAGAGACAGATGTGATGCAGGAGCTCACCGCTACAATAGGAAAATGATTTAACATACAAAAAGATAAACATAGAACATGCTAGAGTATCTCCAATACATGCACAATCAAAAACCAAAGCAAATAGAACATCGTATGATAAATAATGATGAACAAAAGGGTTGGTTTACCTGAGCCATTGCCATTCACGTGCATGGTTTGAGCCATGGCTGCAGCCGCGCGCTCTCAGTCCCACAACAAGACCTACTGCGGTCATGCAACTGCCATGCATCAAGTCCAGGTTACCATGCAGCCTGCAGACTGAGACAGAACACAAGAGGAGGCTTTTTACTCACATGTGAGGTTAGTCGTAAAGAGTCAAACGCAGACCGGTTAGAAGCAGCTTTTATGTCAAACGACGTAAAAAACGCCAGAAAAACATCTCTGAACAAAAAGTCCCGTCAGTCCAACTGATTCAAACATGAGATAAAGATAAAGATAAAAGGCTTTAATATGAAACGTCTCAGCCAGAAATAAACATTTTCCTCCGATACGATAGGCCGTTAGATGATGAAACGGGATAAAAATATAGTTTTGTAACTTGTGAAACAGGTCAGACGTGCTCTGGTTGTGACCAGTTTTAAGATCGTCTCAGACACGACATCATCATCATCATCATCATCATCATCATCCAGGCCCGTTAGAGCACGACCCACGTTTTAGTTTGGTTTGAACATGTTGCATAAAAATTAATACGACATTTTTTAAATGTAACCTGAGTTGAATTCTATATATTTTGCCCTGTAATTGTGCACATTTTATAAATGATTGTATTTCGTGTCTACATCTGCCGACGGCCATCATTATAACAGACATAACACGTTAATATTATTAGTTAATAAGACTTGATGTTCTGCTTGCGGCCAAAATGAGCTGGAAACATCGTGCTCCACCAAAATATATTGTCTTGTTGCTTCAGTACGTTGACGAATGAATATAAAGTAATCGACTTGATGACGGTACATTACGGTCGTGTCAATAAATAAATATACATATATACACATATATAATCTGAACCAACTTTACTTTGAAGATTAAACTCGATGCTTTTACTTTTGATATTTAAAGTAATTGGTAACCAAAGCTGTCAAATAAATGTCGTGGAGTAAATCTTTCCTCTGAGATGTAGTGGAGTAGAAGTATCAGAAAAGGGAAGTACCTCAAAACTGTACTCCAGTACAGTGCTTGAGTACATGTACTTCTCAGTATTCCACCACTGCAGAGTTCATGTGACCCTCTAGTCTGTGAAAGCTGAAGCCCACTTAAAGCGGTCGCCGGCGCCGACCTCGGCTTTTTTTTCACAGGTGTGTTTGCGTCTGACATTTATGAACATAGGAGGTGCAGTGTGCTCTGGCCTGATCATCGTCAATGGACTCATTATGAGCGGAGACAAAAGAGCGATTCTCCTTCATAGAGGAGCGTCATGGGCCACAGAGAGGCCCGGTCTGTTAGAGCAGCATCTGGAGGAGTAACGCTTGGCTCAGAGACCCGGACCTCTTCTCTACTGACCTCGGACCACCTGACCTGTTGATCACTAGCTCCTAGAAGTGGGCTCCATGCCTCCTAGAGGATTCTTTAAGAGGGTCCTCGGTGAAATAAGACAAGCGTGTGTTTCACTACTAGTGAAGTAGTAGGTTTACCTGATGAACTGGCAAGTTCTTGGATGAAATAACCAGGTGCGGATGTCCGTTTTTTGTCTAATTCAGTTTAGAATCATGTGATAATTCAAAGTGCTTCCATCAAGTTGATGCACAAAACCTGTAGAATCACCTGAAAGGTCACTTTTTGCAGGCGAGCAGCAGCAGCAGCAGCACATGTACATCTTTGTTTACAGTACAGCAGACAATTAAAAGTAGCGCGGCGCCGTCATCGCGCCGCCGTGTCTAAATCCAGACTGTCCCGTCACCCACGAGGAACGACTATAGATGTGATACGGAGAAGAAAGAGATACTCGGAGCATACCGGGCTGTTCCAGCATCCAAATAGACTGAAATCTATTTAGTCTGCAGCCCCGCCTCCTCTGAGCTACTTTTATTACTTTACATTTACGAGGCGCTGCAGCGAGGGAATAAGTTCGCCTCTAGAATCTTCTGATGAGCATTTCACACGGCAACATGAGGAGATAAAACAAACAGGAAGACGATGTTTCCTCCTGAGGAAAAGCACCAAATGCATCTTCAAAAAAAGAGTCAAGATGCCTCCATTGGGTTGAAACGCATCTTGATGTTGCAGCAAAAGATTTGGAGCCACATTACTGACATGCAACGCACACTGAAGTCTAAACTTACACCTCTCACAATAACAAGTGTGCAGAGAGAGACAAACATGACGGACTGGAGTCATGCTTCTCCATTTATCTCCTGTTGGTAGGCGGGTTTGTAACGGAGACAAACAGAAGTATCCACTTACACTTATTAAACATGAATAAAAGAGACGACGTGCACGTTCACATCTCAACCAATCTCTCACACTGGCCCTGTGTATTTATAGTGCGCATGTAAAGCGAGCAATTCAACCCGAAATACAAGCTGCTGTGTTCCAACTTCATGCAAAAACAGTTCTGTACAAAGACGACAACAACCAGACTGACCAAACATCTCCCAAGCGTCCCGTTCCATGGGCTGCAAGAAAGCAAACCTGAAGGAAGGAGCAGGACATCCTCAGATATACGATGCAAGCAGAGAACATCAAGAAGAAGCTCCGCGTCGGCATCGTCAGCACATGAAACCTTCTTCTATACATTTGGGCTTTTGAGAGCGTCTCGTCGTTAAAAGAATCTTGGTTATAACATCGTATGTTTTGTATTCATGGTCATTACCGTGTGTCTTGTAAATCTGCAGCATCCAGAACACGTTAACGCCTCGTTTTCAATGTAAACACACAGTTGTGTTTTAAACTCCTGCATGACACATTGAAGTCTTTTCATTTCGAGTGAATCCACAGTTTTACTGAGATATTATGCAACAGGCCGACAGCTTTAGAAATGCTAGAACACCAGCATGTTGTGAGTTATGATGATCTTTAACTGAATGCCATGTTGCTGTGTAGCAGAATAGAAAGAGGGTCACATGCCCTTTACTCTGTTACTATTGAAGAAAAACATCAATATAACTGCCGATTGCAAACCTTTACACAAACAGCAATGTGGTGACTTGTATTCTAACAGTCGTGCTCTCTTACCTGTGTCTCTCATTCTAACTTCCTCCCACAGCTCACAGGTAGCAAACACTGACCGAGTCCCCGTAAACCAGTCTAAACCCGGCCGCCCTCTGAGGGAGATAAGTTTCACCGCTAAGATTAGACGACTTCCTCAGATGACAGCCAACCGATCCGTGTCCTATAAGAGGAAGCAGGACTTTAGGCTGTTCGGGGGGGGGGGGGGGGGGGGGGGGGGGGGGGGGGGGGCGACCCCTCCGCTGGGCCTCCAGGTGAAGAGCACGGGCGACCTAATGCGGTTAAGAACCTGTCGTCACTCCGTCGGCCTCGAGCGGACCTTCAACCCAACGTGGTTTGAGGAGCAGCGAGCGAGGCCGACGACGGAAAAGCCTTTTCATGAGCGGTGAAATATTAACCAACGCTGCAGCTGAAGGTGAAGATGAAGATGAAGGCAGAGAGGAAACAGGAAGCAACGAGCACTACATATTCACCCGACACGTCACCTGGGACCACACCAGAGAAGTCATGTTAATCTATCAGGAGCAATGTTTAGCAACACATTTGAACAATAAGTAACCGATTTAATCATCCTGATACTCAATCGGTGGAAGAACAAGTATTTCAGTAAAAGAGGTGACATCACAAGATATAAACACGAGGAAAATCTGCCAATTTTCCACCTTATCTTTACTTATCAAAGATAAGTTTACAGTGTGAGTCGTTGCTGATGGAGTGCATCAGTGCTACTTTAGATTTGGTAGCTTTGGGGCACAATGTCGCTGATAAACGTCCTCACGACATCTCACAACGAGAGCGCAGAGGATGTCGAGACCGGACGACGACAGGTGGAGCTTTTGCACAAATTGCCCAACAACAACAACAACAACAACAACAACAACAACAACACCCCCGACAGAGTGCGGCATGAGTGCATTACCATGCATGAAGTTGTCCTCGCTGGGACAGAGGTGTGCTGGAGACACTCCTCAAAATCTGGGATAAGATAAACTGGGAAAGAAAACTAAATTATATTCTGAACAAATCACGATTGCTACTTGTTGGAACAGTGGAAATGCTAAACAAGGCTCGAGCTTTATTTAGTTTCTATCCAGTTTGAATGAAGTGTGTTTAATGAGTTAACGAGGCTTTGAGCCTCAGTCTGGTGCAAGAGAGAGAAGCTTAAATTCAGAAGCAAGAATATTTGATTCGTTGAGTTTATAGTTTGTTTAGCAATCGGCGCTGAGCTTTCTCTAAACAGCAGAGACTGAAGTTATTCTTCAGTGAACATCCACATGAAAAGGTGGCGAATAAAAGAAGAAAAGTAATTTCAGCAAAAAGTACTCAAAGTATCAAAAGTGAAAGTACGTGTTGGTTAGAATGAGCTCATGAGGCCATTATTATTATTATTATTATTATTATTATTATTATTATTATTATTGGAACATCAACATGTAAACAGTGGAAGTGTTCAATCGAGTGCTCTTAGTGGACAGTCAGGTCCAACGAGCCGTCATGTGACCTCAATTAGGTGAAACATTTCCAAAACAATGTAGCGAAGGCAATGAGGGGAAACACGTAGTTAAGTTGCTCCCATCTTCATCATATCAGCGGATTAGATGCTATACCTCCTGCTAAAATGCATTTAGATCATTTTATTTTCTCACAAAGTGACTAAACAGACAAAGATAATTGCGGTCATCGATAAGAATCGTGAGGAGTGAAATGCACCAAATGTTATTTTCCTCCAACAAAGAGGTAAAGTTATGTAACTGCTAATATCTGATACAGCAACAAGAAGCCTTGGTGAGGACACGCATATTAAAACACACATTTAAATGAACTCCAAACAACTAGTAAGGGTTATCGTTCTTAAGAGGCTTTAAATCCTTTAACCAAGTGTGATCAGAGTACTTTTTACTCACTGAAGCTTAAAACATTATTCAATAGCTCTGCTTACTGCTGTAGTATCAGAGACGAAGATTAGAAAGTAGTCGCTTCAAAGCATTTACAGGAGAAACCAATCTGTCCCTAAGGCCTTAAACTTAAACATCTACAAGTTAAGACATAAAACACTCACCATGATCCGTGTTTAACCGAACAGACAAACAGATTTAAAAGTATCCTGATGTGATCCGAGTACGACTCACCGGCGTGAAGAACACAAAGAGCAGCGACGCGACGCGAGCCGACAAACCGGAACAACTCGTTCTGTTCCTCAGCTGTTGCATAAATATGACAAGAGCTGCAGGTCAACGGATTTACAGTCACTCAGGTTCCTCTTCACTGAGAGGCGTGTGTGTGTGTGTGTGTGTGTGTGTGTGTGTGTGTGTGTGTGTGTGTGTGTGTGTGTGTGTGTGTGTGTGTGTGTGTGTGTGTGTGTGTGTGTGTGTGTGTGTGTGTGTGTGTGTGTGTGTGTGTGTGTGTTCAAAAAGGAAGCCGATTAAATGATCTGCTGTGATTTGATCAGAGATCATCATTTAGAGGTAAATGTCCTGCAGTCTGTGAACCGATCACTTGACTAAACAGTCGATTAAATAATAAAGAAAACAATCATCCGATGAATTGATCGCTGCAGCTCTATATATATATATATATATATATATATATATATATATATATATATATATATATACACTGAAGGAAAGTGACTGAACGAAGACGGAAGGGGCAAAGTAAGTAATTTAGCAAATCAAGAAAATAAATACTTTACTAGTTCCTACAATTTTATAATTAGCAAACACTCATTTTGAATTTTGGTGAGAACAAATTACTTATTTCGCCCCCAATACCCGCCTTCATTGAAGTCTTCTTCAAGTTCAAAGCTGCATTTAAAGTGTGGAGCGGTGAGATCAAGAGGTTAAGTTTTTTGCCACTTGTTTGGGAAATAAACTTAAAAAAGGAGAAGTGGAATTCTGGAAGTTGCTAAAGTTCATTAATGTTTCTTAAAAACAAAACCAGGTCAAAACAAGTCAATCAATCAGTGTTGTTATTGTGAAACAGGCCTGAATGCCACGCAGCGCGTCTCGACCCGTCCGTGTGCCACATAAAGGACCGATTACAGTCCCGACAGGATGTGGTGCGACGGTTCACTTTTTCCGCTGTGAAGACGACACAAAGCTCGGCTTCTGTAAACTTGTGTGTCAACAGTACACAGCTTGAGAAGTTAAAGAGAGGGCCGTAAAGGTTCACAAACCCGCTGCGCTGAATATTCAACAGGCTGCTTTTTCCCCTAATAAAAAACAGAGGCAACCGGTTTAATGGAGGGAAAAAGCCTCCGGTGGAAACCAGGAGATTGTTTTATTCAGAGCTTCAGAAAAAGGGCACGAAAACACGAACTGTGTGCAGCAGCGTGTGAAACATTCGATCTTCCTGAGGATAATCGACACGAGTGTGCCCAGGTGGTTTCTCTAAAGAGGAGCATCTCTGTAACAATAGAAGATAAAATACTGTATATTTATGTGCTTCCGTGCGTCGGCGTAACTGAACGACGAGCGGAGGCTACTTGTCGTCTCAGCTCTGCGTCTGGCCCTCATTAAGAAATGCCTTTGAAGCTTTTGCAGAACGAACGAACGAACCGCCGGACGCCTCAGCGCCTGCTGACGTTCACCGCCGATCGGCAGCGCTGTAGCCGGCGGCGTTGACCCCCAGCTTGTGCTGTCCGAACCGTTCGCTTCCCCTTTGATGTCCTACGTGAGTCCTGCTGAGTTCAGCCGGCCTCAAAGCCTTTCAATTATCCCAGCGAGGAGGGAGGAACTTACAGGAATGAGAAAGAAAAAAAGGATTTTTTTTTGTCTTCCTTACTTACTGCTTTTACTGTCCGGAGAACAAAGTCACAAGGTCAGAGGAGGAGAAGAAGAAAACACTTCCAGCTACTTCTAAGTGGATAAAACGTAAAGACGTCCCATCAAAACTACTTGTACCCTACGTAGAATATTCATGAAGAACGAGACAAAGACTCTAAAGTCATGCTAGCAGCTCCGTGAGGCTGTACTTCGGCACAGCGGTGCGTTAAAGTAAATGCTAATGGTACCATGCTAACACGCGGATGTTAAGCAGGTATAATGTTTGTAATATTTAGCTTATTAACCTGCTAATATTTGTTGATTAGCACTGAACACAAAGTACAGCGGAGGCTCATGGGAATGCCAATACTTTTGCAGGTATTTGTCCACATGTCAGCGCTAGAATTAAAGATAAGGTAGCGCCAGGGTTCTTACAATTCATCCTCTGGGGAACATGAATATCTGCACCAAATGTCACGTCAATCCATCCGATAGTTGTTGAGACTTTTTCACTCAAAACTACACCTCAAGCTCCCCAATGGTGCTGGAGGAAAACATACCGAAGTCAGTAAGATTCATCCTCTGGAGAACATGAACGTCTGCACAAAACTTCCCGACAAATCAAATATTTGTTGTAATATTTGTTTGATATTTCGGGCTGCATGCTGATCCTGAGAGCTACGCTGCTAACACGGCTATAAACAGTGAAGTAATAGATCAAAGATCGGGGACATTATTAAGGAGGCATGTGCCATAAAATGAAGTTGTTAACGTGATATTTAGAGCACGGAGATTCGTTAATGTTCAACCTAACGAACTGTCGACGTTGGGAACTTACTGAGAATAGTTACCGTGCAGGTTATAAATAGATTTGTTCTTTCCTCTACTCTTAATACTGCATTTAACAGAAACGTGCATAAACAACTGACCTGTATCTGCAGTAACTGAAACATTAACAACAAAAGTACATCTCGCACTCAGAATATTGAAAAACAAATCACCGTACCTTTACCAACAGGTTCACTGAGCCGCTCTCAGTCAGAAACTTTTAAATAACTAATGAATAAAAACCGGCGCTCCCGAAAGAACCGACAGCACAGTCGTCCGTAAAGTTAGCGGGTGAGTCAACCGTCTGTCGGTCCTGTTGCTGTGTAATCACACATGGAGTTATTCCTGGTGCTATCACTTTCCACTCTTCTATTCTTCCTCTACTGCAGCCGCAGCGCACGAGGATAAACACGGCATTGGGAGAACGACAAGCTCAATTATGGAAATCAAAGAACACACACACACACACACACACACACACACACACACACACACACACACACACACACACCCGTCATTATCTTCATTCCTCTGTCTGACTATTTGTGACCTCGTTACATCTCTTTCAGAGGACTTGTTCAGTTCATTTCCAGGAAAAAAAGAAGCTTGAAAATGATTCTTTGTCGAAACAAACTTGTAAAGCGGAGTATCGGAGGATAAAATAACTTCTGAGACGAGGATTCAAAATTACAGAGTGACATTTAGGACCATCTGTCAAGAGGAATGCAGAGATATCCAAATCCAGCCGAGTCTACAGTCTACAGCATGTTGTACTCGTATTGAAAAACGTAAGTGCACAGGGAGGAGTATTAGTGAGAACCTAACAGACGTAAAAAGACAACAGCACTAACGTCTATCTGCGGTGACCAAACACCACATTTACTCAGACAAACTACAGCGAAGTTTGGAAACGACGGCAGTCCTTTGTTCACAGTTGCATTTTAAATAAATAGACTTCACATATCTGAGAAGCAGAGGTTCGTGTCCCTTATAAATTAATGTAAAAAGCAAAACAAAAGAGCAAATGTGCAGGTTTAACGGGACTCCGCCTCCATCTTTAAACAACTGAAACCAAGACTTCAGAAGAATACAAAAAGGACTTTTGGAAGAGTAACTTTTTTTAGGGAATCTTTGTGCATATTCTTTAAGGTCGTAGTCACGATCACCCTGAAGCGATTCATCCTGCTGGATGACAGCGTCTGGCTCTACAGCACCGAGCTCCACCGAAGATTTATAACTGAGATTTACGACTTCTGGCTGCAGCTAAAAAAGGAGCCAATCAGCTGCTTCTGGGCAACTTTTCTGACACCCAGTTCCAACCAGTTTCTCATCTTTTATTGGGTCAATTCTGATTTATCCCTCAGCTTGTTTGAGGTAATAACAATTAATTGCAAAAGAACAAAACAAGTGCAATGTATCTGTGCCAGTACTGGTTTTTTTTGGATCAGAAGGATCATTCTCAGCCAAACCAGCTTAAACTGAATCATTAACTGTAGTTTGCAATTTAAAAATGGTTGCATACCGCTTTGTTCATTGAGGTAATGATCAATCAAAAGGGCTGTTTCTAGTTGCGTCACTCACTGTTCCTCAAATACCCGACTATAAAGAGGAAGGGATGAGTTTCCCCCTTTACTCCAGAGACTGTGAGGTACATCATTAATCGGCCTGTTCAGCTCACTGCAGCGTGAAGTTGCCATGAGCAGCGATTCAGGACTCACAACCTCCAGAACGCAGTAACTCTTCACAACACTGCCCCCTGGAGGAAACACACGGATCTGATCCTCTGTGGATAAAAAACATCTAGTAACTGCAAAATGCTCCAATGCATCTTAAAAGTCTGTGTCCTGCTGTGAAGATGTTCTTATTTCATTGATTGACCTGTTGAGTCAATAAAATGCAGACACATGTTACCAGAGCCCAGGATGACGTCTTCAAAACGCTTCTTTTATCCAACAAAAAAAAAGGTCTAAAATCCAGAAATAATCCATTTAAGATCATCAGTAATAAATTCTGATATTAGAGAAACTGGTTTGGCATTTTCCACCATAGTGACTGATGTAATAAAGAAGCTCAAATTTCCTACATTTTCTATTTCAGCGTCCTTAACATGAAAATGATCTAGGCCTTTTGAACTTTTCCCATCATCCTCTCCAAGAGTTACTTGTTCAGTCCTGTTCGGAGCACTTTAAAGCTTCCACCGTTTCCCTCTCTTTACCCCCCCCCCCCCCCCCCCCTCCCTCCACTGTCCGGCCTGCACTTGACCAAGGACAGGCTGGAGCCTCTTGTTTGTTTAGCTCTTGAGTGGAGTCACTAAGGCGGAGGAGTGGAGCCATGGGCGGGTGAAAAACACCAACCACCCACCGGCCTCCATGCAGGAGGAGACCCTCCCTCCTCAGCGGGGCACCACGAGTCTCTGCAGGTTCACTATTATCACTATTATGTTGCATCCACATGGAATCAGGCAGATGGACGACGCCTTCTTAACAGTACGGGAAAAACTAAAGTTATTCTGTATCGTTATTATTCTTTCCATGAATGATGCTTAAAAATGCAGCTTTCTCTTAATAGTCTATTGCAAACTTAAGCAACTGTCTTTGTGTGTGAGGAGTTGTGTAACATCAGGTTGTAAATTGCAAAAAGTTTAAATATTTAAACTTTTGGACTGACCACCGTTACCAGTATTCTCTGACGGCTTCACCTCATTTTACAGTCCTGCTCTCGTCCCAAAAAACATCTACACATTTATGTTTTTTTATGTACACATTATATCATACACACCTATTTTCCACATACTTGTGTACATACTAGTCCAGTCTATAGACTCTACTCCCCACCTGTATTTGTCCAGCTTAGTCGTTCATGTTCTCAGCTGTTATGCACGTTTGTGTGTCAGCACATGAAGAGCAAAGTAAAAACAAGAGTCAAATTCCGTGTGTGTGTGTGTGTGTGTGTGTGTGTGTGTGTGTGTGTGTGTGTGTGTGTGTGTGTGTGTGTGTGTGTGTGTGTGTGTGTGTGTGTGTGTGTGTGAACAATAACGTTGATTCTGACTGACATGTTGTATATCGTACTTTCTACATCTTCACCGACTACGTTTACACACTAATGTCCCTAATGTTATTCACGATGTGACAATAATCTGGATTTCATGAGCCATGTAAACGGCATAATCTTAATTTTTTTAAAAAAGTAAAAAAGAAAAGTTAAAAAAAAAAAAAAAAAAAAAAAAAAAAAAAAAAAAGGAGAAACTTTGGCCAATAAGAAAAAAGAGAAATGCTGCCACTTGTTCCTATTTGTATCTTCATCTAAAAAAAATACAAGAGCTTTGCTTTAAACGAAGTCTCCAGATTGAGCTCCATCTCCGGTGAGAGGCCGTCGCTGCCAGAAGCGTTCACGTCTGTTGTCCGCTCTCTCAAAGAGGCATTGTGGGAGAAATTCCCCGTTTTAAGCGCTCCATGTTTGCTTTTGTGCCAAGTGAGCTCACTCGACTGACCTTTTGGAGACGGACCAGCGAGGTCCAGCGCTGCGTTTCTCCTCCGACAGCAGCCAGACAATGAACAACAAGCTAATTAAACCGATGACGGCATGAAGGCGGCTCCGCCACCAAAACTTTAACAAATTACAAAGAACTGAAGCTAAAGCCACAAAAAAAAACACTGACCAACATTTTTACTTTAAAAAAAGAAGAGGATTCTCCATCTCTGAGTTCTCACAATGCCCCAAAATATGCTTGGGGTTCAAATGTAATCAACTCTTCTGTGCAGTATAACAGTTCCTATGCCTATGAGTTTAATTTATTTTATAAAAATTGGAAAACAATGGAATATCTATTGCACTTCTGTCCATCCCGATAGGAAATAATGATGGAAATGTTTTACCCTCAAATACTGTATTTAAAAGGGTTTTTTTGGGAGTTTTTCCTGTTCCGGGACGAAATGATGTCATGTGTTCATATTGTAAAGCCCTCTGAGGCAAAATTTGTAATTTTGGGCTATACAAAAATAAATTTAATTGAACATCCAACATTTTCCAAGTGTAACAAAAAACGTGCTTCATTTATTGAACCATTTCAGTTTGAAATGGTTCATGTAGAACAAAGTTTTGATGAAACGTCACAAAGCTTCTATTTGGTTTCTTTTTCAAACAGAAGCGTTTGTCACACGTGATGTGTTCAAGGACCGTCGGAAAGATGAAAATCTGACGATTATGTTGTCGTATTTACAGCTCGTCTATAATAAACATGTGGTTTTGCCGATTGTCCAAAGAACAGTCAAGTGTTTCTGGGTTTGGGAGGGTTAAATATATTCTGTGTTTGATGACAGCGCTGATCGACAGCTCATGTCTGGAACACCAGCAGCCCGGATGGTGGAACACAAATATGTCAGGAATGTTTTTAGAGCCGGACAAACCTCGTCTGTCACGATTAGGCGGTTTGTTTTGTTCGGCTCGCCATAAACACTTGAACCAATTATGTTGTTAATGAGTCACGGGCTGCGCTGGATTCCTGCCAAACTGAGGCGGTGCTGGAGGAGTAACACGAACGTATAGAGACCCATCGTGATGAAACGCTGCATAGACGTGACGGAGGCCTTTTAAATGAGGACACGGCCTTTTAAAGAGAGTTGTCACGCGAGCACGCCACCGGATATCCTGCCACCAATTGTGTGTGTCAGCATTTAATTACTCCAAATGTGGTGAATTTGAATGTTTGCAATAAACTGAAGGATGAAGTGTTCCTTCCTGTGTTGAGAAAATCCTCCTACTTCTTGAGCTAATTAAACTCTTTAAAAAGCCTTTTGGATCAGCTGGAAAATGCATCGTCACAAAGCTGAAAACTGTTTTTCTTTTTAGAGATGAAACGATAAACAGGATGATCTTATAGAATATGAAGCACTGCTGTAGATTAAACTATCAAACAGGATATAAAGGAGTTAAAATGAACAACCATAAACATCTACACATGAATGCAGCATGATACGTATGTAGAAACATCACACATCATAGTAAAACACTGAAGGGGAACATTATACTGCACAATGAATACTTTTACTTACTTATAGTGAGACATACTAATACTTTAGTACATTCAGCAGAGAATACAGCATGTTTAACGGTGTGGTATCAGTACTTTTACTAAAGTAAAGGTTTATCTTAATACTTCTTCCACCACCGACTTTCTGAAATTCACACGTTCACCGTTGATGAGTGTAAAAACACTGAAGAGGAATGAGTTTCTTTCTGGGAAAAGATACGAAAGAAACTGAAGAGATAAAGAGTTTTCAGGGTCGCAGTAACTTTGGCCACACACACACACACACACACACACACACACACACACACACACACACACACACACACACACACACACACACACACACACACACACACACACACACACACACACACACACACACACACACACACACACCTTTCGCCGTTTCCTACTTCGTCTTCACTCTCTTTTCTCCAGGTGACTTGTATCTGACGCTCTACTTTGGGTCAGAGCAGCAACGTTACAGGAGGAAGTATGATTTATATGTGATCTTCATGCCTCTTTAAAACCACTCTGGTCTTTTTTATTGTGATGTAAAAACAATCTCCCACGGAGGAAGGAGTGACCGCCACGTTAAAAATGACATAAATTGACTTAAGTTTCTCTGGAGATATCTTTCTAAATCAATCAGCGCTCCCACCAGAGCCAGCGTTCCCTCTCTCGGGGCTGCAGGCCCAGCTGGTCCACGGTCCAGGTCCTGGGAACAAAAACACCACACCTGCCAGCCTCGGGGGGGGGGGGGGGCTTAGAACCACATGATGAGCGGGAAACAGCCTCCGAAAGATAAAGATCCCCCCCCCCATTTCATCCAGATCATTTAATGGCTTCTGAGAGCGGTTGTTGGTCCAATCAATTGATTAAAATCTCATGATTGAATGTCTTCAATAGGCCTGAAGGCAGCAGCTGACTGTGGGACCAACAGGTGAGCGATACGCGTACGTGGTTCTGAATTTCTGCATATAAAATATGTCAACAAAATGAAAAGTGCAACTCTTGCCGTCCAGGAACATGAAATACACAATCGAGTGCCACTTCCTGGTGCGACTGCCCCTTTATCCTGTCATTATTACGCAATTATGATATTTGCTGCCGTGTCTGTTGTGGTCGGGCGTTCTGTACGCCTCAGGAGAAACGCATCAGATTTAAGATAAAGTTAAATATATTCACGTCCATCTGTTGAGCCCCCCCCCCCCGATGCTGGCCTGGCTTTTGTGGTTTGCTCTCAGCTGGCCTCATTGTTTATCAATGGTGAAGGTCAGGACCGCACTGCTTAATGTGGTGCCATCAGATTAACTGGCCTCAGTGTGCTTTATCAACAGGCATATCACGCATGCTAATCTGAGAGACGCGTCGTCGGGACGCCCGCGATGATAAAGCAAACCGCAGCGATTAAGAGTTCGTTTGAGAAAATCCATAAAAAAGGTCACACCAACGAATTTCAGTGGAAAGAAAAGAGGCCAAATGAGGTGACGGTGGCACCAAAACGCTCAATTTACTCCTAATTTATTCACAATTTTCCCTCTATGAAAAGCTTTTCAATGACATTAAGCACTTCCAGAGGCAGCACCCCGAAGGAGACGGACTGAAGGACGGACTGGAGCATGTGAAGAGAAAAGAAAGGAGACGAGAGGAAGGAAAGGAGGGAGGGAGGGATGGAGTGATGACTAATCCCATTAGGATTGTTCCACCGAGAGAAGGGGAGATAAAAAGGTGTGTGTGTGTGTGTGTGTGTGTGTGTCTTCTCTCCATGCTAGCATCCTCATTGACAGCGCTCAAAGCTGTCCACACGCCAATTTGTTCCCCAAATTTGAAAGTCTAATTTATTCCCACGAGGGGGAAGCAACGAGGAAATATAAGAACAAAAGAGAGAGCGAGAGGAACGGGATAGGAGCTGGTGACACGCACAACTTCAGCCACCAGAGCACCAAAACCACGACCCACAAACGATAAAACACAACAAAGTCTCACTTTACCACGTGAATACCAAGACTTTCTGCTAACACATCTAGTGTTAAAACACTTGGTGAATAGAAAACAATCCGTATAAAAGTAGTCTTAAAGTGGGAAAGAAAAATGACAGAATACAAACATGACCAGACGTCATGTTGCAGCCTTTGTTACTTGGCAGTTTCTGGATGTTTCATGCTGCTGTACATTTCAAAAAACAGGGACTAACACCCATCAGCACACGTGGGAGAAACACTGCATCACCTCACACTCAACCCTCTGAGAGCTGAGGCAGCCCGACCGACGCTTCAGGCAGTTTGTCCGAAGGACGACGACAACAGAACTCCTTTCTTCAGCCGGTAGACGTCGTTAAAAAACAGCAAATGGCAGCAGAGCTACGACAGGTGAGGATGTTTCACACGTACCGAACGTGTGTTTACACACTTTACACAACGATGAAATGTCATGAAATGTCACGTTGAAAGCAGTCGGGCCAGAACTAAGCAACACTGGAGCCAACTCTCTCATATCAGAGCTTAAAAAGTCTAAAATATGAAAACATTTGCGGTGAGAAATGAGCAACACAGGAACAGATTACTGATGGTGTTTGACGGGAGGTCACCAGCAGTGATTGACAGCTGCGTTAAGAGACTCCTCGGCTCTGATTGGTTGTTTCTCTTCGGGCGCGGTGGAATCTTGCTCTTTGAGAACTTAAAGGTTTATTTAATATCTTTGGTTTTAAACTGTTGGTGGGACAAAAACTAAACATTTGAAGATGTCACCTTGTGTTCTGGGAAATTTAAATGGACATTTGTTTAAGCTTAAATCAATTAATTGAAAAAAACCTGACAAGAACGAAAACAATTAGAGCTACGACATTTAATTAATCATTCAAGTTATTTTTCTGGTTTCTCAGCCACACACACACACACACACACACACACACACCTTGTGTACAAATCTCACTGCAGTATTTCAGTCTTCAGTTCCCAGAGGAAGCTGCATGAACTGTGGGACTAACGGAGGACTTCCGTGTCATCCTTTTCATTATCTCGGTCTCAGCTCGCGGTCACGAGGTCAGAGGCTACGAAAACAGTAGCATGCCTTCATACGTATAATGCAACGCATTGTATTGTGTTGGTAAGGGGGGGGGGGGGGGGGGGTTCTTCCCAGTGGGAGTCATCCTGGTGGACAATAGCAGCAACATTCCTCTGGAAACACTGTGGCATTATGGCTGCCGGGAGGATCCCCACCTCCACCAACACCAAGGGATTAACTCCCGGGGGATTCTGGGAATTTTTCACTGTCACCTTTTGGGAATGATTCAGAATAATTCAGCATCACTTCTATCTCCCAAAAAAAAACAAAAAAACTCATGTTTTGACAGCTGAAATATTCCAAACACTTTAAGAATTGGCCATTTATTTTGTGAAGTGAAAACTTAAGCAGCAGATCAACATTATATTAGCTTTAGTAGCCAGCCGGACAACAAATCACTGCAATAATGGAAGAAGGTTTACAGACCTGCACGGAAAATGACTCTGTATACAAAACAGCACGTGTGACTGATGCACTCAAAACAAAAGGAGGTTGAAGTTCAGTAGAGGTTTCATCTTACTGAGAGCAGTCGGGAGGATTTAAGCGATACAAAGTGTGTGTTTAGTCCGTTCATATTCAGGTTTGGTGTGAAGCCTTGTAATCAAACATCTAATACGTTTCTTCCTCTTCATTTGAGGATCAAAAACTCAGTTTTAAAGTTCAAACACATCTTCTAAAACTTGTCTTGATCACCTTGATGAGTCTACACCTCGACTGTGAATTCTAGCGTCGCTCTCCGGCTCTAATAAACAGACGAACTGCCCAGAAGGCGCCGTGTCCATGAACAAATATTGACTTGAGAGGTGACCCGTGCTCTGCTATTATTTCAGCGATGTCGGGGGGGAGAGGAACATTATCAGCATCAGCCGGTGGAGACCGAGAGGTTTTGGTGGCAGATGTCACCGAATATGCAAAACAGCGAGACGAGAGAGGAAGGGGACGGGGAGCTGTGTCAACAATGAACAACAGATAATAAAACACAGACTAGCGTAGTTTATCGTATCTGGAAACATTATAACCGCCGAGCCTGTTTATGTTTAAAATGTCCTCTAAACATGAGCTCATTGGAAAAGTGATCCTCATCTCCTCTGCAACTCCAAAATATTGAATTAATTAATTAATTATGCAGGGTTTTAATTTCCAGACCAGTCAGGCGGAGACACCACCACATACCGTGTTCTCGACAACTCAGGTGTTAAACTTTCACGAGCCCGTTAAACTGGTACAGCGTGATGAAACGTGTGACCGCAGGGATAACTGCAGCTTTTTAAGTGTCGCATTGTTTAACCGTCGGCAGACAGCAGTGAACACTTTCCAGTTCGTAAAAAGGAAACTTCTCACGAAAAAGTGAATCAATCGCTGGAGACCGACGGCATCCCGTCGTTCTGGTGACGGTAGAACATTCCCGACAACGCTAACGGATGTTTTGTTCATCACAGAGTCTTTAGCAGAAGTCAATCATGGCTTCCCAGCTGGTTTTCACAGGATCCCGTTAGAGCAAACGGTTTGTATTGGGGGCGGATATTTAAATGAGACATGTAGAATAAACCAATTAATGAAATATCAGTTTTAAGCTTCCATTTGGTTGCTTTTTCTGCCAAATGACGGTTGGAAATCCTGACAATAATGACGGTTTCTACAGCTTAAGGCTATGATAAACACTGCATTTTTGGAGATTGTTTAAAGAAAACATGCTGTTCAATCCCGGGTTAAACATATATTTCCCTGTTAAATAACTGTATTTACCTGAAAACAGAAAACCCTGGACTAATAACTTGTTGTGATCGAGCTAAAAAAGTCCCACGCTATTGAAAAAAACGCTATTAATGGAAAACTATTAAAAAAGAGCATCCAGAATAACTTCTCGTCCTTCGATCAGACGCCCGGCAGAGGAGGCGACCTCGGGCTCTACACTCAGACGAGGAACACGAGGATCGGCCGGTAAACCTGTGGACGGCGTCGCCATGGAAAACTGAAACCCGAGCGAGCGAGCGGGGCCCCATTGTCAAGACGACTTCACCGCCGCACGCAGGAGGAGGATTAAAAACGTCACAGCACCGTGGACGTCCTCCACGCCACCGACAGCAGCAGCAAGACGTTAAAGTGATCACATAAAAAGTATAAATCGTTACACATTCACTCAATCCATCTGTGCACTGATTACAGAACACACACAAGTGTTTTCTCACTGTAATTAACGTGGGATGCTGAAATGTGGCCTCCTGTATATTAAAAAACGCTCCCCATGTGGTGCGCTGCCTTCATGTGCACAGAAGCTTTAACCGCAGCAGATAAGATCAATGGCGTCACCGGGGAGCCAATCTCCACTGTCAACAAAGCGCCGCCGACCGCAACAGGAAGTAATTTACTGCCGCAGTTTAACAGTTTACTGAGAAAACGCCCGACCTCCTCCTCCTCCTTCTTCTTTCCACAAGGCATGTGGCCACAGACGGGTTTTTATGAAAAACCTTTAACTCTTAAAAGAGTGTCGTCTTCACCTGACTGGAGGACCGGTCACGTGACCAGTGGAAAGATATTTAAAAGTCTGTCTCACGCCTTCATGTCACAATATAAAGACTTGTTAAAACAGCTTAAAGGGTGCATCGTGATGCATTTCACGGTGAACGGATGTTACCTTCCTCCCAATGAAAAGAAAGAAATTAGGACCACCTGTGTTGTCCTTCCACAAGGACGTAGCACGTCTTCCCCAGTCGTCCGCTTGCAATTGCAGTTAATCTGATACAACATGGCCACCAGCACAACCCGGTACGCACCGTTAGCATCGTCACTGTGAGCCTTTCAGCACGCCGACGTTAGCATTTAGCTCAAAGCGGAACATGTGGACGTGATCGTGATCAGCCGTGTGTTAAAATGCAACTTTTCAACAGAGTATTAAAAGGCGACACATCGGTCTTTATCTGGGTTCGTCAATATTAGGGATGAGGAATCACCAGAGGCCAGACAACACTCTCATTATCGGTTCATCTAACTTCAATTATTTTCATCTCAGCAAAAATGTGTTCGTCAGTCAAGCAGACATCTTGTTTGGACCAACTTCCTGCCGATCCCGCTGACTTTAAAATAAAAGATAAAACTCAGCACCATCTAGTGGACTGAAAAACCAAAGAGTTTAATTTGTCTTTGCAGTATTAATAGCCACGTAAATATCAGGATACAATGCTGAATCGATCTTCTTCCAACTTCTAGTCGGTTTACTTCTCGTGTGATGAACCGGTCACTGGATTGTTGTCTAAGTTGCAGTTCAACCAGACTTTATGAATAATAACGAGCATGAAAAGGAGGCATCTTGTAGTTTATAATTCTCAGCCACAACATATGAATTTGTATAAATTGGGAGCCTCAACCAGCCTGGAGGTAAGAACGGTTGGATGTTTACTGGGAATGTGTAGAGCAGCAGCTGTAGACACAACAAACACCTCTCAACCCCCAAAACCCCAAAACCCCGACCAGACCCTCGAACCAGTTCTCTCAAACACAAGTTTGGAGTCGTTCCATTTAACAAACTAGTATAGTGAGGAAAAGTCTGCAGAAAAAGACATGCATGTTCATAATCTTAGCAGTAAATGCCTGTTTCCTGTGATCCCTGGAGGTTTATCTTCTGCATGGAGAGAAGAGTACAATGCTGCGTTTATTAGCGTCACAGATTACGCAAATTATAAAAGAAAAGATATTAATTTGACCCGCCGACGCTGGTAAATGTGCAGCTCTCACAATAAAGACATCTACAGAAAACAATGCAACAGTTGTATCAGCAACTGTGGCCGTAGAAGTCTTAACTGGCACTCACCTTCTCACCTTCCTCGCGTCTTTAAAACGTCTCAAAGTTATCGGGTGCATTTCAACACGGACAGCTTCCCCAGAACGACCAGAGAGCGCAATGAGGGATTAACACGGAGACGTCACCCGACGCCGTCTCACATGGTCGGAGGACGAGCCAATCACGACGCGGCCGCTCGGACACCAAACACACACACACACACACACACACACACACACGCGCACACACACACGCATTGTAACCTGACAATAGCAGCCAGAGAGGGAGGCTGTAACATGAGCAGCCTGGTGGCTCTCTGGGCTTCTCTCAGCCGTAAACAGAGGCATCCCTGGCTGCTCTGTCTGTGGTGTGCAGAGGATAAAGGAAGTGTGGAAGAATTGGGGTGTGTGTGTGTGTGTGTGTGTGTGTGTGTGTGTGTGTGTGTGTGTGTGTGTGGGGGGGGGGGGGCGTTTCCAATGGCCCTTGGGTTAAAAAGAGTTTCTTGTTAAAGTACCTCTCATTAAAGTGATCCTCCACACAACATCTATCTGTTAAGAATGAAACACGCCGCCCTCACGGCTCAAGTGTAGTTGCATTTACAGTGAACCGTTTTCACGATTAATCGTTGGTTAATTAAAAATCGCCCGCTTGTTTCAGCTCTAATAGAATCAACAGAAAGATTCTTTAAAAAGGAATAGCTCAACATTTTTGGGCAAAAACACTTCCCCCGCTTTCTTTCCCAGTGTGATATAACAACATCGATATCAGAATGCGTTTGTCAAGATTAGCGATAAGCTAACTAAGTGAGACGAATGTTGTGTGTTTGCCCCGTGCATAACCAGTCAGGAGTCGTGTTGTAGTATTTCTGGGTGGACAGTGACTTCCTGAGGGCTGGTTGTTGCAGCGAGGTCGAAGGTTTGAGACCTAAACCGACATAATGAAGAGGCAATAAT
This sequence comes from Pholis gunnellus, assembly GCF_910591455.1. NCBI lineage: Eukaryota > Metazoa > Chordata > Actinopteri > Perciformes > Pholidae > Pholis > Pholis gunnellus. The sequence continues at coordinate 26,549,857 of NC_136532.1, forward strand.
TACCTGCAGAGTCTTGTGTTTCGTTTACAGAATAAATCAGTTAAGAGTTGACATGCACAGGGACGAAGGTATTCAAACAAAGCACATCAGAAAACGTGATCGTATCACAATATAATAAATTACAGGTATCCACCGTAACTGATGAGAATACAAACGATCCGTAACTTCTCTGTGAAGAAGTTAATTACAAAACTTTTCAAAGTCACCTTTTAATCCCAAAGAAGGTGTGATACTCTAAAGACAGGCTTTACGTGGAGCGACAGTGTCTACTATCTTAATTAAAGACCCACAGATCCTCCTATAAAAAGGCTCAGAACCGTGCAAAGTCTGTCAAACTTTTAGTCAAAAGGCTCAAAAGACAGACAGGTCTGCGCAACTTTTCAAAAGAAGAAATATCAAAAACCTCCAGCTTGGAAATGAGAAGTTGAATTCATAGATTTGGTGGCATCTAGCAGCGCGGTTCCAGATTGCAGCAACATCAGCTGCCAAATGAAAAACCCAGTAACGCCGTCGCCTCGCTCAGGTAACGGACGGATACGTTTGGGACTCTCTTGCTGTGTTTAGACCGGCTGGTAAACAAGGCCAGCAGGCCGGTTAGCGCTCTCGATAAGTGTCGAGTTCTGCCTAAATTCAAAAAATCAGACTTCCTTCTCGTGGAATGCTTCAACTCGACAGACGCGGTCTGAGCACGCCTGCATAGCTGAGGGATTATCACAGTATCAGTTGAGCCCTGGATTCACTTCGCACCTGCCTCGTCCTGCTTAACGTACGAGAAACAAGGCGGGAACTTTCACGCCTCCCTCGTTCACTCTCCTTTCGTTCAACGAGTCGTTCAGGAGGGATACAGACGAGCTGCTTCTCCTCAAGTGACACAAGACAACCACAGGCTGTTTGGTAAATACAAAATTCCTGATTTCTATCACGTCTGCAGCACTTCAGAGCCTCTGAGGTCACTCTGTAGAGCGGTCTCGTTAGGATAAACGGAGCAGCGACGACAAGACCGCTGGTTTGATCCCAGTGTGACAGATGATACTCTAAACCCTTCAGCAAGGCAGCAACTCCATCACCTGACGCAGCTGGTCCCTGATCCTCACCTCGGTACAAAATGCACAATTTCTGCACCGCAGGAATTCACTCAAACACATCAAACACCATTAAACACTGATGGAAAAAATGCCATTCAGTGACATATTTCTTCAATCTGGCCAAAGCAGTTTATAATAACTCTGGCTGCATGTTCAATCCCTATAACAGTGAGAGGAATTATCTACACGGCATTTGTTGTAATGACTGAATATAGTCACCCACGTGCAATGGAATGGCTTTTATGTTAGAAAACAATGTTTCTGGACAACAATGTGTGTGTTCTTGTGTGTTGTGTAGCTGTTAATTGGGTCTAAATCGAGCACAAGTCGATCAGTAAAACCACAAACGGAGCAAACGCCTCATGGCAACACATACTGATCCTCTTTAAGTTCTTAATCATCTCAATGACAAAAAGAAAGAACAGCAGATATCAATGACAATATAAAACATGGTATATTTTATGTATATTTTGACCTAATTTTTCTTGATTCTACCTTAAAGTAATTCATTGTGTTTGTGCTTTTATCTATAACGCGTTTTGTACAAATAGTAAAATATTCTAAAAAGGGCTCAGCACCTGAACGTTACGTCACTAAATGTAAAAAGTGCGTTTCCAAAACAAAGTTGTAGTATTGCAAATAAAAGTAATCTTGAAAGCAGAAGTGTTGCATGAGTTTATACTTGTCTCCATGCACCTCTCTACACTACATATTAGCCAACAGATCACCATCAACAGAGACTTCTAGAGACTTTAGCTACTGAAGAACAGTGAGAATCCTCCGTGTTTTCCTCCGAGCGGTCAAAGATAAGCGAGCGGTTTGAGGCTCTTTCTCTTCTGCCACTCCTCCTCCCTTTGTGGTCGGATATCAAAACAATCATTCACAGCGAGCCTCGTTCTCTTCACGCGGTGTGTAATTAATTCAATTTGCAGGATCAACCCGAGATCATGAAGGAGTAAAAGTACAAGCACGGTTCACATCGACCCTCCTTCATGAAAGATCTGCACGACTCACTAAATGTTCAGTTGCATCCAGATGAAGATATGAAAAGTATTTTGTGTTCACATGTTGGATAAACCACAAGCCAGAGAGAGTGAGTGAGCGTTTACCAGCCAGTGTTTATGAACGGTGAGTCAACATATCTACTACTCAAACACCTCATAGGTGTTAATAAAGGCAGCAGGTTTGCAGAAGTTGGAGAAACAAACAGAAACTCAGCTGAGAGACCAGGAAAAAAAATTAAATCCTCATTTAAACTCAATTAATTTGCAAATGTCAACTATCCCTCCGGATCGCCTCCGATCCAGAGAGCACATGCTGACCGAGAGGAGGCCCGAATGAAAGAAAAGGGATTAACATACCAGGAAACAAAACGTCTTTGTGAAACACACTTCAAGGTTTAGCCGGGGTTAATCCCAGCTACACACAAATACCTTCACCGCAACAATTTGCCTCCCGACAGAAATCTCTCACACACACACACACACACAAGTTGAAGCCTGCAGGAGTCAATCATCTAACAATCCTCCAGACGGTTAGCTGGAAACATATCCAGGTCACACAGAGGGAACATATCACTCCAGAATATTCTGATATTTGATGCAGCATTTCACAAGCCAAAGGGAAACGGTAGTTTGAAGGAACACTTCTTAAGAGTCGTATAGTATTTCACCTACGAGTATCTTTAAGGATCATATTCTAAAGTCTACACGATGAAATAACTTCACTGTTTTTAAATCAGTTTAACCTGAAGGTGGCACCAGAAACTGACATATCGTTACCAAAATAAAAGGGTTTCATTAAAAAAGGGATATGTTCAACATTTTGGGGAATACACTTATTTGGTTTCTTGCTCAGGTGTTAGAGGAGAGGATTCATACCACTGTACGCCAAATATGATGCTACGGCCACCAGCCAGCTAACTTAGCTTAGCATAAAGAATGGAAACGAGGGGAAACCGCTAGCCTGATTCTGTCCAATGGTAACAATATCCACCTCTGCGATGTTTGTCATTTTATTTTGTTAATTTAATGGTCTGCCTCCGAAGAACTAGAGCCACTCCCCCAAAAAAAATCATTATGAACGTAAACATAAACAACAAACATGAATGTTAATACGTGATCAGTGAGGGCAGGAACAAGGCGAAACCCGGCCGATAACACAAACGTCTCCAAATCCATCTCTGACTCTGTTAATCCTCTGAACTCCAACAAGCTCTGCCAGAGCTTTGATCGCACTAATAAGGACTTCCTAGCAAATGTGCAAACAATGCGAGGTTGTGGCCTGGCAGCTGCCCCAGGACATCTTTTAGGAGGATTCCCCCCCGAGGCCTGACTTTTCTTTTCTTTTTGTGTGTTTTTATTAGTCCTCCGTGTGAAATGTGCTGCGCTGGCCTTGTTGTTTTAGATCTCACAGGTTGATGCCTACAGGCTACTTAACGTGATTTATAATCTAATCTCACACATCTCACTAAACCCATGTAGCTTTCATCAAATATGCACCTTTTTCCTCTTCAGTTCTCAGCGAGGTTTGGCTTTTGCACGGGAGCTCTAACTGTTTCGTTTCAGTGGATCTACAAAGTAGGTTTGATCTCGTAATAACAGGGCCGTCCCCGGGGCTCATGTAGGTCTTCATCCCACACTTACAGCTCTGAGCAGCTGTAACAACTCCCTTCACCTCCACACTCAAACACCCACACCAGTAAGGAGTAAAAAGAACGTGTTCTTCAAAATGAAACACTATTCTAAGCTGCAAAACATCCAAGAGGGGAACAAATGGGACAGAAGCATGCACAGATGTTTTGACCGAGACTTAAAATTACAACTCGGCTCCCCCTCGACGTCAAATTACAGAGAAAACACCGAGGCTGGTGCTCCACACAAACACTGTACAGCTGCAGGAACAGCAGAGCCAGATTTGATGTGCGAGCCGCTCAGACGGAGCAGTGGGGTGGAAGTCAGTTCCTCTAAAACAAACACAGGAGGGATGGGAGTCATAATCACAGGGAGGTGGAGGTTAGGGGGAGGGGAGGGGGGGAGGATGGGGGGGAGGGAGGCCCAGCTTTGATCATGTGGACAGAAGGGTCGTCTCACTGAGGTGTTAATTGAGAGACCTCTGCCATATGTCCACAAAAAGGGCCGACGGACCGACCCTGCTGAGACCCGGAGCGCCTCTAAGCCCGATGTACCACCCGACGCCAGGCTGTGCTTCCCCCCCCCGACCCGCTAACGCGTCAGTGGGAGACCGCTGAGAGGCTGAGGAATGCTCCGGCTGCTGATGGAGGACACGCACAATGTACAGATTTAACACTAAGCTGGTTTACAGGCTGGCCAACCAGCTCAGTCTAACGTCAGTGAAACAAGCAAGAGGCCCACACACACACACACACACACACACACACACTAACGTCTATGCATTCATCAGGTAACCTGAACAGAGCATTAAGTCGAAGGTATTGGAATAAAATACTCTCCTTAAGGGGAAGTGAGAAGCATCTTAGTCATACCATTAACGTAATTAATACCTACGTTTAGATTTAAAAAACAGATGGATGAAGCCAGAAAAAGCCTATTTCAGAAAAGGGATTATTGAAATGATGTTATCTGCAGATGTGGTTAAAAACAAAACATTTTCCATGTGTTGTTTTCACGTTACGAGTCTGAACAGATTGACCTTGAAGGCAGCACAAAATAAGCCCGAGCTGCTGGCTGCAGTGTCCAAAACACACGTTTGGGCTCCACTGCAGTGTTCTACTGTTATGACATTTACAGCCTAGATTTAAGTTCAGCACAGAACAAGGCCAATATGCATTAACGGCTCGTTCATTAAGTGCACTTAGCTAATGTACAATGAAGACCATCCTCATGCAGATCTAGCTGAAACTGGGATAAATGGGCGTTAATGTTATGGTCGTCTTGGAGCCCTACATGTTTGTGTGAAGTATTAGGTGCCGTTTAGACTTTCCTACATGAAGTTTAAAACTCTAGTGACTGAATTGGTGCGTCTGATGACTTTTATAGATCTGGAAATTAACAGATTAAGTTTAGGAGAATGCGCTATATGTGTTGGTAACCAGCGTTGGATTCAGACTGCAGATCAATGTTATACAAGAAAAAACAACTGTTTAAAAGAACATTGAATTATAATAGAGTTAAACACCTGGAAAAATCATGAAAGTAGTTTATAGAAAATATGATATTTTCCCCAAATCGACAGCACAAAGGATCACCAGGTTCATTGAAGCCCACAGCTGGTTGGTACTTTAATGTCTGAAGGAATGCTTTGTCAGGTCTCCTTCCATGAAAGCACGGTTTGTAATCTGTATTCTTGTTATACCCAAGTGTAGAAAAGTGGACTCGGGGATGTGCCAAAAAGTGCCGCACTGGAAGCCGAAGAATTTCATTAAACAGATGTCACAGAGCTCATATTCTTCGCTTTGACGTATCAATTCAGTGCTTCATCTATAAAAGAAAAAACCTGTGCGCCCTGCAGAAGATGAAGAGCCCTTTATTTGACCCCCCCCCCCCCAGCACAATAGGGACCACCACCCTGGTCTATATCCCCACCATTCTTCTCCCAAAACGCTTCAGCAGAGCTTTCATCTGCCTGCGTCAACCTCTGGCAGGAAGAAAATAGGTATAGTGGCACTCAAACCAGAAGAATGAACTCTGAGGTGTGGTTTGGAGGCTGCATATGACCAACAGCACTGTATGAAGCATGTCAAAGTCCCTTTCAATAGACTTCAATAAAAGACACAATGGAAGAGAGTAGAGTTATATGAATAATGTGCTTTTTAGGAGCTTGGGGTGAGGGTGTTTGGGGGCCTGTAAATCTGTGGTGGAACCTGATTTAAGCTGTTAAATGCATGGCATGCATGAGTCAGTACGGGTCATATAATGGGAAGGGATTACTGAAACCCAAGGAGAGGTGGGTCAGTGTCTGAAAAACTGTTTTAAAAGTTAAATCTCTAATGAATAAACAAGACTTTTACGCACCACATGGAGCTCAAAGTTCAACTCCCATACATGCAGCTTTGTGAGATATACTTCCATGACACCTTTCTGGCGGAAACAAGTTCCGTTTGTTTGTGCGGTAAAAAAATAATAATAATTAAAATCCCCCCACCAGATTACCTCAACGAGCGTGTGCAACAAACACCGTATGACTTTAAACATAATCCTGCTTAACCAGCAGCGCTTCATGGGATTGTCTGGTCTGGTCGCTGCAGGACCACCTGACCCACAACCATGCAACATGCAGAGTTATATATACACATATATATATATATATATATATATATATATATATATATATATATATATATATATATATATATATATATATATATATACACATATATATATATATGTGTATATATATATATATATATATATATATATATATATATATACACCGTATGCATGCTTTTATACGCACAAAAACACCATCAAACGCTTAAATACTATATGAAGTAAATATATCAGAAGCTCTGTGCGACTGCAACGCGTTAACTCACCCGACGCCAAGCGTCTCCTCGAGCTGTTTTTTTTGGGACTTGAATGCAACTCCTCCTCGCTGTTAACTGGTTGTGCTCGGAGGTTTACTTGTTGGAGGGTAAATCGTCCGGTTGAAGTAGAAACCTAACTTTAAGGTTATACTTTAGCCCCGTGGCACACGTCCCGTCTGCACCACCACCACCACCAGCAGCCTCTTTGTACTTGTCCGCCGTAGCAGCAGCAGCGATTAACTGATTCCGCGGTCATGCGCAGTAGCTTCCCAGGAGAAGCTCAGTCCGCTCAGTGTGCTATGACGCTCAGGTGTAACGTCAGTTTACCTGCTCGCTAGGTTGGGCCTACTTTTTTAACTGTCCTAGCTACACCGGGCTAAATAACCGGACTATTTACTCTGTAGCCTTCATGGGGGAAAAGTTGAAGCAGTTTTTACTTCTATGCTAGCTTAAAACGAGCTGCCATTGCTTTTTAATTAACTAATTTAAGAACTATTTTAACTGCCGCTGGTTGATGTAATTCGACACTTTAACCTTTAGAAAGGTGTCCAGAGTTAGACTGACCACATTAATAACCAAAGATAACAGTCATTGTTAATTAAAATGCAGGCATAGTGTAACATCTGTTAACTTGGGAATCTTAGTTATAGGTAATACACCCGTTTATCTTCCACGCAACAATATAGTTCCTGTAACGTCTAACGTATCTTAAATGGGGCGGTTTTCGTTTGGCGCATTAATATGAATGTTTGTTAATTGTTTCCTGCGTCACAGAAGTGCAAGTGAAACTTTGTTTTTGGCTCATTTTAACAGTTTTATGAGATAAATAACCCTTAAAAGATTTGAAACAACACAGATGTAAAGCTATATAGTGATTATTTAGAAGTTTAATGGGAATTATTGGCTAACACTTGGCTGGAACAGAGCAAAGGGTCACTGACCAACACCGCCATCTTGTGGCGGTTTGTTTTAACAGCATTTCAACACCTAAGAAAATGTTTCCGCTCTTCTTGTGCAGTGATGCGACTGCAGAGTAAAATACGTTCCACCTGTTTGTGGTTTCACATCAAGCAGTGGTGGAAAGCACGTTTAATAAAGTACATTTACTTTGCTATGGTTTATAGGCTACTTTAAAGTAGCTTCACCAACTGCAACATTACACCAATGAACATATTAATGCATCAATAATTACAATCTAATAATGTATATTATTCTGAAATGGGACGCTGCATAATAAGCACTTTGACTTTTGGTACTTTAGTTTCACTGAGAATACTTTAGTACTTTTACTCAAGTTAAGTTTTGAATGCATGACTTTTATTATATATATATATATATATTTCTACTCTGTAGTATTGCTAGTTTTACTTACATACCAGATCTGAGTACTTCTTCCACCGCTGTAGACACGCTAATATCTCAAATGTAACGATAAAAAATGCAAAATAGAAAAATGCATGTAATGTGTTCAGCTTTTTAAAAACTTCTTTTAGAAACATTGACTGGTTTTGTATTGTTGCATTATGTAAAAGTCATAGCAGCTTATGTGACAGATGAACGTGAACCTTGACAATAAATCTAAATTAACATTTCTCTTAATAGCCAATAATAAGGGACCCAAACCATGGAAAACAGCCCCAGACCAAAAGTATATGGACGTATAGAATAATACATGGTTTCATTTATTTATATCACACTTTTACATTTGTTTAATTGTTTTTTGCAAGGGTAGCAGGTTTTTCCTGGTCTGTTTTATTGACTTTCCACTAACTCGAATGGCTAAATAAATCATTTTTTTCTTTTTTCTTGTGTTAAAATGTGAATACATGAACACATATACGACCCAAGAAAGTACAGAAAGTAAGACGGGGACAAAAACCAAAGGGGACAAAAGCAAACTAAGGAGAATAACAAAAGGTTTAGACTGAAGAGTATAAAAGTAAGAAACAGAAGAGCAGCACAATGGATGATGAAACTCTTCCTGCACTCTATCAAACCTGCTGAACAGCGCACGAGCGCGTCTTGCGTAACGCTGGTGTGAGTTCAGGTCTATCCTCCTGCTCACATCCCTTCATTAACGTTATCATTTCATCACAGCTCAGTTTGTACAGAGCGGGGTAGTGTCTCCAGCGGGGCCACACCTCCCCTGCAGCTCTGGATTGGCCCTCCGTGTCCTCACATACACCCCCCCAACAACAGTTGCTCCACTCCAGTTCCGCGTTGCAGAGCCTTTAAATCCTGCAGCATTTTCCTCCAACTTCTACTCTCTCTCTCACTGGAACGCCACCATGTCCGACCAAGGAGTCTTCGACACCAACGTGGTGACCATGACCACGTTCGTCATGGAGGAGGGCAGGAAGGCGAAGGGCACCGGGGAGCTGACGACGCTGCTCAACTCGCTGTGCACGGCGGTGAAGGCCATCTCCAGCGCCGTGCGTAAAGCCGGCATCGCCCACCTGTGAGTTAACGACCCCCCCCCCCAACTGAGGAGAAGACTCCGTTGTTTCTCTCTTTACGCAGTTGTTTTGCAGACTCGTGCATCCACGTTGGCAACAAACTGAGCCGGAGATTCAGGTTCTCAGTGGAGCCAATCAGGAAGCGCTACGCCCACTTTTTATGGTTTATTTATTTATTTCAACAAAACTAATGTTTAGTGTTTATTATGTGCAGACTTAAGCAATCAATGTATTTGTGCAACACTACTGTTTTATTTCCTTGTTTTGCCTTTTTGTTCTCTTCAGTTTTAATGTAATTAAATTAATTATTATTATTATTATTATTATTATTATTATTATTATTATTATTATTATTATTATTATTAATATAGCATTACTATGCGCTGTGTTGGACTTTAACTCTGCTTTACTGACGCCGTCTTACTGTATCTACTACAAAAATAGACTTATCCCCTAAATATTTAAGTTAATGTACATTTTATATTTTTGTATTGTTTGCATGAATTCTAATCCCTGCTCTAAACTTTTCTCGCTGATTATTCTGATTCAGACTCAATCTCACACTAAGAGTTTAGAAATGCAGCGTCATGCATCACTGGCACACTTCATTGTCCTCACTTCCTTCCTCTTCACTGGAGACTAGTTATGATTTGATGCCAGTAAAACGTGAACAAAGCAGTAGAGCGCGTTTAAATAACCTTTTTGTCAGTTAACGTACAGAGACAAACAAAATGGAAACTTTCAGAGAGCTGAACAAAAATCCACAACAGTGGATTTGTTCGTGCACACTTCTACACTGATCTGGTTTTGTGTTTGTTTTATGTCTCCTCAGTTATGGCATCGCCGGCAGCACCAATGTGACGGGCGACCAGGTGAAGAAGCTGGACATTCTGTCCAACGATCTGGTCATCAACATGATCAAGTCGTCCTTCACCTCCTGCGTGCTGGTGTCTGAGGAGAACGAGAAGGCCATCATCATAGAGCCGGAAACCAGGGTGAGCGTGACCGGCGGAGACGTTCTAGCTGTTGGAACAGAACTGGGAATCCTCTGTTTTGAGGTTCCTTTGGACCCCGCTGAGCTTGAGGAAACCGGCTCTCATTTAATTCGGATCTTATCTCTGAAATGACCCGTCGGCAAATGAAAAAACAGGATCATCCAGTTTTTTTTAAAGTGTTTTTCGGATCTTTTCCTCATGGGATCTTATCTCTTATAACCGGTTCAGTAAAACAAAAATTAAAGGTCTTGGGTTTCACTTCCTGTCAAAATACTTGGTAAATAAAAAGTACTTCCATTACTTGTCAACAAGTACGAGTCAAACTCTTGCACAAAGTTCACTGTGTAGTTTCAGACCTGGAGGAGAACTGTGGAGCTGTTTTTCTAAGAGTACGTCCCTGTTTAGTTTGTCTCGTGCGGCACATTCCTGCCGCTGATCTGATGCACCGACAAAAGCCTGGTAGCTGGTGCATGCGGATCGCAAATGATGCAGGATTCAAAAATGCTTTTTAAAAACCTGCTTTGCGAATGCTTTATGATGAATGGAAATGCGTTTAGCACCTAAATTTGACCTCAGGGATGTACACACACACACACAACACGTTTTTTGGTGAGCATCGCTGAATGTGAACATAACTTGTTTTTCAGGGTAAATACGTGGTGTGCTTTGACCCTCTGGACGGCTCCTCCAACATCGACTGTCTCGTCTCCATCGGAACCATCTTCGCCATCTACAAAAAGGTACGAACACAAGTTTAAATACACGAAAGTGTCTCTGTTCTTTTCCCCTATTCACTGTCTTTGAGTGAATCTTTAATCTCACACTGATGTAGTGTTACCCCCTCAGAGTTTAATCATCCATCCTAAGAAACAAGGTCTCCACTTCTCAAACTAGTCTTTTATGGCAAAACATTCCTATTAAGTGGCAGTTAAAGTGTAAGGTGTGATAAATGGATATTAAATAGTTGGAACAGACACTTTTTTATTTCATAGCTGCACGTGAAGAATCTAAAAACTATTGTCAAACTGATTCCTTTATGATAGATAATCAATAATAAATAAAGGAATGATGAGTTTAAACTGTCCCCTCAGTACACAGACGATGAGCCGTGTGAGAAAGACGCCCTGCACCCCGGCAGGACGCTTGTGGCGGCCGGCTACGCCCTCTACGGCAGCGCCACCATGATGGTGATCTCCACCGGCCAAGGAGTCAACGGCTTCATGCTCGACCCAGTTAGTATTTGTTCAACGCTGTTTCATTGGGAAAGAGCACTCGGTGTACAGAAACACACAAACGTGAAGGCTTGTCCCTCCATGCTTTGGTATTTTTCCTCCCGGTTTCATTCCACGCAAACCTTTTTATTTTATGTTTATGAGTTTGTTGTAAAACCTGTTCTTCTTTTTGCTCATCAGGCAATTGGCGAATTCATCCTGGTCGATCGGGACGTGAAGATCAAGAAGCGCGGCAAGATTTACAGCGTGAACGAAGGCTACGCGATGCACTTTGACCCGGCGGTGACAGAGTACCTGCAGAAGAAGAAGTTCCCTCAGGTAACACTGACGTCCATCATAGTAGTGTTTGTACATTATTTATTAACCGGGGTCAGCGGGCGTGAATCAACATGCATTAGACATGCAACATGTCAGTGTTTGCCAAGACTGCAGACGCTAATGAGTAGTTTTATTCAAATGTAGCTCTTTAAGTTGCTTATTATTAACATTTTAAATGACTGCAGGATGGCACGGCGCCGTACGCCGCCCGGTACATCGGCTCCATGGTGGCAGACGTCCACCGGACGCTGATGTACGGAGGCATCTTTTTATACCCAGGAAATGTGAAGAGCCCCCAAGGAAAGGTAACGAGTCCCACCGCTGCTCCCACACACACGTCAATCTATTACATATGAATGTTTTAAAGACCTTTAAATACATGATCCGAAATCTCAAATGAGCCACCTTGAAACAAAGTGAACGGCACAATAATATAAGTTTATGGATGTTGTGTGAAAGACGAGAGCCTCCATTGAGAAAGTTGCATATTTAAGATGAGAGGTCCACCTCCTGTAGCTTACACACATGTGAATAAGCTTAAAGGATGAAGCTGAAAAATACAGATTAAGTAAATACCGAATAATTGAAAAGGTCAATAATTGGTTAAAACTGCTGGGCGCTGTAGTTTTTAGCAGACTATAGTGCGTTTATTGTAATAATAAACTGAAGTGTGGACTATTTTCAGATAGATTTGGTATGCTATGTATTTACAGCAGCCGTATAGCGCTTGTGGGTTCATCTCAAAATAAACTACAGCGTCCATGTTCATCCTAAAGAAGGAACATGTCACTCAGTGCTGCAGTGTGTGTGTGTGTGTGTGTGTGTTAATAGTTTTTGGACAGCGGCAGCAGAGCTCTACGGCACAGAGGAGTGAGATACGTTGTCAGGATGACTTCATGGTTGTCATTTGTAACATGAGAGCAAACTGACGAAAGTGTCACAATGTCGTTTCTTCACTCTCCACATCCTGCCAGCGTTTGCAAGACTGAGCCAAACCTGATGTTGTCACATTTGGTTTTTTAAATGGTAGAAAGCACCTGACTTGTAATGCAGAATAATGTTTTCAAAGTGCGAAAAAGGTTTTTCTTAACACACACAAGAAGGAAAGAAATCCAGGCGCTAAGTTTTGATTCGTTAAGGTTTCTCCCTGTTTCTTTGTCTTAATTTCACAACTTTTCAAATCTGTCTTAAAGCAATAATCAGGTGTCCACATGAACGTTGAAACAGGTTTTTCTTGCTGCAATCATTCGTCATTAGGAAAATATCTGTCGATGGGGAAAGAAAAACCTGTTTCTGTGTTTACCTGAATATTGTCTCGTAAAATTGTGAAATAATTCTTTAACTGTTGGTACTTTTAATGCTGTATTCTGAGTAAAGACGAGTAATAAATACAGTAAAAGAGGGAGAGGCAGTCTCATGAAAGCTCTAAACCATCCAGAGACTTGTAAACTGGTAATTAAATGTGGGATTATTATATTGCTTTTGTAGAGTTTGACATTAGTTCCAGAAACTAAACTTCCCTCCTCTTCCTCCCAAGCTGCGGCTGCTGTACGAAGGCAACCCCATGGCCTTCATCATGGAGCAGGCGGGCGGCATGGCCTCCACCGGCTTGGAGCCCATTCTGGACATCCAGCCCGACAGCATCCACCAGCGGGCTCCCGTGGCCATGGGCTCCCCCGAGGACGTCCTGGAGTACGTCTCCATCTGCCAGAAACATGCCAAGAAGAAGTGAAGCCGCACCGACTCGCTCTCACGACCGACGCCGTTTGGCGAGAAAGGAAAAAAAAACTTGTATCTCCAAACTGGAAGTCTGCCTCACTTTGAGCTTGATGTAGATGAATCTTATGGAGTTTGAAGTCTGGGGGGGTTTCTGAGTTAAATAACTACATTTGGAGTCACAACTTTTTTTTTTTTTTTTAATTCCATAACGGCAATGTTGATGTTCTGCTGACGGATAAAAGAAAGAAGGTTCAGTAGAAACATGAAAACTGTGACTCATGAGCTAAATAACACACACATTCCACAAAAACAATTCCCAAAGAACACAAATGTGCCAAAAAAACCCCACAAATGAAGACTTTTATTCTTCCTGTTTACCTCCACTTGTGCCTTTTTATTACAAATAGAATAAACATGTTCTAGTCATGTGAAGGACCAAAAACCAAAACCTCTGCAACAAAACGTGATGCCTTTCATAATGTGAACAACTTCTGTTTCTGGAATGATGAAGTCTCAATAAATCCAAATGAGTCGAAGAAGACAAAGAATCTGTGTTTTCATCATTTTGAAATGTGTGTCGCGTCTGCAGCCTTTAGCTTAAAATACATCTTGATTCGTTAGAGTCAGATGTCTGAGAGGACTTTATGCTTCTGTGTGATCTTTAATGCTTTTAGGTTACAAAGTCCCCTTTAAATAGCTGTTATATTGTGTGAGGATTTCTTTTGTAAGTAGAGAATAAAGCGCTCAAAGTTCAACCAGACTGACAATTAAAAGGACAGAAGCAGACGAGGTTACCAGTCATTGGTTAAAGAAAATGGAAGCTTTGTATCAAAATGTGTGCAGAGTTGAATAAGAACAGCTTCCTGTGTCAGAGTCAAATGTTTCACAATAATGCAGCTTATAACAAGCTGGAATATTAACAGGCAAAGTGGTGTTTTAGTTAAGTATAGAAATAAAGTGCTGCAGGACGACTTGTAGTCCGAACAGGAAGTTAGCGTCTCACTGGCTCCCTCCACAGGAAGCTAACGTCATTTTTCCATCTTATTTTGGATTATTTCAGAAAATAAGCTTTGACGTTTATGATACTTTTACACATTGTCTTCACAAATGAACACTGTTATCATTTTTTAAGCGGTAGAAGTCAAACGCTAACGTTCGGCTTCAACCCGCGGTCACGTGACTTCATGTTGAAACCACGAAGCTAAAGGAGGACCAGGCTGCGGTCGAATAGTCTGACTCAGAAGTATCTCAGCGGCCGCCGTGATAAGAGCTGCTTGAATTCTCTAAATGCTCAGGAAAGGTGCTTCAACGCTTCCTGTATTAGCTCCTTTAGGAAACACTGGACCTTCCTTTACCAAAGGATAGAAGATAACTCCAGTGACGTCCGCTGTCGCATCATAAATACATAACTTAGTGAAAGTGTAGTCGGAAACACCAGTCGGTTGTCTTTTCCTAACTCCTCGTGAACTCTCCTTCACATCTTTCCTTGACCCCGTGACGTTTTCCATAGAGGTCAAGAAGAAAACGTTGAAACGTCTTCAGCTTGTGTTCACCACAGACTTTATATCAGGAGACTGCAGAGGGCCCAAAGAAAAATGGCTTCCCAGACTGTTAACAGCCCAGTAGCACCGCTGTGGTTCAATAATGATCGAGGGTTACTTGTGCTTTTCTAAACTGGAAAACAAATTAAAAGTTAAAAGTTCCAACAGTATTCTCTTCTGTCATGCAACACTGTGGGGACATCGAGTGAGCGGAGGTTTGAATCATTTAATTCTTCTTCTTTTGGGGCCAAAACTATTTAAGAAGTAATACATTCAGTGTCTGAATCATCATGTTTTTATCTGTTAAAATATTTATTATTGAATAAAAGAAGAAAAAGTTGATTATGTGGATGAAATGAATAACTTGAAATAAACTCACTGCGGTTTTAGACGTTGAAAAGTTGTGAAGATACACTGTCAACTAAAGTAAAGAGATATTTAATCCAGAGGAGTCGACCTTTAAGCTAAAGGTCAGTGAAGCTCAGAGTCCTCTGACATTTAAAGCTCACTAAGCTGCTGTTGTGCTGCTACTCTTCTTCTTCTTCTTCTTCTTCTTCTTCTTCTTCAGAAACAGAAAATACTGGATCAAAACTCCCTTTAAAATAACAGTTGGTAGTAAATAAAGCACGCTGTCCAAAGCTCTGTTGTAAACATTCGCTGCAAGATCTTTTTTTAACCTAAATAGACATGTTTTATTTTGAAAAAGCAAGCTTCAGTAGGAAATATAGAAAGTAGTTCCTCTATTGTCACAGCAGCAGACTGCTGGCAGCTTCACGTGCAAACAAATGTGGTTAAAATACTGAGAGTTTCCCAAAAGAGCTCTCGTGTTACACAAGCCTTCAGTCACTGTTGTTGCAGGTTTTTGTTGCAGGTTTTTCACTAAATGAGTGAAGGGGCTTGTCCTGTTCAGGACTCAACTTTGCCAGTTTCCACAGCTGACACCTGACACTGCCTCACCCATCTACAAATACACACACACACACACACGCACACGCACACACACACACACGCGCGCACACAAATAGCTCCCCTTGGCCTGCAGTCATGGCTCTGGGCATGAAAAGGACGCGGCTGTTAATGAGGACGCTCACTCGCCGCCTGTCCGCTCTGCTGCTCGCCCAGGAGGGACCGAAGAGAACCAGCAACCAGCATGTCGGACCAGTCGGCGTTCGACACGGACGTATGGACCCTGACCCGGTTCGTCATCGAGACCGGCCGCCAGGCTAAGGGGGCGACCGGCGAGCTGACCCAGCTCATCAACGCCATCCTGACCGCCATCAAAGCCATTTCTTCTGCTGTGCGCAAGGCCGGCCTGAACCACCTGTGAGTAAAAGGCTTAATAATGGGAACCATTGACATGCACCAGTGCATTACTGACTGTGATACATATCCGTGATCAAGCAAAGACTCACGTGCAGACGTGATCTTTAGTAAACTACTTGTGCTGGCTTGCGTCCCTCGGCGAAGAGGTCAGGGGTCAAGATCAGCTGCAGAACAGCTGGTAGGAAGTTAGATTTAGGAGCCAGAGAGAGATTCAAGGGGCCGAGACAGAAGGCGCTGATATGACTGATGTATTGTTCTGTGTGTTCTGTAGAAGTCACGCTGCTGCATTGGGAGCGAAGACTAGAGAGCTTTGTGAGATTTTAGGTGCATTTCAACACTCTAATGTGAGAAAAAAAGAGAGATTTGTGCAGCTTTTCTAGCGAGATAAGCAGTTGTATTGTAAATATATATAATAATATATAATTAAATACAAATAAAAAAGCTTGTTGAGAGGGAAACACAGCCTGTAACAATCCTTAAAGACCATTAAGTACCTTCAAACTTAATAAACTTTATTTATATAGCACGTTTCAAAACAAAGATTACGCGTGCTATACTAGCATGAATTGATATTTTACCAATTGTTAGCCGATATTCATGCAGTAATACTGAAAATGGAATCACTTTACTTCAGGTCTCTCTAAATAGCATTTACAAGAGGTATGCAGACATTCAATACAATCGTTTATTACATATTATTATGTAGTTAGTTCTACGCTCATGGAGGAATATTTTTAAGTGTTTTATGACATTGTTCTTCATCATCTGCAGCCTTTATGATGCCCGAGGAGCTACAAACACTAAACACTTATATCTAAGATAATGGCGCCACACATGAGCATCACAACATTATGTTGTCAAATATGTTATATGTTGAATCGTAACGCCAGATTCTTGCCAGTAGACAGCCTCACTACATCTGCTCACAGCGACCTCACAGTGTGTTTTACAGACTTGTTCCATATGAAGGAGAAGTACTGAAGCTGCTCACAGAGAATGAATCATTATGCAGTGAATTTGCCACACGTTGAGATGATGTAACCAAAAGACAAACCAACATTGTTTGAAACTGAGTGACGATAATTGATGATCACAAGCCGACTGGATGCATCTTTTCCGTGTGACTGCTTCGTCTTTGTTGAGGAGCCGAATCTCTTTTTCTTGCACCAGTTTTATTCGAGCGAGTTGTTCCTCAGAAGAGGTGAAAATAAGTATTCAGATCCTTTTACTGAAGTAAAAGCACTAATACCACTCTGTGGAAATACTCATTCAAAATGTTACTGAAGTAAAAGTATCAGTTTCACTATTATGATGTTTATGGATTGATATTCCTGCTGCAATAATGTGTATGTAGCATTTTAACTCCTTTATATCGAGTTGGCTGCTTTAATCTGCAGCAATGCATCATATTCCCAGTGGCGGGCCGTGGATTTTATACCTGGGCCTTCAGTGCTGTTCTCCACTTCTAATAACCTCATTATGACGTCACAGCTACGGGTTATTATTTGTTTCGTGTAAAAGCCGCATATTCACATAACACTGCAACATTTGACAAATGAAATAAAATGTGCAGATACAAGACTACGAGCATGACGGGACGCTGCGTCATTAACGGACAATATAGTCCAAATCAATGTAACACAATGACAAACTCACAAGAGCAGTCGCATATATTCATATGACAACAAAGCAACAAATCAATCCAGCAGACCTGCAGCGGATCCACATTCCACCACACGAGCACGAGCCATTCAAATACTATTCATAAAAACGACAAATGAACAGTAGAGGTAAACAAACGAAGTTCACTTACCAAATGCTGTCTATGCTGACAAAGAGTTTAATCCCAGTACATCAGTTCCAGTAAGAAGTCCAACCGGATCCGCCGCCGGTCGGTTGTCCGTGGTCCGCCGCTGTTCGGTCGTCGTCTTCGACCGACGTTCGGTTGTCTTCCGCTGCCGGTCGCTTGTCCGTCTTCCGCGGCCGGTCGGTGGTCCGTTTTCGACCGCGTTCGGTGGTCGTCTTCGGCCGTGGACCGGCGAAGGGCGGGCCGCGGTTGTGAGTTGTAGATCCACTCGAGTCTCTCCAAAAGTACCGACGCTCAGTTAAAATGAAACACATTCCCAGCCATAACATGTGCAACGCTTCTGACCCTGCATACAAATCCTTTTCCTGGCTGGTCAGGGCTGCTAGCTGTGGGGTGTTTCTTACTATGTCCAGTTTGTTCAGAAATGTCCTTCTTGAGAAAAGCGTTCCCAGTAACTCCGCCACTAAATCCGTTTCTCCTCCTTCCGCCATTTCATATTAAGAAAACAAAGCTAGGTAAAATGTCTTTCAAATATTTCCACTTGAACTCTGTCTGCTACAAAGCTCTGCTAGCAATCATGTTTCGCGGGCACATAGTCACGTGCCCGCCCACTGACCAATCACAGCACACTGGCAGAGAGGCATCTGGACTCTGAGCTGACGTAACTAGGCCTGCAAACTGCTCTGGTGGGGCCATGAATCCCAAACTAAAGATCTGATTGGTTGAATCAACAATATCGTCCCCATTCAATTTAAACTGCACATGGCAGCACTGGGTGAGTCTGCAGGCTGGGGCCTCTCTTCTTACTAGAGACACAGAGGTGAAATCTGATTGGATAAAAGCTCTACTTAAAACAAGCTGCACTGGAAACAGAGCAACTGAGGAGCACAGTAGCTGTGCAATGAGAAAATAAGATAATAGGAAAAATATTTTTATAAATTATAATACATATAAGAAAAAATTAAATGTATTTAAGAAAAAATATTAAATTATAAAATAGCTATAACTTTGTGATTCTGTTTAGGCCAGCAGAGAAGGCTTTGCAGGCCCTGACGGCCCGCCACTGCATATTCCATAAGATCATCATCATGTGTAATTTTCAGCTCTGTGACGATGCATTTTCCAGCTGATCCAAGAGGCTTTTTAAATAGTTTATTTATTTTAAGAAGTAGAAGGATTTTCTCAGCACACGACGCAACACTTCATCCTTCAGTTCATCACAAACATCAACACATCTGGATTATTTTTACTGGACAGAAAGGGGATGAAAATACTATTACGTTACACCACTGTGTGAGACTTAAGCTTAGCTGGCTTAGCTGGTTGGCTGATTGATTGATTGATTGGTTGATTGGTTGATTGGTTGGTTGGTTGATTGGTTGATTGGTTGGTTGGTTGATTGGTTGATTGATTGGTTGGTTGGTTGGTTGGTTGGTTGGTTGATTGATTGGCTGATTGATTGGTTGGTTGGTTGGTTGGTTGGTTGATTGGTTGATTGGTTGATTTTTTGATTGATTGATTGGTTGGTCCACACAGGCAGGGCTTGGCGGGCTCCGTGAACGTGACGGGGGACGATGTGAAGAAGCTGGATGTTCTGTCTAACGACCTGGTGATCAACATGCTGCAGGCCTCCTACGGTACCTGCTGCATGGTGTCTGAGGAGAACAAGGACATCATCATCACGCCCAAAGACAAGAGGGTGAGTGGACACGACGACACCGCGCCGTGATGGGTAAACTCAGGACTTATCGTTTGAACCTGCATTAGATAGGAAATTAGTGAAGGAACCTCATAATTCACAATAAGATATATTTTTATTAAAAGGACAGAACAATGTACGAAGATGATGTATGATACAGGAAGAAAGAAATTTGCATATTAAAGCATCAAATTCCTGAAAACCTGCAATACAAAAAAATGTAACCCTCTTACCTGGAGTGTGTCTAATAACAGTTTGGGACGATCTCTTATGAATAAAAGCTAAACAAACTTTAGATTGGACCGTTTTTTGTAATAGTTAATAATAGTGTTGAGTTTGTTTGTCACAGGGGAAGTACGTGGTGTGTTTTGACCCTCTGGACGGATCCAGTAACATCGACTGCTTGGCTTCTATCGGCACCATATTTGCCATCTACAAACGGGTGAGTCTCTGTGTAGATTTATCGGTCGTTTAAAAGGAGGTTAAAGGTCATGAGGATCCTTCCAGACATATACATGATAAGATAAATCATGTATTGTTCTAGTAAAAGATGTAAAACTGATGATCTGATTCTCATTATCGTTGTGAATATTCTGTCATCTGAATGTATTTAGTTCACTAAGAAGGATTTATTACATTTCATGCAATTTTAGAAGGATGAATACGTCAAATAATAATAAATAGAATAAGTTAAGGGCATCAAGGTCCAACACATATTCTACTTAAATATACAAATATAATACATACATGTACATAAATATATACAAATATTCTTTTAAATAAAATAAATAATGATAATGAAATATATTTGACATCAGTAGGCTCTTCACATTTTATGAAAGTTGAGTATGTCAGTCTGAGAATAGTTTTATGTGTTACATAAAAGGATATTTACAGCATTGCAGTAACACTCTGCAGACACAAGGGGGCACTGCTGTCCAGCTGATCTGAGTTTCATCTTAACTGCACGTGAAGTCAGTCACTCAAGTACTAGCAGGATTTACAGTCTATTGTTTTGGATCAGCAAGCAGAGAAACCATGCAAGAAACATACAAATATAGACGTACTGACCCAGAGCACATTTAGAAAACGTGGCCCCGTTTATCTCCCTCACTGTTGCTGTTTAAACCTTTTTTTGCTGTAAATATTTTAGTATACAGTCCTTAAAGCCGACTCTTCTATATTTGTGGTACCTGGGGAAGTGAAGGACTGCAGGAAACATGTGTTCATGTGTTCATGTGTTCATGTGTTCATGTGTTCATGTGTTCATGTGTTCAGGAGTCGGAGGGGGAGCCCACAGAGAAAGACGCTCTGCAGCCGGGACACAACATCGTGTGCGCGGGCTACGCTCTGTACGGCAGCGCCACCCTGGTGGCCCTCAGCACCGGGGCCGGCCTCAACTTCTTCATGTTGGACCCCGTGAGTACTTCACTGCTAGCGGACGCCTCCTCGGGGTTTCTCTGCCGTCTCCTTCTCATCATTAGTGTCTCTTGATGTCACTGTTTATACGCTTTTATGGCCCCATAGCTGCTTTTATTTGAGAAAACACACTTTTATCCTGTCAATCATTCCTCCACGCTGCACACACATAAACACACATAAAGCCTTTTTTATTGAGCACTTGTCTCGTATAAATCCTTAAAGAAGTCCAGCATGACTATAAAGACAAACACGTTTTTTGTGTGTATGTATTGGAGGTTGTTTTGAATATCAATATCATTTTATTTAAACATCTTTTCATTATGTTAAAGAGGCAATCCTTCAAGATCTGACTCCTGGCTGACTGTGCTTAGAGTTTAGCGGTCTGGAGGCTTTTATTCATCTTTTTCTTTATTTCTGCAGAAAAACTGCACAATCAAAACTAGTTGCATAAATATCGTGATGCATGAGCTTCACGGTTTCAGAATTGTGTGCATAGTTCCACTTTCTGTGTGCATCAAATGGAGAAAATGTTTTCTCAGTTTGTAATACTGCAAATCCATAAATATTGCAGTACTTTCATCAGTGGCTATCCGCGTCATATCCTGCATCTTGTTCCAGATAAAGATTTACCTTTTTTCTGTTTATTATTTGGCTCAGAGGTAACAGCCGAGGCAGCTTTAGTTATTATGGGATGAAAAGGTTCAAAGCATGTTTGTAAGTAATCTTGTTGTTGAAACCAGAGTGTTGTTCTGTTTCCAAGCATGAAATCCACCAACACGAGAAGTCCTCAGGCCTAAAGTCAGTTATAATATGTTTTATAATACAGAACGTGTATTTTGCAGACTTCTCTCTGGCATTTTTTAATGGACTGTCTTCTCTCCATAAGTATATTTAAGTTATTATAAAATGTTTGCTTTCCACCTCAACATAACGTTCTTGTTCTTCAGGCCATCGGCGAGTTCATCCTGACTGAGAAGAACGTGAAGATCAAGCCGAAGGGGAAGATCTACAGTCTTAACGAGGGATACGCAAAGTACTTACACCCGTCCATCAACGAGTACCTCAAGCACAAGAAGTACCCGGAGGTGAGAGCATCACAAACCGCTTCAGTTTGAGCCAAAGTTTTGACATTAATCAGCTCTACTTTGTGGTTTTGAATCTGATAACTTTTACCAAACATGTACAATAGAGACACACACACACACACACACACACACACACACACACACACACACACACACACACACACCTCAACTTGAGGCAGGATGTCAAACAACACACTCGTCACGTGAAGCCTGACGAAGTGTTTCCTCTGATCGAATGACTTCACGTGAGGACTTTTGGTCGGCGGCACACAAAAAGCAGGTTGTTTTTCAAAGGTGTATCAACAGATTGGAGTTCTTAAAATGTTTCTCAAGAGCAGAAATAATGTACATTTATGTTACGATGCAAAAAAAAAGAAATCTATTACATTCTTCTTTTGACAAATTGTCCTTTTCAGCTTAAAAAAGGAATTTGCTTTTCACATTGGTTCATTTTATTGTGAAAAGTGAAATAATAATTTGCCTTTTCAACAAAACTCAAGTTAAAATCTGGTTGGCCGGCTCTCTGTTAATACAGGCAATGACAGAACTCTGCTTTTTCCTTTATTTCCTTTCATTTATTTCATTGTATTTATTTTTATTCCATTGCATCCATAATTGTTGAGGTAACACTGCAGGTACAGTGGTCGATGTGTTTGGGTTGGAGAGGGGAGAAGAAGCATCTCCTCCGAGTTGTGTGTTTTCTGTGTCGTGTATTAAATCTAGTTGGCAGATAGTTCGCTGCAGCTCAAACAGACTGAGCGACAACCGATTCTTTGCATTTTAACTGTTGTTTTTACACATTTATTCTAAATTAAAGTGGCAGAAAGTCATGATAGCTGACAAAGAGCAACTTCAGAGGCAGAATGTGGCTTTATTTTACATATCTAGTCAATTTAAAAGACTTTCTAGATGACATTTGAACCTTGTGACTATGAGGTAAAAGTAAAAGATGCTTCGTGCAGTCGGGTACCACAGACAGAGAGGCCGAACAGTAACCATCCTGACCCACGGACATGTGATCCGTCAGTGGAGCGTGACACTTGTGTTCAGACAGCATGAAGCCCGGTCAGCTGAGCTGCAGGATGGCGACACAGTTTACTGCAGGAAAACATCGTGTTCCTCAGGAAACACTGATCTCCAGACTCAGCACTTCTGCAGCCACAAACCTGGCGTGCAAAGTTCATCCGGTCATCAGAGCACTTTTATGAAAGGACAAGTCAGCTTGAATGTCCGTCCCTGAGGCTTCTTCTTCACAACAGTTGCCCCAAAATCGGGCATTTCTTTTTTTTCTATACATTTTTTATCATTCAAACCGACTTGTTTTAGAGGAAAAACCCACTTAGAGTCGGTATTTGGAGTCTTAAACACGGCCTGTAAGCTCTGAAAGGTTAGTTTGAGTGCTGCAGCTGTAAACACCTTGAATCCACATCAGTGATTCCAACAACGTAATGGAAAATAAAGTCAATAAAAGTATCAAAACATCAACACAAAACAGATATTTCAATCCACTCTTGCAGCAATAAACCACTTCTCCTCCGTCCAGTTTACTCCGTATGCGTCAAACACTTCCACTGATATCGACGGCTGTTTGTACTTTTCTTGCTCGCAGCTGCGTTTGCTCACGTCGGAGCAGCTTTCACGTTTTTCTGCGCCACATGTCTGGAAATACAACTTGAGGTCGGCTCCAACTTTCAGTTCTCTTAGATTTAAAACTTTTCTTTTTCTGTTTTCATCATTTGGGACTATTTGTTAATATCTTAAACTGCACTTTAAGTGTAATTTAATTTTACTCTTTGAAATCCTATTTTGTCTTTTTATATCCTGCTTTTAAAGAAATCTTTTGTGTCTTATATAACTTGCTTTTTAAGGCATTAAAGATGTTCGCAGTCATGTTTCCTTAAAGACCTGCTTCATCTTACCAGTTTTATCTTCCTGTGATAGATTGTAATGTTGTGTTTTAGGCATGGAAACAGAGAATGTGTTGACTATTATCTTCTACTACACTCATCGTCATGTGACACTTTACTCAAGCATCATGACGCTGCACAACTCAGCGGTAAACCACACTGTTACTCACTGTGTGTGTCCAAATAGCAGAAACTTGTCTCACAGGTCTGAACTGGGAACGTAAAATGTTGGAGTTTGAATCTAGTTTAAAGATGATTTCCTTTCTTCTTTTTTTAAATATCTGCAGCGTTGGTATCAAATCCTCTCTGCTCTTTTTTAAAACAGGTGTTCTCCAAACAAAACTCTCACCGCCTGCTGAATTACTTTCTCAATGAAAGTGTGGAAAATCAGGAAACACAGATAATAACTGATCTTTTTTACTATTAGAGAAATATTTTCATTACTTCCTAAACCATCTAACAGAGACACAACATCAAAGTAAAATCTGAGTATTTTGTATAAAAAAAAAGTACTATGTGTGTTCAATTTGGAGCCAAAAAGCCTTTTAACACTGGATGGTTGTCTAATCAATAGTTCTTCTGTCGTCAGCGCTCATAAACTTTGTGAGGTATTTTTAAGGTAATTTTTTAATACACAACTTTCTCACTTCTCCGTCTACTCTCTGCATTCTCTTCTCCTTTATTTTAGGACGTTTCCCGCTGTCTGAACTGCTGCCAGCTGGATGTGTTTTCTCACAGTGTGTAGTGTGGGAGGGTCTGTTTTCTTTGTGAAATGCTCTGCACAAACACTTTGGCACCACTCCCTCATGATGACTGGGATGTGACTCAGCGAGCACATGACATGTGCATCACGTTGTGCCGGTCAGCACACGAAGCTCATTTTCGGGGGTAACTGCTCTCAGATTCTGCTTTCAGAGTAAAGTTTAGTTTAGAGAACTCGTTTTAGGAGTGGAGTTTGGTGCGTCGAGCGTTAAAGTGTGGGAGGAAAAACGGTGAAATGAAGTAAAGAAGCTCTTTAAATCAGGAAAGATCCACAAGCACAACTTGTTTTTGTCGGGTTTGTGTAACGCAGCAGGATTAATGTGTGTTGCAGCTGCTGCAGACGGAGTTTGACCCGTCTGTTGTTTGCTGTTCAGCTTTTCATCGTCGGCCGGTCAGACTGACTCATGATCTGCTGCAACTTTGAAATAACTGACCTGTTTATATATTACCCTTCTTTTTTTTACTATACTGGATTAAAATGTATGCAGGACAACACAAATATGTAGTAAATGTACTATATTTGGTGAATTGTAGTCGGCAGGCCGGGAGGAGACCAGGTCGGAGCACGGGCACACACGCACACACACACGCACACACGCACACACACATACACAGACAGGACAAGCAGGGGGCACGGCCTCTCTAACAAAGTGTTACTGTACTTAACTCTCAGTAAATAATCAATGTTAACAATTTGATATTCAAGGAGGGATTTGGTAATCCATCCTTAAATTTGTTGGCACCAAACATCCTGAGCCAAATTGCAAAAAGTGGTAGCAGTCAAAGTCTATTCTGAATCCAAAGTTACAGGTCAGATATGCTACTGGTTTACACCACAAGGAGCTTGGTGCGAGTATCTCACCACAGCATCCTACATCGGACACACCGGAAGCTTGAAGT
Organism: Pholis gunnellus; assembly: GCF_910591455.1. Classification (NCBI taxonomy): domain Eukaryota; kingdom Metazoa; phylum Chordata; class Actinopteri; order Perciformes; family Pholidae; genus Pholis; species Pholis gunnellus. The sequence goes on from NC_136532.1 coordinate 26,575,614, forward strand.
GAGCTCTGAGGCAGCCCGGCGCACAGACTTCCTGCCTCTCAGGTAGCACTGAAGACTGGCCGACCAGCTCCGCTGACGGCAGAGCGCTGCTGAGTCTTCCCCACAGTGCAAACGCTCACCGGCAGCTTTGCTTCCCGAGAAGCCAGGGCTACTACCCAGAATGCAGTTGTTATCATATACTGCAGGACGCTCCCCAAACAGCTCAACACTGAGCATGAATCCGCTAACATGAAAGGGTAACACCCGACTGTAGTAGGTTGAAAAGCCTCAGCCAATTAGCCGGATGATAGACCTTCACGTCAACAGGGAGCCCCCCCAGGAAGCCTGACCACAGTCCAATAAAATACAACTTTACTATAAATTATGAGCTGTGGTTTTACCTCAGAGCCTCAGCCTCAGAGCTGTCCGGCTGTCCTCTGTGGAGTTTTGGAAGACACTGAGGTTAATTTGCACAAGCACCTGACTTTATACATAAGATGACACGTCAACATTCTAATTTATTCGAGTCAGAGAACAGTGCGTGTTCCATCCAGCATTCTATTCTATTCTCAAGGGTCAGATAATGTCTCCTTCTATGAATTCACTAATTGCTAGTCCAGCGTTCACCATGTTTTCCATGGCACAGTTATGACCCATTAGCAGTAATGAAATAACACTTTATATTACAAAAAAAAGAGTGTCTATTGCTTTGCAGAGTCACAAGTCACAACAATAAATTAACTCCACACATTCTCCTTTTAAAAGATTACCCAATTTACATTTTACTACTGTGATTTTTTTACACATTTTCTTCAAGGTACTATCCTATGACTTTTTTTTGACACGATATAGGCCTACTATGACTTTATTCAACATGCTATACTATGACTTTATTCAACATGCTATACTATGACTTTATTCAACATGCTATACTGTGACTTATTTATGACTTTATTCGACATGCTAAAGCTAAACTATGACTTTTTTAGCTTGTGAAGTAATTCATAGTATTTTGCTAGCTACAACGTTAGCGAGCGAGCAGGCTAAGGTTAGCCAGCTAGCTGTAATTTAGCTTCGCTGCATGGATTTGGCGTTGGCTGCTTGGTAATGTCAGCTGAAGTTATTTCAAACGACAAGCAAGACAATTCATCAGCCACATGGATGAATTAGCAGACAGTATCTACTCAAGACAGTATTTTGCTATGTTAGCTAAACACTGTTGGCGCTGTAAGGGAGCTGAAGCACGGATAAGTAAGATGGCGCCGTGCTAAGTGGCAGCCTGTTGCAGCAGCTCTCCGTTTAACAAATTTCCCCTGAAAGATGAAGAACGTATATATCTATCTATCTATCTATCTATCTATCTATCTATAAACGTCACATCCTTTTGGATTTTACCGGCAAAACCATCCCAAGTCCTTCACACAGAAATCAAATAATACATCTTAATTGTTACAAATAGAACCTTAAGTACAATATCTGAGTACTTCTTCCACCATTGGAATTATGGAAGACTTAAAATGAAGTCGTCATGGACCATCAAAAATCATTCAACAAATGTGAGATATATACGCCACTGTTCAAACACATTGTTCACTACACTAATATTTAAATGTACCATTACTCCCTACAGGATGGCAGCGCTCCCTACGGAGCTCGTTATGTGGGCTCTATGGTGTCAGACGTTCACCGCACCATCGCCTACGGAGGGATCTTCCTGTACCCCGCCAACGAGAAGAGCCCCAAGGGAAAGGTAACCGCCGACCTCTGCAAAGCCACGTTACCACCGCCGCCACAGTTGTCAGATTAAAACACAAAAGCATTTTGGATTGACCCAACAATGAAGAGTTCTGCTGTCGACTCAAAAAATCATTCAAACTTGGGAGTCCAGATAGACAGTCTGATTATAAAGCTCCACAGCCCGAAGCACCTCCCAGATTTAACTGACACTCACACCCTCAAAGACAAACTGTACTTGGGACGTTTGTAACCTGAGGCTGGGGGGGGGGGGGGTTCTCCTCATGTGATAAATTAAGCTCAGAGAAAGTCAAGGCTGGTCATAAAAGATAAACAACAACCCCTTTTCTTCCAGTCAGCTGTGATCCATTTATCCTGAACCTAATGTCTTTATTTACATTCGTAACAGCAGGAGGTTAAGTGTGGTGGATTCTTTGCCCTCAATGATCCTGAAAACATTACAGCACACAGGTTGTCACGCTGACCTTAACTGACCTTTAACTGTACGTGTGACATACTGGACATCTATTTATAAAGCACATTATAAAAACAGTGGCAATCTTTAGTTTCCTTGTTTCATCAGTTTTAAATAAAATACATTTGAATAAACAGGTACAAACATCTATTTCCACCTCTGTTAAAGCCCAATGAAGTTAAAGAGTAATTGCACATTATAACGTGTTTTTAGGTAATTAACTAAAATATATGACTGTGTACTGTATGTACTGTGATGAAACACATCAATGCTGGTGTTAATTCTTTTTTTTATCTGCATTTCATGGTTGAAAATGGCTCAAACGGCCATTTACTGTTTTAAATCAGTCCTAATGTTTCAAGGCCAAATCTGAGATAGAGTCAATAGTTTGGAACTAATCTACGTCATGAAATAACGGAAATGTTAACGCCTTCTAATTAAACGCCCCTCCTCGCCTCCCGCTTTTTTTTTTTTTTGCAATCACTGTGTAGCATTACAATCACAGCACAGCTCATTTAGCGGCTAGCTAGTTAGCTAGCTAACGTTAGCTTGCTAATCCCACGTCACGTAACTATTTCGTCATATGAAAGAGGACGTGGTTTCATCTCTCAGCCACTTGCCCGCTTATTTTAAATAAAATTTCAAAATGGTGCAGTGGGTCGACAGACCAGAGGATAAAGTTACACTTTAAGTACGACTCTGCAAGGATCTTTACTTGTACTTTTACACTGTAGTATTGCTTTAGTTGAGTAAAAGATCCGAGTACTTCCTCCACCACTGCCTCTATAGAGGTATATTCACCTGTTAGCGGCTACATCAAAGTCTGATAACATTTAATGACTTTGACAAAAATGTATAACATTTACTTTTTACAAAGCACTTTAAAGAGTAAACTGCTATTCTTAAACTTTGCTTACAATGCGTTTGACTGCAAAATTGTCTCCCTCAAAGCTGCGGTTGTTGTACGAGTGCAACCCCATCGCCTTCCTCATCGAGCAGGCGGGAGGCATCGCCTCCACCGGCACCCAGCGGGTCCTGGACGTCCAGCCCGAGAGCATCCACCAGCGGGTGCCCTTCGTGGTCGGCTCCCCCGATGACGTCAACGAGTTCCTGACCTTTGTCAAGAAGCACCAGTAACCTAACGTGTTTCTATGAGAGGCCAGACTTTTGTTTCGATCACTGTTTTGCAATTTACTATAAAAATGTTTGAGTTGTCATATGTCTTGACGGATCATAGAAAAATATTTTTGTATAATAATATCAAATACAACAATATTTTTGTATGGTTGCAGAAAATGAAAAATTGTTACTTTATGAGGTTTTAATTTGTGGTCATCAGATGTGTGTCCTCTACAGCGTTTCTTACATTTCAGCTTGTCCTTGTATCTCGACATTTAAGTCATTAAACTAAAAGATTTTCAAAACAAATGATTATTGTTTTGTTCTGCCAAATGTTTTTAAAGTTAAAAAAATGTTTCTCAGTTTGTGCAACATCCTGAAATTTTAACACGTTCACTCATTTCACCAACATTTTCTCAGCTGATGCAACTTTCAGGTCACAATCTGATTTATTTCACCTTTTATGAAGCAATGCTCCAGAAGACTCCACCATTTCCTCTACAAATTAGAAAATTCTAGATATTTTACATATTTTTTGCAGCAATTTTGGCATCAAGCTAGTGTACGATATGCAGTATCAAAAATAATTAAATTATAAAATTACATTATTTTAAGTATCTCTACTGTGTCAGAGAAATACAGTAACTTATTGTATTAAAAATGTAGAGTCATTTGTCAGCTTTAAACAGTGAATTACTGTGAAAATAAACACTTGACAGTTGGGATCATGGGAGCAAGTGTTATGAATCCCAGAATGCATTGCTTTCACAGCAACATACAGAATAGGCATAATACAGTAGCTCGCCGTTAGAATTTAACTGTAAATTTACATCAAAGTGTTGTTTTTAAAGCTTCTAAAACCCAAGAATTCAAAGAGAAATGCCCACAGACATGACCTCAGTGTTTCTAATTAAATCAGAATATTGTTTCTGTAAATGTCGTTTTCCAGCTTTGAACACAAATAAATGAATTTCCATTCACCTCCATTGTTTTGGAGCAGCGTCAGAAATCTCAAAACGTTGTATTATAAAACCAAAACTATCTGGTTAGCTGGACGCCACCAGAGGGTAAGTGAGACAATATGCTTTTGAGATTAGCTGAACTGGCCCTTTAATCACTCTCGCTCCCTCTTGTCCTTTATTTTTAGGTTACACAACAACAGTCTTACAGCCGCTCTCACTGTTTGTTCTGCGTATCAGTCTGGACTGAACTCAGAGGTGAAGTAAATATGTTACAGAATCACACACACACACACACACACACACACACACACACACACACACTCTCTCCTTTACCCTGAACGGCTTTACTGTTAAGACACTCGTAATACTGGGATTCGGGTCAGTCAGCAGTCACATCTGACCTAAAGTAACAAAAGAAGAAAGCTTAATTAAGGCTTAATTAAGCTTTCTTCCGTTGTTACTTTAGGTTAACAGTTTTGGACAAAGTATTCAAATCTCTTATTTAAGTAAAAGTAGCAATACTCCAGTGTAAAAGTCCTGCATACAAAATGTTACTTCAGTAAAAAAGTATCAACAGCAAAAAATATACTTAAAGTACCAAAGGTACTCAATTTCCAGGATGGATAATTTCAGTAAAGAATATTCTCTGGATTATAATTATTGAGGCATTAATGTGTAAAGCTGGAGCACATTGTATTTACTTTACTGCTGGATGGGGATCAACCATATCTTTACCTCCAATAAAACATAATTTACAAGTTGATTATATTTAGTTTTATTTATCTGCAACGTAACTTAAGTTATCATATAAATGCAGTGGAACAAAAAGCACAATATTTGCCTCTGAATTGTACTGGAGTACAAGTATAAAGTAGCAGAAAATGAAGATACTCAAGTGAAGTACAAACTGTACGCAAATACATAACTGAATCAAACTTTTGGTACAAACATTTAAAAAGAAATACCCCGAACATGCATGTTTGACATTTCAACCAATGTTAAGAAAAGCACAAATCTAATTTTTACAAAATTACCAGATTGTAATATCGGAGGTCTTTGTTTTTGTACATGAATGAACAGGATTGTTCTTAGGAGTACATTGTTTGCATCTTGCAATATGATAAAACCCCCAAAAAGGAAATTCATTTGAGAGAAAACTAATAATTCCTTGTTGTCGGTGCTCGGGCCCTAAATATACGACAATCAGACAAAACAAGACATTAAAGGAAGTTACCTCAGACATTTTAAAGACATGATCAGTTTATATTAACCTTCATTTACTCAGTTATCTTTAGTTGCAGTCCTAGTCATCACCTCACGGCTTTAGCTCTCGTGTAACACACTTCTCCCCTGCAGCGAAGGGCCGACTCGGTTTCCTTATGAATCAACCGCATTGTTAAAGAATCAATAATCCCATCAGATCCCAGTACCAGAGCTCAGCGAGCAGCTTTCACATGAAATCATGTGACTCAAGTCTTTGGTCTGCATATCAAACCAGCAACAGCTGAAGCCTCATTTAGTGCTCTGAATACCAACATTAACCACATTTACTACTTTTTAAAGATAACAGCAGGTCCAGAGATGACTCTGTGGTCCAGTCTGTTGATTTATAGCTGCTGAAAATATTGTGTAAAAACAGATCAAACACGTGAAGAAGCTTTAAAAAGTCCAAACAACCCAAAGTTAGTGTTTCACAACTTTAATTGATCACAGAAAAAGTAGAAATCAAGAATCATTTACAATGACCGAAGCAAGTTAAATTATCACTTACCAAGTAGGATACGCATATTTACAAAGAATAAAACACGAGACTAAAATGTTTTCAGACAAAATAAAAAGTGGCATAAAAACCAGCCAAACACAAAATGGCGACATTTCCCTAAAAACAGTGTTTCTCCTCATAAAACATCGTACAATCACCCGCCGACGTCGTCGCTCTGACTGAAGCCTCGTCCGTCGCTTTCAGCCAAACTATTGCAATTATTTATACCTAAAAAGTGGAGCTGTGCAAACGTTAGACGAGAGGATAACTGGCTGCTGTCGCAATTCCACAGTGGTTCTTTCTGTCTTTAGCCATCAAGATGTAGCCGTTGTCGCCCCACTTTTCACTCCAGCTGCAAGAAGACAAAGAAGACAAAGAATTACAACCTGCAGTCGAGCAGAGAAGTTTAATTAACAGCCCGACGAGCTCGCCGGAGCTCATTTGTAGGATGTGCTTCAGCCTGAAATAAGAAAATGCAGCAGACTGTAATATTCTCCACTGTGTTTCCACCGACCTGTTCTTTACGATCCAGTATTTTTTCCCGTCCACATCTTCTCCCTCGAAGCCGTAACCCACCACCAGCACGCCGTGGTCCAGCTCCTCGCTGCTGCACTCCGCATCGAAGTAGATTCCTAAAATACAACAAAAAAACCCAGTCAGCTACATATAAACACAAAATAAATCTTTTTAAAAAAAACAGATACTCGCAAAGAGAAATGAAGTGTGTTGAACTGACCTGACTGGTAGAACTGGAAGGACTCGTGACCGGCGTCGATGGCGACAGAAACGGGTCCCACGGCGGCGACGGCCTTCATCAGAGCGTGCTCCTTACCGCTCGGGACGTCCACGAACCCCGTGTCGTTGGCAGAGTTGTACTCGGGGTCGTATTTACACGGCAGGGTGTCCTGGAGGAGGAGGAGGAGAAGAAGAGGAGGAGGAGGGTGAGTGGGACAGACCCGAACCCAACATATTCTGATTAAAGGATCATTAAGTTATAAAAAGACACTCACGGTTCCAGTGTAGGGGTAGGCGGCCTCAGAGTCCAGGCCCTGGTTGTCCTGGACGTACTGGAAGGCCTGGTCCATCAGGCCGCCGTTGCAGCCCTCGTTGCCCTCGGGTCGGGAGCAGTCCACCAGGTTCTGCTCGCTCAGAGACACCAGCTTGCCCGACTTCCTGAAGTGCTGACCCTCCAGAGCTCCGGTGGTGCTGAAGGCCCAGCAGGAACCACACTGACCCTGAGAGACAGACAGACAGAGATTTATACCGTTTCATGTTCTTGTGTCACTTTCTGACGTCGGCCATTTTGTTGCTATTGTTAAATAGACTTAAAGAAGTTTAGAGCTCTTTATACGTCAGAGCAATAGTTTTATTTCCTCCTAATTGTTGTTCTTGTTGCATCTTTTTATTGCACTTTATCTCCCCGACTATAGAAATCCCTTTGCATCTATAAATAAGATATTGCAAGTTTGCTCCACAGCGACCTGGTCGAACTGGTTTCCTCTTACAGGCTGTTAATGCCACTGAACAGGCTGTACATTCTGGACGGAGGAGGAGTGTGTGTGTGTGTGTGAAGCTAGATAACAAAAACAACCTGCGCGCAGCCATCTTATCTCTCTGTTCAAGCAAAGCGTTTACGTTGGTGGACAGAGTGTCCTCGCTGTTTCATGTGCAACTGTTCAAAGTTGCAGCAGTTGAGCAATCGTGTTTACCGAACGTCTCCAACAGCTGTTACTGGGTCATGTATCTCCTGCAATGATGTCATAGCTGTTAGAATAAGAGCTCGTGGTGACGTATGGCGTTTAAGGACCACAAAGATAGCTAAACCGTAACCTACAAAAGCTGTTTATTAACCAACTCTTTGCTTTAACCCCTAGACTAGGCCTGCAGGAGACCTCGCGCCCAAATGTACCGCTAAACAGAGAAGACACGTAGATTTTATTTTACAGATTTAAGAAGATTGACTTCGCGCCTACACTTCCCTTCAGCCGTTTACAAAAGGAAACCTGTAAACTTAGCTTGATAACGGTTAGCTAGCGTTAGCTACAGTTCATCCGATATGTTCTTCCCACGTGTTTCTAATGAAACAGCTGCGGAGCTGGTTCGCCCTGCAAAACCACATCTATCCGGGTGAAATACAAACTTTTTAGGAACTAAAGTCACCAGGTGAGTTTGTCTGAGAGTCCCGAAGCTACACGAGACATAAAAACAAAAATAAAATAAGGAAAACCGTTTCTTACCTGGTCCTTAACGGGAGTGACGAAGCCCTTCTCCCTATAGTCCACAGAGCGCGGGGCCTCCAGGAAGTTGGGCTCCATGAACAGGGACCCCCGGACCTTCCTCTGTGCTTTGAGCTTGTAGCCGTTCATGAGCTGCCTGAACTCCTCGTTAGTCTGTGGAAAGACAACGTTCGGTCAGTTAAAGAGTTAAAGATGAACGACGACTGTGGTTTATGATTATAAACGTCTCCTCTAGTGTTTCGGCTGCAGACCTCAATGGATTGTTAGTTAATCGGAGCTTGACGTACAATTCAATACTGAAGTAGCTACATTTTCAATTGTTGCCACTTTTAGTTTTCTCCAACTTTAGGTGCAACACTTTGTCGTCATGTGACCGTGTCCCACACCACATCCCATCTGTTTTTGTTGTGTTTACCTACATTTGTGTACATTTAATATGTTTATGACTGACCAAAAATCTATTTACTGCTTCATCTATGTGTAATTTTAGGAGTTTTCTTTGCTTCATTTGGCTTCCAGACCTTCACAAAGAACCCTGATAGGTGTGTGTGTGTGTGTGTGTGTGTTGAAACAGCGTTCCTCACCATGTCCCCGAAGTGGTTCATGCCCAGGCGGTAGGAGTGTGAGCCCATTGAGTGCTCCAGGTTGTGCATCTCGATCTTCTTCAGGTTCTTCTCCCACACCATTCTCCTCCAGCCCTCCTCCTTCTGCAAAACAACAAACAACAACATTCAGATATTTCCCCCCAGACTGGAGCAGTTTGCTTTTTTGTGGGGGGGAGGGGGGACAATTGCTCACCTCATGATATTTCCTGCTGTGCCAGCTCTTCCACAGGTCCCAGTGGTCATCCAGCTGTGCGTCCAGGCTGGGGGCCGAGAGGGCTGCTCCAAGGCACACGGTCAACACGGCTAGAAGAGGCAGCATTGTAGCTTTCTACTGGAACAAAAACAAACAAAGTCAGGACTCAATTTCCCAAGAAGCACCGAGGGAGGCCCGAGGCCCTGACCTGACTCCCATTAAAAAATAAGACTTCCATTACAAAAGCCATATCTTAGGAAAAGCGTCACGTCGTGCAGGTTTTCCATCGAAATTCCCTCTCCTAACACGTTTCCCCATCGTGATGCTCTTCATGCATTCTGTAGGACAGTCTGTTCTTTCCCGTGACTCATCAAGAAATCCGCATTAAAGCTGCAATGCACATTCCCGACAGACACAGCAGTCATTTCCCGACTACCGACCCTGATTCAGTTAAATAACCACTATAAAACCACACGAGGCAGATTATTATACGATACTGGGTGAATAACCGGTTGTTTCGGGGCTGTTTTTCCCCCCAGCAAGTTAGGTTGCAGAAACGGATCCCAACAACAACACCCCGGACCTGTGTTTGTTTTGTTCGCAGTCACGGGATCTGCGGCGGCGGCGGCGAGCCAAGAAACCACCCGGCGGCCCTCACATCGAAATTACGACTAGGAAAACGAAAAGAAAACTGAAACTTCCGAGTAAAAGGGCGGTCAGATAGCGGTCCCTTTTCCACCGAATCCACCGCTGCTAGATGTTTAATTTAAGCCGAAGGAAAGTACCGATCAATGGCCGATGTAAGCTACAGAGAGGTAGACAAAGACAAAGGCAGCCGAATGAAACTGGACGGTAAATACTGCCAGATAACAACTAAAAAATGTAGTTTTCTTACTAAAAAAAGACACTAAAATTAGATATAAGCTTAAATTAGCTTTTTTTTTAACACTGGTGTTAAATCTGGGTTGATAACGAAAACCAATCCCTTTGAAACAAATACTCTTCAGTGTTTTTGTCTTGTATGCAATTTTTTTTTTTTCCGACAAAAGAAAGCAAGTACAACAACATAAAATGTAAAACTTACTGTTATTCTCTTCACAGTCACAGTCGAAGTAGAAACTGGCCTCTTAGCGAGGTACACAAAGTTTTATAAAGGGCCTGACTGGCAGCTGAAAAAACGTCCCACCGAGCTCTCTGATTGGTCCGCTCCTTGTTTATCGCCCCTCACGGTCCCTCCCCCCCTCCCCCCCAGACGGTGACGTCATCGCCGCACGTGATTCCTTCCATCTGGAATGGTTTTCGAGGAGAGAGAGGACAGGGTGTCTCTCTCTTTTCCTGCAGGATTGTTGCAGTTCACCAAAACTTTGTTGTTTGCTTGAACCGGTTTATTGATAAGGACCATTTAATTGATACTCACAATGACTTGTATTTAAAAGATAGGTCAAGTAAAGACCTTTTATTTGATCAAATTAACCTTCAGATTATCTGATGTAAGATACTACTTGTAATAGGTGTAACCGTATGTTGGTACTGGAAAATGGGCAGATAAACCCCTTTACTTCAACACTCAGTGTGTTCAAATGCATTGAAGTGATTGGGATAGTGTCGGCTTTCTGCAGTATTGGTTTCAGAGTAATCAGAGAAGGCAACAACAGACAACCTGCAGCAGTATTGCGTGACGATGGTTTCCTGAAAGACTTCTCACGTGTATTCATGTGCACGGGACAAGGATACAGGAAAAGTATTGCTGTGACAGCAGAAATAAAAGGAAATACCAATTAAATGTAATGCACATGCAAAATAATTCAATCCAAGTGTAAATGAGTCAGTTTCCACCCTTGAACATTTGACTATTATTCATATTTATACGCATTGTGCTCAAAAGTATGCACAGATTTACAGCGCATGTAAACGTGTTGCCATAACCTGGTTGCTCATGTGCATGTAAACACACTGATTAACTCACTGCTTGAGGGCTGCACATGTTACACAACAAACAAGCATTTCATTTAGGCAAACATCATTCAGGAAGTGGTGTTAAGGAGTCAGATAGTCAGCCTCTCTTTATCTTCAACTAGTGAACAAAATACTCAAGTTCCAACCAACAGCAGCACTTAAATGTTATCCTGCTACATTGTTGCTGAAAAGTACAAAGAGACGGCGACACATCACCTCAAACTTTGACCTGAGCAGCCTCTTAGTTTGATCACGCCTCAGACAAAGCTGTGATTTTTAAACCTGCCAGTGGAATTTAATTGATCCTCAAGTTTATATTCAATAAAGAATACATAAGATGACTCCCAGGGACTCGGTGGCACACAGTCTGAGTTATAAATGTCAAAGTTCATGTGATTGATAAGATTGTTGTTGATGTTTTTGGACGCTTCTTGATAGAGTCTGACATTAGTGGTTTAAAGTAACAAAGTACATTTACTAAAGTGCAATTTTGAGTTTTTAATTCAACTTGAATATTTATATTTTAAGCTACTTTATACTTCCACTGATGCACTATATTTAACTAACAGCTTTAGAAGTTCAGATTCAGTTCAGTTCTTTACTGAAGTAGAATGTGAAATACAAAAGTCTAAAAATACTCATTAAACAGAATATTATAGAATATCAGAGAATATTATATTAATCTGTTTTATCAGATTCATGTAAGAGCATTTTAATGTTTGTCAGTGTGGAGTAAATTTGAGATACTTTGTGTACTACTGGGTAGTACTCGTTTAAATATACTTTAAGAATATCGTATTTTATATTATACAGCTGTCAGATAAATGTAGTAAAGTAAGAGTATAAATGGCAGAGAATAGAAATACTCAAGTCAAGTACAGGTATGTCAAAATTGTACACAACAACAGTAGTTGAGTAAATGTACTTAGTTACATTCCACACCTGTAGATCTTATATACAAAAGAAAAAACAACAAATAAAGTATATTTTTTATAGATGTACCTAACAGTATATAAAGTGGTTTGAATTTGCACAACTTCACCTTTAAATCAATCCAATAAAGTCAGTAATAATAATCCATTAATAAAATATACATATAATAATATAACAGTGAAGAATTAGCTTTTTTGGCATTACAGTTACTTTGGTACTTTGAGTTTATTTTGCTGACAACACTTCTGTGTTTTTCCTGAGTTTAAAAATACTGAAATCAACCAATTTAATTACATTTTGAAAAATAAATGCATAAATGACTTAAATCACACAAACCTCATACTAGCAGCTAATACATGAAATGCTGCACAGTGTGACATGATTCATCATTATCTGTAATTGATGTAATGCGTCACGTCTTTGCGTTGTCACGCGCGGGATGCACGATGTTCCAAAATGTTTCCTCTGCATCATACTTTACAGTAAGCATAAATAAAGTTTGCTTGCATTTGCAGAAAGCAGACTGCGTCTTCAGCAGCTGATGTGTGACTGGATCATGTTGCTCAAGCAGAGCGACACATGACAATTGGTTGACTGAGCGCTTCCTGTACGAGGATGCATGTCTGGTCAGTAGGACTGGCAGAACGTAAATGTGCAAAAGGTTTGTCAGCAAAATGTATTTTTATGTCAAATTACTCAATGTAATAGAATTATTCGGTCAGTTTCACCGATGCATTCATCTTTAAACAGCAGATTTATGTTGCTGCCGGTTGAGGTGGAGCAAATCTTATGACCTGGGTTTATTTTTACAATTAAAACAAAACATTTTGTCGTCAAATTGTACTTTTTGTATATAAATCTGAACATCAAATTAACCATGGCTGTCAGATCAATTTAGAATGTTTTCCTCTGAAATGTTTTGAAGTCAGAGTACAAATTATTATAAGATGGACTGAAGTAGAAATACTTTACAATTGTGCAGTACTTGAGTAAATAGTTACTTCACACCAATGGTTGTCATGTTAAGTAAGTTTTTAAATACTGAGTCAAAGCCGGTAAATATGAAACCAGATGCAGCATGTTAGCTTAGCTTAGCATAAAGACTGGAAACAGGGGGAAACAGCTAGCCTGGCTTTGTCCAAATGGTTATCTGTTGATTGTAATCTGTAACTTGGCTGGTGGTGAACTTTGTAACATTTATACATTCTTTAGATTAGGACGCTGCGGTTGTCAGGCGCTGGTCTGACACAAAGATTAACAGGCCTGAACTGATGAACGCGTCTACAAGGTCACTGTTGTCGTTTTTTTTTCTATTATTGATCCCGGAATGTATTTGATGACGACGCTAAATAAGTGAAGAATAATCTTTGAAAGTCAATTTACAAAACAACATGGACGATAAGGAGTTAAAAGGACTGCTAATACTAACACAAGCTATTGATAGCGCCTCCCAGCTACAACCTAAAAATGATGACATGTATCAGTAATAATAACTAGTATTGTGATATATATAAACTTCAAACTATTAGCTGGAATTTGTTAGCCTCAGCTGTAGGCCTACCTTAGCTAACATAAGCTAATTCAGTTAAAGGCACTGCTTATGCTAATATAAGCTACTGTTAGCATCTCGCCCAGCTATATCATTAAAATGCTGCTTAAATGTTAATGCATCAGTTAGCCGTTAGCATGTTAACATTGCTCTCCTAAATACATCAATGCAACTTTGTGTTGTGCCATTTTGTATTTTAGGGTTCTAATGTCAGCTAATATCTAGGAACATAACGCTAGCATGTTAGCAACATAACTAAGTTGTGTAAAATTAGCCTGTTAATGTGCAAATATTATTATTAGTATTCACAGTACTAAGGAAGTATATCTTTAGGTTTCCAGTAAAAATCCTTCCTGTATTACCAGTAAGCTTCCTTATGTTGACAAGAATGAAACTCAACCTGTTTTCTATTTCTAAGAATAGTTTGCATCCCTCATGACATAACAGATGTTTAATCACAGGTACAAATGTATTTATGGTGTGTACTCTACATGTACTTTTACGTTTTTGGTGAAGTCTGCTTGTTGACAGTTGTGTGCATGCACCAAAGTGGCTTTATCTACATATTTCTTATCATTTCCACAATATCTTCAGTATTTACTGTACGCCTGGACTGCTGTTTGTGTTTGAGGGCAGAACTGATTCCAGGGAAACAGTTTGAAAATGAGGCCTCGTCTTGAAATTGTGATTAAAATGTGAGTTGTCGCAGTTAAGACGCATTTCCAGAGGATTTAGGAGAAACAATCAATGTTGTTTTCAGAGGTTAGTAGAGGTTAATGTCTTCATTTGATTTTGATATGTAAATTTCAGAATTTATGTACTTATTTAAGTTGATAACGCATCAAAACTTTATTACAAACAGCTAGAAACCACATTACAAAGTTTTAAATTAACCCCAGATCACTTTGAAGGTGTTTGAAGTTTGCAAACATATACTGTATATTTAAATCATGCTTCAAAAACAAAGACAAGAAATCATCAAATCTATTTTTAAATCCTGTTTTGCAAAATAAGCAGGACAGATTCAGATACACGTGACTTTTAAACGTCACACACTCTGCTCCCTTTATCTCTCTGAGCCTGTTCAAATATTTTTCAATGACAGTCGACGGCGTAAGCTGTCGGCAAGTTGAGACAAACCCCCGAGTCATGAGAGTGCGTGGGTGGAGGTGCAGCTCCACAATGAACCCAGAGACGTGTGAATAACAGCCTGGAATCTCGTCTGTCCCCGATTCACCAGAGCCATTTAAAGTCACACGCAGCGAGGACGTCCTTTAAACTAATACATCTTCTGATCTTGGTTGAGTTTGTTAAGTAACAAAAGTGCTTTACAGTCAAACAATTCTTTCTCTTTAATGTTAGATTCATGAATCTCAAGCGTAAACACACTCATTTCATAGTAAACTCTTGTTAATTTCAACCCAAATTACAATTGCAAATTCACTTTATGTAAACAATTATAAAACAAGATAAATCAAGGGATTCAAATCTTTATTTGAGGGCCAGAGTATTTTTTTCTTAAATGTGTAAAAAAAAAAAAAGTGTTGGACTGACTACAGAAAATCCTGTTCAAAGATAATTACACTAATTTGTAAAAAAAAAATATACAAAAACAAATACCATAAATCGCACATGAAACAGCCTCATCGGCTCGTTTACAGTGAAATAAAATAAATAAAACCCCAACCGAAGAATCAATACCTGATACTGTAAACTGCTGGAACGTTGGAACGTTTTCTATTCAATACACTGAATAGATATTAGATAAGATGATGAAGACCACATCTAATAAAATGTTATCAGTGCAACAAGAAAACAGGATGTTTGTCTGTCATAAAGAGAATAAAGGAGGAGGAAGTGATTTATCTATTAATCTCCATTCTGTCTGTAATGAACACCGGCCTCTTCCTGTTTTGTAATGTAAAGCAAGTTCTCAGCATTTCTGGTCTTCTGACTTGCAAACCTTTGTCACCAGTTGCTTATATCCATCCTTTCTCCTCCTTGTTTTATTTGGCTTTAACATTTAAATAGCAAATATCAGATGAAAACAGGTAGAAATATCTTTTTGTAACGTCAACAAAGATCTGTAACCCTCACTTTAATAATAACCGATAGTTACTATTTTCTACAACGTTACCTCAGGATTCTAACTGTTTGTCTTCAATTATGAGAGAGACGATGACATTAGGTAAAGAATTTATTATAAAATGTATTACACTATAAAGTGTCAGAAGTACTAAGGACATGGCATTCCAAGACATGCTAAAAGAACGTAACATAAATAGCAACAAAAAAGAAGACAACGTGTGCAATGTGGCGATGGGACCGGAGCCTCCGACGGGGAAATATTGTAGATTACAGAGTTCGTCTTTCCTCATCAGACAGACATTTTTAAATCCACTTGTTTTTTGGTCAGAACCATCCGGAAAAAAAGAGAAAGAAAAGACACCAAACGGAGACAAAGTTGATAATAATATAGTGATTCCCAGCTTTTACAAAAACATAATATTCACTTCCCTTTCTGAAACATCACTTCTCAGCTCGTATACTGTACAAGGCAATAATAATAATAATAATAATAATAATAATAATAATAAGAGGAATGAACGAGTGTGTTTTAGGCACACAGCATTGGCAAACATCAACAAAAGCTTCTGTAAAAATAAAATAAAACGGTGTTTCTGACCAGTTTGGGACATTTAATTCCATCACTTTTGTACACATGTTGAGCGTTTTATCACCGTATCTTTGATTTGTTTTTTTTAATATATTCTTAGGAGAGATGTGTAGTACATTCATTTTCATTGGAGTCAACATATTTGGGGCCGACAGAGAGAACAAGAGGAGGAAGTGGAGGAAACAGGCCTCGAGTATGTACATCGTGTGGATTGGCAAGTTCAGGCGGAGACAAAAAGAGAAGAACAGTATTTGAAATAGCATTTAAAGTTGTATCTCTGCCGACAGACGGAAACAGGAAATACTGCACTCTGGCACATCTTCTTTTTATCAAACTGCGACACTGCGTCCTGAAAAAAAGGTCCACAAAGTGTAACTTTTTAGGATTGAAAGACACTTTTTCCCCAAACAACACGTGAAAAAGAAAAGAGCATTTTCTTTCCTGATCTCTCACATTATAAAACACCAGCTTTCACAACTGCAGCTCTAACTTCATGCCGTCTTTTTTCCTTTTGCTCTTTTTTTGCCGAGCTGCAGCTTCGCGATATAAAAAGACAAAAGTGAAAGGAGATGTGAAGCCGACAGCGATACCGAGAGAAGCTTGAATTTAGCTCGACGGACGCGGCGTCGATGCTGCTGTGGACGGGAACTTCATTGATGACGTCACTAACGCAGGAAACCTGTCGAGCAGGCATTTTAAAAAAGCAGCAGTGTCAGGTGTGTTTACTGAATATAATAAAGTACCACTTTCTATTCAAAGCAAAGGAAGCTCAGAGGCATCAGTGACCTCTTGTCTGTGTGTGTGACAGTAAATACAGTCTGGTGCTGGAAGGACCAACATCCTCCTATAAGACACTGTGCTATTGGGGGGAATGACTAACACGGCTAAAGGTCCCGTTGTGTGAACTGAAAATGAGTAAATATGTTTCTAAATGAAAAGATTATAGTTACACTTTATTTTTAAAGGTCCCATAGTTATAGTTAAGGAACTGATGCGTTACTGTAAACTCTTCAAACCTGGAAAGGACCATCTCTGACTCAAGGTGTTGATTATAGGAAGAACAATGCAGACTCGAGGTGTTTCCTCCTGAGCTGGCTCTCAATGTTAAAGAGACAATATTAAGCAAGTAAGAAAAGTCAGTTTTGAGACTTTTTGCTAACTGGCTGTTTGATTCATGTCTGAAGCTGCATTTTCTTGAAAGTATAACAATAGTTTACTTCATGGATTCCTTGTTTACTAGCTGAACATTTTGATAAGGAGAAGTCATTTCTAAAGCAAACATTCCCAAAACAAATCTCCGGTTCTCACTTTGAAAATGTAATATTTGCTGTTTTTAAAACGATCTCCTACGGTAGTAATCTTTAGGTTTTTTTATGTATTAGTGCGGCTTTAATTCCAAACATAACGTACTTGCTAGAGATGCTTTTAGTCAGAGCACAGCAGGAGAGCTTCCTTCCACATAATACTTGATTATTTTTTCAGCAGGTTTTTCAAGGAAATTCCAACAACAACAACCAACCGTCTCGTGTCTTTGTCTCGCTATAGTGAACACCACATACATTACACGGTTCTTCCAGGAGCCTCTTAGGAAATTACGGGACTCGTAAAAATAAAGTGTCGCCAAAAATGAATCCCTACTGAAGACATTTCTGTAATACTTAAAGAAGATCATCACCATTTAAACATGAAGGATGTTGTTTCCCTCACAGCGCGTCACGCCGACTCCAACGAGACGTTTCATCTCCTGCAGCGACTCAAACGCCGAACAGAAAGCAGCAGAAACGTGATCTCAGCTTTCTGTTCCACTAAAATCTAATCACAACGTAAGCCGAGCTTGGTTTTCCTTCCTTCATTAACCCTTCCCCCCCCGATGGCATTTTCCACTTTAAGACTATAGACTTGATTGAAATTAATTTTCCATTAAGTGTCAACAAGGCACAGTTCTTTGAAATGTTTGGAATATTTGTGCTCTTTAGGGAGGTAGAAGGCCACAAAGGCACTCTGAAAAATGCTGTTCATTTATCAAACGCTACGCTTCAATGGGCCCAAACGTCACATCAGTAAAACAGAAGCAAGGAGGGAGATCATGTTATATGTGACTGTGATGGACGGAGTGAGTCAAGATGGAAAATCCTCAGTTTTCATTTGGATACTTAAAAAAAAAAGGGGTCCAAACATGAGGCTGCCATCTTTGTTAATCATTCCTTCACGTAGAGTTGATGTTTTCTTTGTAGCTTTTCTGTCCCGTTAGCTGTAAGATGTGAGAGCAGAAGTAGGAGGGAAATATAAACTAGCAGCACAACAAGATCGAGAACAGAATAAAAGCACAGGGTTCCTCTTTGGAGCTCAGGACAATCGGCTCTTTCACAACATTCATAGTGGAAGGAAAGGTCGGCTGTACAGGTGTGGCGAGCACAAACACAACATCTGGTTCAACACGCCAACTTAACGAGAGTGATTTAAGGAGCGAGCAGCTGGACGATTGCACTTCATGTTCATTCACACACACACGTCCCGTTTCAGGGGAAACGTCACACGAGACGAAGCGAGGAGAGACAGCCGAACCCCCCGTGCAGTTCAGCGGGATATGACGGAGCTGATGGAGTTGTACGACGTGCCGCCGTTGCAGGCGGGGGGGTAGCCGTTGGCGGCCCCGACCACCGCCTCCATGTTGACCCTGAAAACGGGCGACGCTTTGAGCAGGAAGTCGGCGGCGTCTCGGCGGCCGAGCTCCCTCAGCTTGGCCATCAGCACGCCCACGGTGCTGTCCGCTCGCCCGCTCCACGCCTGCAGCAGCGCCGCGGTCGGGCTGGGCTGCTGCGGCGCGGCGGCCCGCCGGGAGTCCGGGTCCGAGTCCAGCTCGGGGGCGCCGTTCGGAGTCCCGCTGCTGTGTTTGGCCACCAAGTCCGTGAGGCCGAGGTTCATGGCCAGCAGGCACCAGTCTTTGCCCAGAGCGTCGGGAGGGTCCAGCATGCGGCAGAGCTTCCTGCGAGCCAACAGCGGGACGTCCGATATGTGGATGTCCGTTCCCAGAGTCCCCTGCTGGTAAACCTCAGCGCAGCCGAAGGTCAGAATGCTGCTGAAGCTCTCTCGGTAGCCGCCCATGGTGTTAGTGAGCGAGGACTCCCGCTGGACTTGCGCACGGAAGAAATCTTTGGGTTGGTAGACCATGATGGGGGTGTGGTGCTCCCGCAGCTGCTGAGGACTCAGGTAGTATTTGGCTGTGAGCAGTCCGGGCAGCGTGGAGGCCAGCAGGTTCTCCGTGATGCTACAGGCGGTGTCCAACAGGGCGTAGCACTTGGCCCGCTCCGAGTCGTGCCCGCGGACCCGGATCTCCACCCCCTGGCCGTGGTTGACCAGCAGGATCATGGCCTCCGCTCCTCCCTGGCTCACCTTGGCTCCGTTGCTCCACAGGTGGATGTCTCCGTCGAAGTCCTCCCCGCCCTCCTCCTCGGGCTTCTGCTGGTGGCTCCAGCGACACAGGTTCACCTGCAGCTTGTGAAACAGGCCACAGGGGAAGGGGGTCAGGTGCTCCGCGGGGACGAGTCGCACGCCGCCGTAGAGCAGCGAGTCCTCCTCCTCCTCCTCGGTCCAGGAGCGGTTGAGGCCGTTGGTCTTGATGAGGGCGGGGATGTCCACCATGGAGGGGTTGGTGGCGTCGCGGGCGCAGACGTCCATGGCGTCCAGGATCTGCAGCAGCTCGTCCACGTCGCTCTCGGGAGCCAGAGCCTGCACCTCCTCCAGCCTGTAGCGCCCCCTGTAGTGGTGGATGGCCTTGGGCGTCTCCACAGAGAGCAGCTTGCCGAGGACGTTGCTGCAGAGCCAGCGAGGCTCCAGCAGGACGACGTCCTGCACCGTCTCACTCTGCATGATGTTGATCTGTGGGAGGAAAGAGGGAGAGAGGGAAGAGAGTAGAATATAAGTCAGAAAACGTGTAAGGAGAGTAACCAGTTCAATGTGGTGAAACATATTGACAAAGACATGAAATAAAGTAATAAACTGCTTTGATAGAGACATAGGACGTCCAGTGATACGAGTCATTCGGGTAAATAAATAGAGAAACTGAGTAATTGAGAGGAATTCTGAGTAATTATTTACAGCTGACAACAAAGGTCTTGAAGGGCTTTAATGTTCCCATTGCTTTGGGCTGGGGGCGTGGCCAAGCATAGGATAAGGGTTAGAAAGGAACAAACAGCGCCCCCTGGTGGTCGTCTGAAGAACTTAAGATCAGCTGCTGTGGACCAGCTGTGATTGGTTTATTATTGATTTATTATTACCAAAGCAAAACATTGTACAATAATATAATAACTTGTTTTATTTTGTCTCATGTGTGAGCTTTAACATGTGGGAATCTCTTCTGAAGCTGTTAGACAGACACACACACACACACACACACACACACACACACCTCCCCCATGCTGTGCAGCTGCAGGGCCAGAGTGCGCAGGTGGTCCTGGCTGACCAGAGGGTTGATCTGCTCCTGGACGTCGCTCACAAACTGCTGCCACGACGTCAGCTGGTTGGGTCCGCTCAGCTTCCTCCAGGTCGGCAGCGTCGCCAGCAAACGCTCCGACAGCAGCGTCATGGGACTACACCTCTGGAGGAGGAGGAGGGGGTTAATACCTGGATTCACTGCTGGAGATCATTTCTTAAGATATTAACTGACGAATGAAGAATTAAAATCACATTTAGTCGCTTGAATTCAGTATCTTCTCTTAAAAAGAATCATGAAACATTTATTTTCTATAATCTGATACAAGAAGGAAGAAGACAGTGTTTAGCTCCGTCAGACTTACTATGAAGTCATAAATTGTGTCATCAGGATAAAGACGTACTGAGAGAAAACAGGCGAGGGTGTGTGTGTGTGTGTGTGTGTGTGTGTGTGTGTGTGTGTGTGTGTGTGTGTGTGTGTGTGTGTGTGTGTGTGTGTGTGTGTCTGCTCACAGAGATGATGTCGGCTCGAAGCTCCTGCAGGTGACTCCTCAGCAGCTTCATGTCTTTGGAGTTCGAGGCTCCGGCATCCGTCACAAACAATTTGTCACAGATCTGCAGGTCGACCCCAAACCTGAAAACAAAACAAAAATAAAAAAACATGAATAAAATAAGATCTGTGAAGAGGAGCACCGAGAAATAACGAAGGAGCATCTGTAAAGGAACAGTCGACAGCTACGTCTGACATTTTGATTCAATTCATGGTATTTAAGTATAACGTCGTCTTTTGTTTTCCATAGCAGCGATTGCTGAGGCTCATGGGTAATGTAGTAATTACAGCTATCTGCCTTAAGTCAGTTTATTACAGGACCACAGGACTCTGCATTGCCAGATCTAGTTAATAAAATAAACAACAACAACTGTCCCTCTCTTGCGTGCTCCGGTTTGAGTCCCAACCTGTTCCTGACTTCCTTGAGCAGCGCTTTCTCCTTGTCGTAGGTGAACTCTCCAGAGAAAGCTCTCGGGACGTCGGCGAGGTCGGCGTGCGTCGCCACCAGGACGACCTCGAGGGGCTGCTGGACCCGACCTCCGAAGGCTGCAGGAAGACAGAAAAACAAAACACACACAGTTCAGTATTTACACTTACAATTCAGAAAAAGATATTTTGAAAAGACACATTTTCTCATCGGTGATTTATTACCGAGATTCAAGACATTGACTGAATACTTGCTCCAATGATTTTTGACAATCAGGATACATTCTAACATTCGATCCACTGATGTTCAGTCAGTGCTCGGCGTCCTCACCGATGTTGTCCTGCGGCAGGTTGAGGGCCTTCAGCAGGTTCAGCCAGTAGGTGATGTGACCCAGCTGGGTCTCGTACGGCTCCTCCAGGCTGAACAGGACCAGGTGGATCGCCGTGGCGTCGTTGGCCGCAAAGTAGTCGTAGGAGCAGTAGTAGACCGGGTTCCCCGAAAACTCCCACACGCTGAACTCGCCCACACCTGCAGAGAGGGGAAATGAAGCGGCACGTGAAGCGTCTCCGGCAGAGGGTTCAGTCAAGGTTCCCGGTTGTGGTGAAACGTTCTTATTAAGCGGGGCTCTGGGTCTCACCGTGGATGTTCCCGTGCTGGATGTCGATGGCCTTGGTGGCCTGGTCGTCGGCCGTGGACAGAGCGTTGCTGACGGGGGAGAAGACCTCCAGGACTCCTTTGGTCAGACTGGGCTCAAACATCATGCTGCGACTCCGCACGCTCACGTTCTCACAGCCGGGGTACAGGTTGGAGATGCTCACCGACACTAAAACACAAGAGGGGGAGACTCGTGATGAGACCGTCGATCGGTGCGGACCTCTCCATAGTATTAGCCTTTCATTAAGAAGACGTTTTCCATCAGAAGGACGCACATTTCAACGTAGATTCAACATATTTTTTAATTTGTTTTTAAATAAAAATTCTACAAAAGTGTGAATAAATATTATTCACAGTATTTCTTTTGTTTTTACATCTGTTGTTTCAGTGCATTACATGTGTGCCTCCATGTCTAAACACTCTTTGAGGCATTTACTATGTGAAATATAAAATAATATTTAAAATCTGTAAAGAATAAGCTACTGAACGTTTTCTCCCAGACGACCAGAGCTCTGCTATATAACATACAACACGCTATATTAAACATAGTGAATCTCAATTGTACTTGTGTGTTTATAAACACGTGACTGTTGAAATATTCTAGAAGAAGATTATCCGTTCAAAGATAAAGCTGAGCTCAAGTCTTCATGATTTCTACTCTCAGATCTGAATCCACAGTTTTAGTTTTCACTGCTTTTTAACTGCACACTTTCAAACACACGGTGGTGCTATTCTATGACTAATAAAGCACCAATGCAGACGTCACTGTTTGGATTTCCTTCACATCGAGTAGGACCACACCTACAGCTTGTTTACTTTGGTTGAAAAATGCATTTTTTGTGTTTTCTTTTAGGTCCATACGGCCTCATTTGGACACAATCAGGGCTGTAAACAAACGTTACATGAATGCAATCTCTCTGGCAGTGAAATGAGTTCTGAGCGTGAAGAATCGCTGGCGATCCGATGTTGAAATCCATCTGATAAAACCCCTGTGTGTGTGTTGTGGATGTACTAACACACAGAATCAAAAGAGAACACATGCTGGAGAGTTTAAAGGCTGCTTGGTGTGAATGCACCCTGAGACAAAACTACTACTAAAGTGAGATGAAGTTACAGGTCTCGATAAACGACATTCTGCTGTTGTTTGTTGTTGTTGACCAGTTCTGCAGTGCAGCATCGCTGCCGGTGGGATCCTCAAGTGTGATTCATGCAAAAACACTGGAAAACAACATCTGTAAAGCATTAAACGTCAGCTGAAGTCGAGGCCTCTCACTTGTTGTTTGCATGAAAAACGGACTTGATGCCACATCGGTCTGTGTCGGCACCTCTTCATCACAAGAAAGGGAGATTTAGAAGAAGCTCAAGCTGTCTTCACAACCTCTTGAACAGAAGAAGAGCAGTCCATCTCAATTAACCGACGCATGAACAACCTGAGTGGACAGAAATCGATGCAGAGTGCAGAATTCTCTCTGGTGTCCTGATGAGTTTTGTGGCATCATAAAGCAACGAATATTGACACAAGACGGAGGTAAATATGCGTTTAACGAGCCGTCATGAGACTGACGCATGTTCTGAAAAGAAAGACGAATGGACATCATGACGTCCGCTCTACCTCTTCGTGCTTCGCTGTGGACTCGTGTCACGTATCGCTGCAGATATAAAACAGACTCAATAGAGGCCGTGCAGCCAGAATAGAAAGAACAAAAAAAAGAGAAAAGAAGCTCTTTCAGCCCCTCTTGCAGCTCTGACGGAGGCTGCAGATTTCCACCGATAGCATAGAAGAGGACGGGATCGGTGACACTACACGGCTCACGTAAGCGACCGTTATCGTAGCGAGCGTCACGTCTGTCTGGGAGGTAAAAGGCTCCGAGCGCCGCAGAATGGAGCAGTTAAAGGAAACACAACGGCATGTGTGTGTGTGTGTGTGTGTGTGTGTGTGTGTGTGTGTGTGTGTGTGTGTGTGTGTGTGTGTGTGTGTGTGTGTGTGTGTGTGTGTGTGTGTGTGTGTGTGTGTGTGTGTGTGTGTGTGTGTGTGTGTGTGTGTGTGTGTGTGTGTGTGTGTGTGCTCCAGTCAGGGTGACTGCAGCAATGGGGTTAATACTGGGCTAGCTGCCCGAGTCACCCGGGGAGAGACGTCGGGGTGTAAATCACAAGATTCATCGTGATACGATTTGAAACCTGTTCTTTGGACGACGATACGATATTTGCTGATGTCACAAAGTCAAATTCCTTTCACTTCAGGCCCCTGAATTGAAATAATGAGACGGTATCATCCGTGTAATTAAAGGTGCGAGGTACAGCTGCTGTCAAGTCTGCCTCTTTGTTAGTAGAAGAATGAGAACGGGTGTTTTCTATGTTTTGCTTTCAGCTCATTCATCTCAGGGTCAAACGTGTGAACGGCTGAGGGAGGCGTGTTATCGTCATGTATTCAACCACACGTCTCATACTCTCAGGAGGAGTCACCGAAGTCAGAAATTCTACTAAACTGGAAGTCAAACAGCAGATAATTCCTGTCAATACTGTAAAAACTATCATTTTGTTCTGCTGCAAACGTTTTAAAACGTAACCGCTCATGAAGTCGACTGAATAAAGAACAAAAGAACCTCTGAAAACATCAATCTCTGGATTTACTGCACAAGTTAATCTAACGTTTTCAGGCTGGAGTTGGGCCAAAATTAACGACTTTTCTTACTTTTTCTTTTCACATTTGCATGTATTAGGCCTTTATAAATAATGTTTAACATCAATGAGAAGATCTGGTTCTAAAATGAATGCTGCAGTTACAGGACTTCTTCAGACATCTTATTTTATCTAAATAATGCATTCTTTGGATTAATCACAAACATCTTTCTGGTTTTGTCCAAGTACAACATGCACTACATGCTTGTGTTTCGTATATCAATTAGAGTCGACCGTTGTTCAGAATATCTGCTTCCTGTCATGATGATGAAGGACGGGCGTTTGAAAAGGGGAACGCTGCCGTTATGCACCGAATGAATTATTCTGGCCTGTTTCTCTGGTCCTCGGCAGGTGAAAAGCTTAATCTCGGCTTCAGCGGAGCCGTCTTGTCACCTACCGGCGGGTTTGGAGTTGACGGGGGAGTTCGGGTGGCGGGTGGTGCTGGACATGCGTGTCCTCTTCCTCCTGAAGAGGCTGCGCAGGATGCCGCACTTCAGGGACTCCAGCAGGGAGCTCTTCCCGGCTCCCGAGTGTCCGAACAGCTTCAGCTTGATCCGGGGCTGGACGGTCTGAGTGGGCCGCAGCTGCTGGATGTAGCTCAGTTTGTGGTTGTCCTGAGGAACCGCAAAAGGAAAACACCACCGAGGAAGAAAAGGGATTCATTAAAAAAACCTACTGTGAGCTCAGGTCACATTGAGATGCACGTTCATCACGTGAAGGAGGACAGACCATCTGTAAATGTTCTAACACACCAGACATACACTATACAGACATAGTCGCTCTTGCCAAAAAACCTTGCATTTCATATTTTTACTCATATCAAACAACAACAACAACAACAACAGTGAGCAAACAGCTGTGTGGAGAGAGAGCGTTTGTGGGGAAATACTTTGAGTTTCCATCTTAGAAAATCTAAATCTCCACTGATGAAGAAAAGAACAAATAGAAGAGAATAGAGACAAATAAAGGTATAGATTTCATTATTAGCATTATTCAGGTTTGTTTTGCATTCCATGTATTATATTTAATTTATTTTATTGTATCACTATTTATGTTTTTCCCCATCTTATTTTCCTTGTTTTTATGTTGATTCTGTGTCTATTTTCCCTTATTGTAAAGCACGTTGTGCTGCATTTCTTGCACGAAAAGCTGCTGTATAAATAAAGTTTGTTTTAATCGTTATTATCATTATATTACTACTTTGCAGGCAAATTCACTTTTCCTCCGTGCACCACGAGCAGATCACTAGTGTGTAGATGGCCGTTTGAATCAAACCGTCACAGGAAGCATGAACACAGGAAGCACAGACTGAAGTTTGTGTGTGTTGAGGCACAGAGGAGCAACAACAACACCAGCAAGTCACATGTTGAGTGTCTGATGTTGTTTCTAGTTTGCTGATGAGTGAATGAACCCTAACCCCTTCACATAAACACACATGAAGGGAACAATGTTTAAATAAATCAGAATCTGTCCGTTATTTGTCACATGGCTGAAAAGGACCTTAATAGATGTTAAGTGTAAATCATCCTCACGGTGAATTATCTTTATATTTTGGTATTCAAATGAATCTGTTTGAGCTCATTATCTGGATCAAGGTTATATCTCACGTTTATATTAAACACTGTTCACTCAGATATATAAACAACAGCTTTGTTAACATGAGACACATGCTGAACGGACCGATAGATGAGTCACGGATCAGAAGTGGCTTCAGATGCTGTGAGTGGTTGCGTGGGGGATGAAAGGCCCTCCCTCCTCCCACCTGGGTCATGTGAACACATTCAATAAATAAAGTTTCTAATTCCAATAAGTGGGAGAATACAACTCATCAAGGTTCTTTCTCTTTGAAAGCTTAAAGAGCTGCTCTGTGTGTGTGTTTTCTCCTCTCTGGGTTCCTGGGAAGTCAGAAGCTGGCATCAACGTGCCAAAAGAGTCTTAAATTAGCTCAGCATATGCAGAGGATGAGTGTTTTCACAGTTGCTGCTGTCACGTTTTCACGCTCTGCACTGAATCTCAGCAGGTGTTCTGAAAAAAAGAAATGGATTGGAGGAGACGTTTGGTAACGTTGAGCTTTTGGACGTTATAACGCTGCACGGCTCTGGATCGGACGGTTTAGACGAGCTGAATGTGATGCAACTAGAAGGTTTGAGTCCTGTCACGTTGGAAGAGAGACACTGAAGACCAACCGGTTCATTCGATACGCTTTAAGTCAAAAGGCTGAACAGGAAAACATCCAGAAGCATCATACACAGATAAAGATACCGTATCCTTTTATAGCCTGTTCTACCTGCTGCCACACAAAACGTCTAAAAATGGAGGGATGCTAAAAATCCGACACCTTCCTGCTGCAGACGCGTCTTCTCCACACCTCCGCACTGAAATAAGCCGAGTGTGACGAGTGTTCGTGAATCACGACTTTTCTTTCTGGTTTGAAGAACATAAAACGTATAATTGATCGGCTTCGGTGCGTCGTATTCTTTTTACCTTTTTAAGCTTTCCCAACAAGGAAACGATGAGTTCGTGCTGATCGGTGTGGGCCAGATCCTCCGCTGACTTTCCATCCTGAGAGGGAGAACAAAGAGAGAAAAAGGGGGATGAACACATGCAAACAAGTCTTACATTTAGTTTGTTCAAGTGTTTCTAATACACATCTTGTGTTGACGTTTCATTTAGGAAGCCGGATATCTCAGATTTTTATTCTTTTTAGAACAAGGAAACGAGCTGCTCCTGGAAACATACAGTCAATAACATCAGAAACATCTGGAACACTTTCTGTGATGCCCAATGACTATAATGCACTATTATTTGTTATAATCTGCTTATAGCGCTGTTATAATGCATTTTAATGTGATTATAACTTACTGTAAGCTTTAAGTAGAGTAAAAAAATTAATGTTATGTTTTCTTTGTTGTTCTCGCATATATTTAATTCTTTTTTTTTGTATTTGAACGCTGCGTTTAATCACATCACAGCAGTTCTTTGTGATGCCCGGTTGTTTTTACACACATTTAAAAAAAGGTTTTCAGCCGATTTAGCGCTCTACACTTCTATAACGTGTTGGACTCGGGATGTTTTTGTTGTTTTAAAAGATCAAAATTGATGCAGCAGAACCAGATTCATCATCTTTATATTCCACGCACTGTTCTTCCTTGTCAAAACTTAAAAGCCCACATTACCCACAATGCCTTTCAACCGCCACAGTCGCAGATTCACGTGTGCTATGCTAGAAGCAGTAGCCTCACGCAGAGCTACAGACATCTCACTTCTCAATAACTCCACACCCACGTTGTTTTTTTTTTCATTTTAAAATTAGTGGTTTTTAGCCCCAACCGACACTGACTCAAGTGACATCATCTGAGGCGAATTTATCAGACTTCACACAGATCGCTTCACTACTTGCGATGCTCCCCGAATACCTAAAAACAGACTCAAAGAAGTTGAATCGTTTCCCCTTTAAGCACCGAACACACACACACACACACACACACACACACACACACACACACACACACACACACACACACACACACACACACCAGTCCTCGACACATGTGTAAAGCGTCTCTCAGTAACGCAGCCATCTGTCAGCGTCCGGCTCTGGCTGCTGCTCCACAGGGAGGAGCTGCATCGACAGCCTGAAACACCCACACAGAGCTTCCTGTTTCTGCAGACCGTTACGCCAAAAGACGTTCAACTGTGTTTGTTGTGAAAAGATACGGAGTCTTTAATCTAGAACAAACAAACCAACAATACTCTACTAAAGACATGTTCTCTCTTTATTCTCTTGCAGGTTTAAAGCGTTCTCTGATCAGGTCACATCATGAACAGCAACCTTTAAGCCGTTCAGGTTCAGCTAAATGTCAGAACTGTAAGTTAATGACTAAAAATGACCACTTAAGTGTGATTCACACGTGAGCGAATTCCCGGGACTCGCTCCTACAGACGGCAGCAGCGTTTACGACTACAAACTATCGCTGCTTGGCAACTGGGCAGATGATGCGAGCGGCTGGCGTTTTGTTGGCCACACGACTAATATTAGAGCGATGGATCATCTGTAGTGTCTCTTCAGAGGAACGATGACGGGGAACACAGGATGAAATACAACAGAGCCAACGATAAAGATGGAGCCCTGAGCTCGCTGTCCCGCCGCTCCGCAACAAACCGCTGGACGATGAATTATACATCTCAATATGCGCTTTCAAGATTAAACATGCATAGCACGTCGGCCGTCGTACAATATTAACAGCTAGAGGATGCAGAGAGAGGACAGGACATCTGGCAGCGGAGCCTTCCTAGAACCGATTGTCTGAATTAAAGCAGAGCGAAATAATAATCCTAAACTCAATGAAGTGACAAAGAATTCAACTTTAAGATTGCAGAGAGAAGCTTATAACAAAGAGTACTCTGTTGACCAGATGTTCACTACACAGTGTGCAAAGTACATTTAGAGGACAGATGATGTTACAGGTGAAGAATTAATGTCAGTAAGACTTCAAACAAGCCTTCAGGTGGTTCACGGGTTTAAATCTAATAAGACTGTATTGATCCCGGGAGGGCAAATTCACAATAGATTAATATAATAATCTGATCTGAACTCAATGCACGGCTGCAACTGACCATTACTTTCATTAACCTGATGAATATTTTCTCGATTAATCGTTTTTGTCTATAAAATGTAAGAAAAAAGGGAAAAATCTCCTCAAATCCATGTCAACGTATTCAAATGTGGTGTTTTTCTACCTCACTGCACGTTAGAACGTGTGTTTTAATTGTGAGCCTACAAGAGAGATTAAACTTTTGTTTATTTGGTTGGAAATATAACGACACGTACCAACAAGTGGAGAGGAAGCGCCGAGCGTTAAATATATACGTTCTGAATAATTTATTCCTGAAAGTAATTTTGGTTTTTGCTTTAGTTTACCGCTCCGTCATTTCTTAATTGTTACCTAAAGATTTCCTGGAAATAACTCTGTAATTTGGTACTAATTATAAGGGAAGAAAGAACTCTGATTAATGTATTCAAATGTATTTCTCGAGCCGTCTGTTGGAGCTCAGCAGCTCAGCTACACACGGACAAAGTTCAACATGTCTGAAGAATCAACAAATGCTTCCAAACTCAAACAACTGTCTCAGAACGTTGCCTCTTTAACCTGTAATTAGTAGGTTACATATATATTTATTTCAGGTAACCTCTAAGGATTATTAGGCAATAATCCGGAAATAAAACAAGACCATGATTTAAGTCTCATTTTATCTTTTCTTAAGAAACTGTATTTCTTTCTTCTTTCACAGAAATATTGTGAACAAATCAAAATAAGAAGATGATCTGACATCGGTCGCCACGTTTTTATAGAAGACGACGCCAAGAAACGCCCCGACACAGCAAAATAAGAAAATAGTTTATTTAGATAAAATCCTCTTGAATGTATTAGATTTCTTCCATCACGTCAGTCTCACTGACTTTAATTAAGATGCACGTCACACATCTCAGCTCCGTTCAGACATTCAGGAGTTTATTTTCACTCCCAGTGGATATCGCAGACTTTCTAAAGATCTAAAGATACTGAATATTCTTCAGTGTGTCTCTGATGCAATGGTTCAAACAGGTACCACTGATGCACTGTGAGGAACAAAACTGTTTAGTCAAAACTTTGAGGCTACTTGAAGGGAAATCTACAGTGAGCATCGGGGCTCAAGAGGTTAAATCAATTTCAATAAGAAAGAGACGTTTAAAGCTTTAAACCCACAGAATGGCTCAGTATGAGGAGGACAGCTGGAATAATGAATTCCTGCAGATTAAATCCAGTTTGAGTTAAAAAGCCGCCATCAGCCGTCTGCTTTCATTAGGTGTGTGTGTGTGAAGTGAGCAGCAGCTCAAGCAGGAAATGAACAACTCACCAACAACCGTTACCGTGATTTAAACAAACAGAGACGGAGACATTTTCAGTTCGTATAACATACGAGTTATGCAACGTATGTTGTTTTATGCTTTTCATCAACCAGGGCAGGAAGATCTCAGAAGAGACACAATAAAAAAATATGTAATGAATTTAAATGCCACTGGATTTGAAATGTATTTTGACAATTACCCGCAGTGCCGGAGATAAATTCTCCTCACGATGCGTTGAGACAAGAGGTTTAGCGGCTGAATGAAACAGATGTTTAGCGGCTGCCAGTGTAACGTGAAGGGAAGCGACTTACGTTGGCGACGGCGTCGATGTTGGCTCCGGCCAGGCAGAGATGGCGGACCACCTCCAGGCTCCCGTTGTTCGCAGCCAGGTGGAGCGGAGTCCTGCCGTGCTGGACGAAGACACAAAGATACGACAGCATCGTCATGTACAAAACCGCAAAGCCGGGACACGAGAGATGACTCGGCAGAATAAAAAAACAAACAACGTAGAGAGATCCTGCAGCGTGAGACGCGGCTGGGAGGAGAAACAATGTTTAGGCTCCGACGTGGGTCGTAAACGAATATTCAGAGCAATCACAAACTGTTAACGGTGTTTGAGAGCGACGCTGCAGTTTATAGTGAGATAATATTCTAAAGATGGAGATGAAAGAGGCCGTCTATCGTGCCATCCATCAGTGGAACAGCTGCCCCCCTTTACATACATCAATCCTGCAGCAAATCCTCATTCAAATACCATTTATAAATGCATTACTTAAGCAGCTGATCAATAGTCCAGAGTCACGTATAATGACTTGTTCCCTGCCTGGTGACGGCCCTCACCGACTCATTCACAGACTTCATTCATTGACTAATTCATAGATTGATTCTAAGACGTATTCATTTAAGTGGATGTAGAAGGAATCAATGTAGAGAAAACGTCCGCTCCCTTATTACGACACCATTAGGAGGTGAACACGAGTCGACCATCGTGTGACACAAATGTGATGTTGTACAAGTACGTCTCACCACACCGCAAATACCGACACTCCTGTGAAAGTTCTCTGTGCCAGAAGTCAAAAGAAAAGCGTTGGAAAACAATCGATACCCACGACAGAGCGCGCTTGTTTGGAAAGCAGCGTTCCAATCAATTCCCCTTTTGTCACAACTTGAGAAAGCGAGAAGACATTCATCCCGTTTTATTCTGCTGTAAACAGAACAGGAGACATTTTCAATCCCACCCTTCCTCCTCTTCCTCCCCCAGTGTCTGCAAGCTGACAGCGAAGACAAATCCCGGCGTCGACTCAGCGACGTGCGACACGCCGCTTCAGATAATAGTGAAAATAATGAATAAATCAAAAACATCTCCGTCAGTGCCGTGTCTGCTCCCGATGCACATCACTTTCCCTGAACTATTCCGGGGGCAGAAAAAAAACGTTTCTGTACGCGGGAAACAGCTGAGAAGAGCAATCCCATCGCAGAACACATTCAAATAGACGGCGTCAAAATAGAAAGTGGAAAGAAAAAAAGGCAGAAACATGTGAGAAACAAAGCATGATGGGATCTTCAGTCAGATATAAACCAGTTATGTGAGAGCGCCCTTAAAGGACCAGTTCCTGGTTCCTTTACAGGAAATAAAAAGCTGCTTGGTGAGCAGATATCACAATACAGACCAAAATAAAATGCTCACAGATGTTCAAACCCTCAGCTACGACCGCAACAAATACACCGACATCAAATATTTTCACGAGCAAATCCTCAGGCGGCAGGTATTTATACTCACAGAAATCCCTTTAATCCCTTTTAATGTGTTCGCTCTCTTGTTTATTTATCCCTCTACTTGGCCTGTGATGTAGTTTAGCCTGCATGGAGCAGCCGACACTACACAGTCATCAGTATGTGGACGCTGAAGCCCTCAAAACCCCAAATTACCCCCCAAAACTCAGCGAGCGGTCGTAGAGTTCACCGCTAAAGTGCCTGGTGTCAGTGCGGCGGGGCGGCGGTCGGGTCCTCACCTTGTTCGGGACGTCGAGGGCGGCCTTGGCGCTGCAGATCGCCGCGACGACGGGGAGGTTTCCGTCCTTGCAGGCGATGTGCAGCGGCGTGTTGCCATGGCGATCCTGCTGGTCCATGTGGCAGCGGCGCCCGAGGAGGCAGCGGACCACGTCGACCTGACACCGCCGCACGGCCAGGTGCAGCGCCGTGTGGCCGTCCTGGAGGGAGGGAGGAGGGGGGGGGGGAGAGAGAGCGAGAGAGAGAGAGAGCGAGAGACAGATTGAACACATGGTCGGTGGTTCTAAACACATTTGTGTTCAGATGTGATCCACTAATCTCTCTTTCTAATAGAACATTGACAATAAAACTGTGTTCGTGTCTTTGCGTCGTTATTAAAGTTGTGGCGGAGTGAGACACGAACATAAATAATCCGGATCAAGAATCACCTTGTCGGTCGCCTCCACGTCGGCCCCGTGCTCCACCAGGCACTCCACGATGTCCACGAAGCCCCGAGCGGAGGCCGTCAGCAGCGGACTCTCCCCCTCGCGGTTCTTTGCGTCCACGTGGCAGCCGGCCTGGCAGAGCGCCCGGGCCACCGGCGAGTACCCGTGCCACGCGGCGCAGTGCAGCGGGGTCTCCTGCTCCTGGAGATGGAAAACGTAGAAAAATGCAAAAGAATTTAGTATCAACACTAGGGTTATCCTTCTACACGCGTGTGAAGGTGCGCTTACCCGGTCAGACAGGTCCGGGTTGGCTCGGATGCTGCACAGGTAGCTCACCACATCCACGTTGCCGTAGCGGGCCGCCACGTGAAGAGCGGTCTCCCCAGACTGGAGGACACAACAGAGGAGTAACAACAAACAGTAAGATGGATGCAAAGCACAACTTCAAACTAGAAAATGCATTTCCTGCTGAAAATGCGTTGGAATGCTGAAAGCTGAAATGAACTGCTGAAACATTGCTGAAAATAGAAATCCAATTTAAAAAAGAAAATTGCAAAAAGCTTAATAATTCAAAAAGTTTACATTTTAATATTTGAATGGTTTCTGTGGCTTAAAAAATGTCAGTAGCTGAAAGTATGAGGAAGTTGAAGGATTTGAAGGTTGAAGAAGTTTAAGAGGATTTGAAAATATTCTCCATAGACATCCCATTCAAAAAAAAATTTGCAAAAAGCTTAATAATTCAAAAAGTTTAAAGATTAGAAATATTAAAAGTCATAGCACCCCTCTGCTGAAAGAGCTGAACATTTTGATATTTGAACGGTTTCTGTAGCTTAAAAAATGTGGAAGGAGAAGTGTTGCAAAATATGTACGGAAGAAATAGTTGAATAAAGAAACAGGATAACAATAGTTGGAATGCTTCCAACAATGAACCTCTGGCTCTACCTCTAACGTTTGAACGCTTAGGCCTGTAGTCTATTGCGCACACATCTTCTCATAATGTCCTCGCTTGTCATTGTTTGGCTCAGTCAACCGTGATTATCAGCTGTTCTGATCAGCTGGTCTCTTCCATAGCACAGCGACACAATTACATCATCTCGCTGCATCTCTGTCTTTAGTACTTCCATGTTGCCGTCTTCACAGCCTCATCAGTCACCACCAGCGTCTGGACTCATCTTTATCTAAGCGACTCCCGTCTTCACCATCATGTTTATAATAAACAATTATCTTTTTCTTCATCTCACGTGTCTCTTCTGATTGAAACCAGGTAACAGGATGTTTTGGCGTTTTCACAATAATAATAATAATGACATAGTACTTCCGCTGAGTCGGACGTTTTTCCAAAAACCTCCGCTCAAACAAGACTCGATCAGAATCGATCCGTCAGCTTGAACCTTACGGCTGCCAGTCAAGAGAGGAAGCTCGTTAGCAGAGGAGCTGCTTAAGTGAAACGACACCCAGGACGCCGCGTTCCCCTAAAACTAACTTTACAGGTCTATTCAATTAGGAGAACTAGAAAGAAAAGAAAAGATTCACCTTGTTAAAAAGGCCTTTCTCATAAGAGGACGAGGACACACACACACACACACACACCCGTTTGTGATTTTAAAGTTATCGAGTAATAAAGTGAGATGAAACTTTAATGATGCTCGCAGACAGAAGAGGACACGACCGCAGGTAAAAATGATTGAAGAGATTGGAAAAAACAAATGCTTTTGGAATTTTCGTCTGCCTCTGTGATCGAGGCCACACACACACACACACACACACACACACACACATACACACACACACACACACACACCAAGACCTGTTTCTATAGCAACTGCAAATAAGCTGATAAAATGCCAGAGTAACTGGTTTTTGCTCCCCAGGTGCTCACTGTGGTGTGTGTGTGTGTGTGTGTGTGTGTGTGTGTGTGTGTGTGTGTGTGTGTGTGTATCTGGGCATTTCACAAAATCAAAGTAATGCTTCTCGGGAGATTTGATGGGTAGGAGTGTGTGAGTAATTGCTGATAGATAACGCAGTGTGGCGAGTAGTGGGGTGTGTGTGTGTGTGTGTGTGTGTGTGTGTGTGTGTGTGTGTGTGTGTGGATTCACCTTATCTTGGACATCCAGAGGGCATTTCTTTTCATGGAGGAATTTCAGGGTCTCGACGTGGCCGTGTCTCGCTGCGTAGTAGATGGCGTTGGCTCCGCTCTAAAAAAAAAAGGTTCAAGAAGAGAAGAGAACATTCCAGGATTCATCTCTGACCTTTAGGAGAAAAACTCAAGCTCTCCGGGATTGTGTCTGCAGCCAGATGATACGAGCACAGCCTGGACAAAACAGGTTGAACGGCTGTGAGGATGTGCTAGCATCCTGCCTTCCCAGTTAAAGAAGCCCTACTTCCAGGCTGAACCACGACTACAACTACTCATTTTGTTATTTCTTAATTATGAATCACTTAAACATTGGGCCTCGTGTGCTCAAGACTGTGACAGTAATGTTCAAGTTAGTGAGTCTAGTTCATGCAAATAGTTTTTCATACTTGTTTTGTGAAACTTGACATATTGTGAATCTGTTCTGTTGGTACAGATGGATGCTGTTAATTGAAGGATCTATCTCTATATAAAACATGTGGGTTTAGCATATGCTCGTCTCTACAGTACTTTGTGCAGCCGAGTGCAATGAGTTCATGTATTTATAGTGTAAATAGTCGTATTTCAAATGACAGTCTGTCACATTCTTCTGCTCCGACGCCTTTAATTTGCGTCTTTAATTAAAGCTCCACAGCCGGCTGTCAGAGGCGCTCTGATTGGACCGAGCGGACGAGTCCGTACCTTGTCGTGGGCCTGGATCTCGGCACCTTTCCTCATCAGCACCTCGATGATCTGGATGTTGCCACAGCCGCCCGCGATCAGCAGGGGAGGAGTCCCGTGCTGCAACGCACACACACACACACACACACACACACACACAACAGAGTTTTTAAGTTTTCAGTGACCGCCGATGAGTTTGTGTGTCTTTAGCTGAATGCCTCAATCTGACCAATTACACCGTAAGAATATAAGAAAAAGGTTGATTCTCTTCTTTAGGTTCTCTCAAACTGAAGGTGTTAAGGAAACACATTTGGACCGACGGATGAGAGGACTTAGACGGTACTGACGTCTACGGTGTGTTTGAGTGACTACATGGTGATGGAAACAATAAGCAGTGAAAGAAAAGGAGGAAAGAGGACGGAAGAAAATGGAGAGGACGTCCCTGAACTTCAAACTCCTCCTCCTCCTCCTCCTCCTCCTGCCATTACCTCATTCTCCCTCTCCTCTCCTCCTCTACACTTCACTGAGTTTAATGACTTCATGTCCCCCCCATCGCCCCTCAGCTGTCAGCAAACATCAAACAAATCTCCTCCAACGAAACCGCAAACAGAAAACGAGAGAGTTGTTGAGTCTGGATATGAACCTAAACATCTGTTCACTTCATTCTCTTATTAAATGTATGAAACTAGAAAAACCTCCTTTAACTCCACTTCCATTCTGTAACGCTCCTTTCTTTCTCATAATGTATTTAAATAAAAGAAATGATTTCTTTCTGTCCGTTCAGAAGCTGATTTGTTGGCCGTTAATGTGCAGAAACGTGCTTCTGTTTGGGACGATCGTACCCGAGAGACTTTCCTCTCTTTCTCTCTGTTCCTCACGCAGCGATTGAACTTCATGAACGTTTTCCTTACATCTTAGGAAATGTTGCTCAGACAGAACTGTCTCAGGAGAAACACGTTGATCCGGAGACGATGAAAGTTTATGACTT
Source organism: Pholis gunnellus (assembly GCF_910591455.1). NCBI lineage: Eukaryota > Metazoa > Chordata > Actinopteri > Perciformes > Pholidae > Pholis > Pholis gunnellus. The sequence continues at coordinate 26,612,643 of NC_136532.1, forward strand.
TCCTTCATGTAAGTAGAATGAAATCATAAGAGTTTAAATATTTAAAGCTCTGTCTGGAGTTTCCTTTTGTTTCATCCTTCAACGTTCATCCTAAAATGCAGCACAGACTTGCACAATCACAAGGTCACAAGATGTTCTTGTTGACCTTGTGATGTGGAGCTTCCATTCAGTCCCTAAAAGATCGCGTCACATTTGCTTCAGGGTGGAACGTGAGGACGAGCTGACAAATGGTTAAAAAGACTCCGGACCCCGAAGACACGGAGCTGAACGGACGTCTGCGTTTGTGGGAAAGTGGACCGCGCTGAATACGTTTACATTCCTTCAGCTCATCAGGACGTATATTCTAGTTTGGGGCGTTTGAATTTATCAGAGCAATGGAACAGGAGACATTTCACACTAATAATAAATATAAAAACAAAAACAGCAGCTTTAATACTATTCATGTGCGCTGTGTCAGCGTCGGTCACCTTGTTGGGCTGGTTGATGTCGTAACTGTTCAAGGAGCCGAGCAGATGCTGCAGACCGGGCACGTTGTCGTCGTTGATGGCGTGGATGATGGCCTTCATCACAAAGGAGTCTTCCTCATCCTAGACGGGTGGGAAAGATAGTCACTCCTTAACTGTGTCACAGGATGACGATCTAATCCTGTGAACATTAATCCGGAGAATTCTTTCTATCACATGCTCCCCTTCCTTAAGACTCTCTTTCATCTTTTCCCTCACGCATGAAAACACACAGAAACAAACAGGCTTTCCTTTTCTTTTTGCACTTCAAGTTCAAAATCTATCTTTTTTTTTAATGTTCTGTCCGCGACATGTGACCCGAAGACCTTCAGCCGCACAGAAATCGTCTGTGACGCTTTGCTGCACAAAGAGACGAGGACGAGAACGGCAGGGAGGTGAGGAGGAGGAGGAGGAGGAGGAGGAGGAGGAGGAGGAGGAGGAGGAGGAGGAGGAGGAGAAGGAGGAGGAGGAGAGGTTGATGTGGCGTTTGTTCTGCCAAGCGTGACACTCCGGCTACATTCCTCAACAGAACCTCCCCGCTGGGGAAGCCACGACGAAACCACCTCAGAGGAGCTGCAGACAACACAAACGTGTACGAGCAGCAAACCGCCTGCTGGGGATCGTTTACCTTCTGAAAATTGTAATTCACGGCACAGGATGGAGAGGTTTAACCAATCAACCCCTTTACTCTCTCTTTGATGTGTAATAACGGTTCCCACTGTTTTCAGGAGATCGAGACAAAGAAGGTTTGCATCCGGAAAATAAAGATTTGGTCTTTGGTGACAGAAATGTGAGCAGCAATTGTCAGAGAAGGCTGAGGAGACGAGTGCCGGCAGTGGAAATGAGTAACGCTCTTCTGTCCTTCACGCTTATTTTTGAGGTGACTAAACCTTCGGTGCTCGTTACCATGGCAGGCTAACTCTTCAAACAAAGTATTCTTAAGTCTGAGTCATCCATTACTCGGCAAGTTCTTTTGTAGCTCAATAAACTCGTTGATTTGACAGAAAAGTGTGATGACCGGTCATCTCAGTCATTTATCAAGAACAAATGGTTTCAACTCGCTTCTCATTTTGCCTTCACTTCAGCCACGTCTGAAGAGCAACACCAACAAATCTCTGATCTCGTTTTGCGATCACGAATCATCTTCTGCACTTTTGGCAACATGCAAAACGGACATTTGCAACATGAGATTAATTCCTCTCACTTTGACACGTTTCCTTCAGTAAACCAATCGTTTGATTTTCGATCCGGGACTCCTTTGTTTAGAGAGTCTAGTGCCTCTGAGTAGAGAACAAGATCTGGTAACTACAGTATCAATACATTATCCAGCGGACTCATGTAACCTCTTAACATCGAGGTTATCGGGAAAAGAGAACTTTGAATTTAAAGAGATGTATAATTCTCACTCTACACGTTTTACAGATTAAACAATGACCCGGACTAGCGGTTTGTTTTCCTCCGCCAACAAGTCACAGTTAACCTTCATGTGTGTTTCAAAGGTTTATTTGATCCCATCAGACATTCGTGTGAAATTGTCTTAATTAGCACATGAATGATTGAGTTATGGCCAAAAGCGTGTTTTATCTGACCACCAAATTATAAATCTGTTTATTCTCGAGTCCAGGTGGACATTTGGAGAAAATAATTGTGAAATAGTTTCTGGTGCGGAGGCATACAAACGATGAATCAAGAACTAAAACAATCACTAGTTGCAGCCCTACTAATACTCTCCTGATGCGTGACGTTACTCCCATTGCTGCTCAGCTAATAAAGAAACAACACAGATCTATGAGGACGCTTCTACTGCTGCTGCAGGTCTGTTGGTGGACTACAGGGGGCGCTCAGCTCTACCTGCCAGCCCACCTGAGACACCAGGAAGTTGCTGCGCACTAGTCTGATGAGGAAACGGGGCCCGGCCTCGTCAGCCTGCTGGTAAATGATTAAGCCTCTCACCGAGGCTGCTGTGTTTACATCTCACATATAGACACACACACACACACACACACATATAGGGATTCTCTTACTGTGTGTATTACTATGACAAACTCAAACAAGCTGGGTCGTCGTGTACTAAACGAGTTTCCTTCTCATTCCTATAAGCTCACACTGGTTTTTAAGGTTACACACACACACACACACACACACACACACACACACACACTGTGAAATTCCAACAATTCTACAAACGGCTGACCTGTGGCACTGCCGGGGAAACGAGGAACAGATCAATTACACGCAGGAGCTCAAGAGGAGTTAGAAATACCAGAGCTGTAACCGAGAGCTCGGGGTCCCGACAACAAACTGCACTTCACTAAAAGCAATCAGAAACTCATTAAGCTGCCAGTCTCCTGTTAATTAGGTCCATTTGGTTTGTATTAAAGATGGAGACGCAGAGATAAGCTATTAAAGCCTCGGAGGAGTTAATAGCTGCAAACCCAAATCATCTTAACGTCCTGAGCTTTCATGTCTTTCTGTGCCATTAAAAGCACAACACAGAACCAGTTCTCACGCTCTTACCAACGCGTCGTCGCTGCGCGCCACACTTATGTTGCTTCTGGACAGGAAGGAGCGGGACAGGCGGTTGCATAAGGAGATAAGCCGGACGGATTGCTGGAAGAGAAGAAGAAGAATAATCGGTTGATGAACGAGTAGAACTGGAACAAGTTAATGTCGAGTGGTGTTCAGGGGACCGTGAACGGAACGGGCAGGTGTCGACACGGAGCAATTTTCTGCTCCGTTTGAATTCAGTTCAGTTTCTTTACTCATTGTTGTTCATTCTTTGATAACCGGTCGTCCTTCCTGCTGTTAGGTGACCAATCTGTAACCGGCCAACGACACCCAAACACCACGAAGGCAATAATATTATCATCATTCAAGCATTTAATCAATCTGTGCACAAGCTAAGCTGACCGTCACACGTCTTTCCAGGGCTGTGCTGAAGCTGGAAGCTTCATTTTTAATATCGACCTTAAAATTCTAAATCAAAATGTGAACGTACGAATGTCTAACCCCAAAGTCAAAAAGTCAAAAAACATTGAAAAAAGATTCACAACATGTTTTTAATCTAACGAAATATTCTCAGTCAATCGATATTTAAAACTACTTTGCAATCAGTTCTTGTTATTTTTAACAAATGGATTCAAAGCAGCAAATCTATCGATGTGTGCAGATTTTATTACACCAGGTCTTAAGACTTTGTTTGCAGCCTTCTGGACTTCAAATCAAAAGAATCAGACCTTCATTACATCAGGATTTAATTTGCTCTCTGAATTAAACTTTTAATGAAAGTACGGTGAGATATATCTCTAAACCTGGCACTTATTAAATCTCAACAAACTATATTGACGTTTCTGCTTTGTCACGTTTTGGCGTTGGGAGTATTTTTACGAGGAAATAAATAAACTTAAAGTCAAATGGAGGTCACTGAAACGCCAGAAGCTTCCAGAGTGCCAGACTGGAGCATGAAGACGGAGGCACGACTGCACCGACCGACCGCCACAGAGAAACCGGCACGTCATCGCACCGCCGGGTCAGCCGTGATGAACCCAAACAGACAGGCAGGCGACCGCTGGAGCAGCGCTGGCGCTACATCTGAAGGTTGTGTAGAAAACACAGGACAGCACTTACTTTCCATTTTCTTCGAGCCGCAAACTTCTTGAACTTCTCCATGTTGACAGCCGACTCCTTCCTGCTCAGTGCTTGTTGAGTGTCTTTTGGCTGATTTCACAAAACACAGCAAATGTATTGATAGAAGAATATTATTGGAAATAATTATTTAGTACAGAATCAATCAGCCATTTAAAAAGAAAAGAAATGCAGTCCAACCTTGATCCAGGGGTGCTGGAGGCTGTCCTGGATCGTCATTCTCTTTCTGAGGACAGAAGGACAAATGTTCGTTGAGTTAACAGCCAAATTCAGGGCTTTCTGGTGTGACACAGCATTTTAATGCTCAAAGCAAATGCAACTGTTCATATTCAGAAACACGGCTGTGTGCAGACGGAAGAAAGACCGAGTCAAGAGTCCAGAATTATAGAAGCAATTTGCTTTGTTTTTTTCTTCTAGTAGTGACTCAAACCCAGCAATGCAGCAACTTTCATTCATCATAACGAGGCCGTTGGGTCGACACAGCAGAGAAAAATGCACAATCGGTGAAACCTAACTCAACATTTAACTCAAAGTTTTGGCCTCTAATTACCCATCAAACCCGTGGATCCGTCACTTTAACTTGACAGACACAACATTGAGTCTTGTCACCATGGTTTAAATGTAGATAACACAGATATAGTTGATTAACGGAGCAGTCGATCGACTTGGAAACTATTTTGTTAATAAATCATTTGGGTGTCTTTTCAAGCAAAAAATGTTCCAGGATCGGAAATTAAGAGGATTTGCTGATTTTCTCTGTTTTCATCATTGACCTGTGAATACATCACCGTGGACTCTTTGAGGAAATAACACGAATGAAAATGATGTTGATAGTTTGTTACAGCTCTACTGAAGCCTATCAGATGCTTTGTTCTTATTAAAAACAATGCAAGATGAAATAGGTCTGATCCTAACTCCTCCTCATTCTAAATAGTGTGATATTTTGACCTTTGCTGACCTAAAACATCTCATTTCCTTCTAGAAACTCTTCACACTTCTCTTAAACAACAAGTCAAATAAGGTACCGAGACGTCCGACAATATACGGACAATTAACTCGTCTACCACATCCCATAAGATACGCATATCTTAACCGACAGCACGCTTAAGTTGGAGAACGCACCACTTCCTTCTGTCGACGTCTGTTCAATTCCACATCCCCGTTTCTAACTGAGGCCCACGAGTCACGGTCAAATAAACCACAAACCGATCGGGCCGTCCGTCCGCATTACAGGTGAGGAAATGTGCCAATAATCAGCGTGAACGGGGGATTGTGCCGCTGCAGCGGTGAACATCATCAACGTGCGTCTTCTTCAAGCGAACCGTCATCAATCTTCCCGCCAGCCGAGTGGATCCGCGTCTGCTCCACGATGTAGATCAATTACAAGCCGCTCCGATCCGATGCACTCGGTTCGGGGGATTTGTTCTAAAAGCTCCATTAGTTTGTAAAGTCAGTCTCCTCTCGTCCTGTTTAAAGCAAACCCCGGCCTCGTCTCGCTTTATCCCGTCTAAATGAAATTATCTCCACACCTATAATTATCCCCCCTCCCCCTCCCCTCTCTCGCTCCATTGTTATGAAGAATAAGAACTTTGGAGGCTTTCATTGTCTTCATGTGTTGCTGCAGCCGCTCGGCTGTGATAAGGGAGACGGTCACAGGTACCATCGTCTCTCGTGACAGGACGGTTGTGTTTGGAACATCTGCAGTGAATCCTTTATTCAATTTCCACTGATCTGGACTATTGGCTGCATTCTGAGGACTTCAACCTGGACTGTGGGGGAATTGTGATGCCCATTTTTTAACAATGTGTGTCACCTTTTATAGACTCTTCAATCATCCCTAATGAACTCTTTTTTTGGAAAATGTCTCCATCCAGCTCACGCGGTGCAGTTCCTACACTTCAGAGAGAGTATATGGACGTGATTTGCATCACAGCCCGGTCTGAAATACATACTTGGGGTCTTTGATGAGGAGCCTCGCTATGAAGTCTTTGGCCAGAGCGCTGGTGCTGCTGAAGAACTCCTCGTCGAACGCGTAGTCGACGGCCGACACGTTGGCCAGAGTCTCCTGCTTGTTGTCGCCCAGGAAGGGAGACGCTCCGCTCAGGCTGCACAGACGGGACAAAGACGGAGAACGAGGTTAGAGGTTTAGTGGACAAAGACGACAATACAGCCAAATAAATGTTTACCCAGGTCGTTTGAATGCGATGCATTTCTTTTTGACTGCATGCTTTAAAATCAACTCAACAACTTCAAAAACATCCAAACTGAAGCAGCGGTTCTTGTAATCAAAGAGAACACTTTGGATTTCCATTTAAACAATAAAGTCTCTGGCTGCTGATTAGCTCCGGCCCTCGTGCTCCTTGATGTGATTACGGAGCCACGTAGCAGCGATCGGGTGACTCATTAATCAAGCCTCGCTATCAAAACTGTAAAGAAAGTATTTGTTGTGTTATTCAAACACCAGCAGCAGGAAAGCCGGCTGAGGACGGCCCCTCGGATACAACGAGAGGAGTTTGAGTGGAGAGACTTTCATGGGATAATGTGCGCACCGGCACGAGACAAAAGCATGTTTTAATGGGCAAACCAAGACACACTACAACACACACACAGGGCTGAGTGATCAAGCATGTAGGCGAGGTCTCAGGCAGTTATTAAACCGAACCCCGGCCTTCCCTCCTCCACCGAAAGCTCTCCAACTCGTCAGCACCAGCCGCTAATTACCACGCCAGCTGGGACAGACACGGGCTGTGGCTCGGGGGGGTCAAGCTCGAGTTGAGCGGAGATGTGTGAATGAATTTAACCGACTGTTGTGCGCAGCTGCCCGATCTATACAAACAAGTAATTAAAGGCAATTCTTCAGTGCGCCAGGCGGTAAAATCAGTGGGAAAGTGTTGAGTCAGGATTCTGTGGCAACATTTTATCCCCCAAAATGTTTCCCAAGTGAGACTTAAAGACCGTGAACACGCTTAAATACGGCGAGTCAACACCCTCAAACCCAAATTACATAGAGACTCTTTCAGTCCCAATAATGTAAATGTAACAAATAAATATATAGACATAAAGAATTGAACTGAATACACATTAACACCGATCCATCGGCCCGATATCAGATCTCGCATTCTTACAAATTAGAGCTCCAGCCGAGCACAAAGCCGTCTGATTCACCACGTTCACCTAAAGGATTTCAGGGGCATTACCTCAGACAAATGAAGTAGTAGTAGCATAATTTGCGACTACTTTTGAGTTCCCTAATGGAGCTTTTTGTGCAGCCTCGTTACCTTGTAGCAGTCGAATCAGTCATGCAAAATACTCCCATTAAGAGTTTGGAAACGCTCCCAAAACAAAATCACCCCGAGTGGTTTATTGAATTATCCCCCAGCTCCCTCCGTGCTGTTTTTACCAGGAGATGAGCAGCACTGTAAGTGCACCTCACTGTTGCTCGGCTGTGATAATAAGCAGTGAACAATCTATTTTCTACCTTGCTATGCCAAGCAGAGCTGTGACAAATGTGTGGGTGGACAGCATGAACAAAGCTGGTGTGTGTGTGTGTGTTCATGCAACAAAGAGACGAAATGGTACATCATTTATAATACACATTACTCCTTTAAAATATAATGCGGTAATGCAATGTTTGCTGCTACTTATGTAACACAGAGAGAACACTTTACCTTTACTTGCTCTGTGTTTACCGCGCTGTATTTCGTGCTTGTGTGGGCAAATGCACCCGACGTGCAGCATTGTGCACACACACTCTTTTGTGTGTTTGAGCTTTGTGTAGGCGTCTATCTGAAGGATAAGAGGTGTGTGTGTGGGAGCTCAGGAAACCTTGTAGCCGGGTATAAAGAGAGGACGACACTACAGCACCGTGGAGAGACAACAGCGGTTGATCTGTGGGTCGCCGAGGGCTCGAGCGTCTCTCTCGCTGCTGAATTAAACTGTGCGGACGCGTCTGCTTCAAGAACGCGCGCTAGTCCACTGAAAGCCATCGGCTGTAGAGGAGGAAGCTGTTTTATTAAAGATCACTTGGTTAACTGAAGTAGAAGTAAAGTAGCCGTGCAGGCGAAACCTTTTAACATGACTTCTTATGATAAAGGGGAAGTTAATCTAATCAGGGCTTCGTCTCTGAGGTCACATCCTCTTCATTATCTGCACAACAGATTAAAGACGAATGAACAGATTGTGGACAAAGTCCAGAACTAGTTCGCGACAGTAGATTAGCCTAGAGTCGGCTATAAAAAAAACAAATACCACAAAACTGCCTCCATGATCAGGATAACGTGACGGACAGCTCAGTGTTATTTACAAAGACGTCAACATCACAAGAGGAACCTGCGTCAGTTGTCTTTTTGCAGCAGGAAGTGGAAGAACTTTTGAATGTGTTGACGTATAAAATCTGTGTGAAAATGAGTTTCAGTGTAAAATGGTGAAAACAGCACAAAATAGAATAAAAACAAAACCTTATGAGTCTATATCTTGAGCCAACACGTCAGTTTTGGATTGAAATATGCTCGAAGCCCAGGCAGTGCTGGAAGATCTGTTACTTGAGTAAACGTAGTAATACTACAGTGTAGAAGTACACCGTTACTTGAGCAAAAGTACATCTGAAGTGTTAACTTAAAAATATACTCAATGTACCAAATTTACAAAATCATTGTGCAGAATGGCACATTTCACAATCATATATATTACATCACGATTACAGAGATGGGATATCTAATGAGAAGCCATCGTCAGTCTGATCAGTCGACACAGCTGCTGGAACAATATCGCGCTCCAGTGCACTCAAAATGCAGTTTTAATATGCCGGCCTGGTCCTCGCTGCAGGCGGTTACATTATTGATCACAAACTGTGGCTCGCTGAGCGAGCGACCCAGAGCCAGCTCGACAACAGAGAGGTCAAAGAGCCGGCGACCTCTCGCACATTCTGTGTGACCGTTTGATGTGAGACGACGCCGCCGGGGGTTTGAAAGAAAACCTGACGGTGTTCTGTTGTGAGAAGCCTGCTGAGACGCACAGATTCATGCGTGTTTCACATTTCACACAATCATCATCATCACCGGTGAGGACTCGGATACTTACAGGATGTAGGTTATCACGCCGACACTCCTGAGGGGAGAGAGAGAGGGGGAGAGAGAGAGAGAGAGAGAGAGAGAGAGAGAGAGAGAGAGAGAGAGAGAGAGAGGTTAGCTGTGCATTAGGACAGCAGTGCATCATATAAAACACGACACATTGACTGAACAGCAGATGTTCTTTAGTCTTTGTTTACTCACCACATGTCGGCCTCCAGGCCCAGAGGCTCATAGTTGACTACTTCTGGAGCTGTGAGGCAAAAAACACACAAAACAGAAGATTATTTACTGATTTGTGTTCTTGCAATGACTTCTTAATGAGTTTTGTTTGAGCTCGTTGTCACATTCAGTTGCTTGTGTTTCTTTAGGTGTTGTTTTATACTTTGTTAATCACACCGGCTAGAACTGTGATTATTTCTCTTCTTTTTTCCTCTCGTCACGTCCTCAGATGTGTGAAGACTGTAATTAAAGACGATTCAGTGCATTCATTTCTAATATATTTAAACAGTTTTGATATGAAACGGGAATGTTACGGGAGAGAGGATGCAGCCCCGTTATCTGCACCTCGCTATGAGTCAATATTAATAGATTCTGTCACTTCAATTATGATAATCATGCATCGCTGTTGATGTGTTGAACTGCTGAACTACAGTTCCCATAACTTTGGGGCTTTGGGGACGTAAACACGTATCATGTTTTCAATCTTTTGCCTCGGTTTGTTTACATTTGGGCATATTGGCGCTATTACAATGATGCAGAATTAGCGATTAGCAGCTCCTGTGTTTGATGAACTATCACTGGATTACTTTGATACTGAAGAAAACTTAAAACGTGATCATTCTCAGGCGAGTCCTGGAGCTATAAATAGCATCTTTATCAAGTATTCTGAAGGATTTTTGGACATTTATTTGCAATGGACACTGGCAATAATGACATCATCATGCCATGAATTGTTATTTCATCTTCCTGCCACTTGATCTTGATTGAGACCATTTGACCGCTGCCGTCCTGCTGAACTGGGACCAGGCTCTGGGGTTTTTGGCCCGAGTGATGATGCTGGTGGCGCCGGCATCGGGCTGGAGGAGAACGGGAGTGTTTTGGCGGCCTCCCCGGGGCCAAAAAAAGGGGGGTCGGTGAGGGGGAGACGGGACCGAGCCACTAACGTGTCTATTAGTGTGTATGTTTGTGTTGGCAAGAAGGAGCCGTGCTGATAATCTCCAGTCTATCATCAGGTCTCACTCACTTAAGTCTCGACGGCCCTTTTGGCTTCTGCTCTCACTATACACAGCCAGGGTGGTGCAGCGAGTGTGTGTGTGTGTGTGTGTGTGTGTGTGTGTGTGTGTGTGTGTGTGTGTGTTTGTATAGTGTAGAAAGTGCAAACTCATCGGAGCAGAATCTGTTTCAAGCTATAAAATAAGACAGGATCGTAATTCTTCAGACACACACACACACAAAGGAGGTACTGACCTACAAATTCTGGAGTTCCAAAAATGTTTTTAAAGTCGTTGCCAAAGTCTATCTTGTGGGCCAGGCCGAAGTCGATGAGCTTGATGCGCGGGTGAGGCACTGAGCGGTTCAGCAGCATGATGTTCTCCGGCTGGAAAGGGAAGGAAAAGAGAAGACGGTTCACAAAAGGAAAGGAGACAAGGGAGGACGGTCAGAGGCAGAGACATTCGTATAAAGACAAATCTCTTTAGTGACGCTTTGTGTTTGAACAGTTTTTTAGCATGAAGCCAACTGTGCATCAAGACCAGTTTACAATGCTCACAGAGCAAAAGGACAAACGTTGAAATGTATCACGGTAGGACACAAACTAGGTGTTAACATGAGAGCGAGCAGCAGAGGTGGACACAAAACCAGGAACAGGCTGGCAGGAAGGAGGCGCGTCGGCCATGGAAATCTCATGCAAAACACGAGTTAAAGAGCTCTCGAGGAAGTGAGGGAAAGAGGAAGGACGGCAAAGATGTGCTGTAACCAAAGCCGGACAACAGAAGCCGGACATTCCCGAGGACGTAAGACGAAGCCATCTTCCCTCCAAACCTGAGGATTTAGTTTTGGGAACGAGAACAGATTGAATGTGGGCCGCAGCGGCAACAGGAGGCGCTGAGGAAACACAGACTGCAGCTCAGCTCGCTGGTTTCAGTCTCTGTTTAAACATCGATACGCTTATAATAAAGCTGGAATCAAGGAGAATGATATCAAACGGTTTACAGTCTAAATAGTGGAGCAATGTAACTAAGTACATTTACTCACGTACTGGACTCAGGTACACATTTGAGGCACTTTTAGTTTACTTGAGTTATTTTGTTTTGATGCCACTTTCTACTTCTACTCCACCACAACTGAGAAGGAAATATTGTTTTTATCTCTTCATCATCATAAAATACGATCAAATCAAACAGCTCAACAGTTTATACAAGTACAGCTGAAACGATCACTATATTCATCAATTAGTCGACTGATAGAAAATGAATAGACATCTTTAATATGATTATATATTATATAATAGTACAATAGTACTTGTAACAGAGTATTTAGTAATAGTCGTTTTAGTACTTTTACTGAAGTAAATGATCTGAATACTTCCTCCACAACTGCTGAAATCCTGAACAAAGTAGGAGTTTAAGTGAAACACCATTTTTACTGCCAGCTCAATAACCAAAAACATGTTTCCTCACAGATGTCTCCACGGCACGATGACAATCACAGCACTATTAAACAACGACGCAGTAGAAGAATCAAAGCGTGGGGATTCTCCCGAGCCGGGTCTTTTTAAGTGTTTCCCATTAACAGAACAGCTGACTCTAAACCATTTTGGTCCTTCGGTTCCGATACAAATTGCAGATCAGACGAGTCAGACGTCGTTACTCCGCCCCGCCCAACACATCAAGCTCTTCAGTATAATAACTTCATCGATTGTCGATATCGCCGTCTCCGTAGAGCTTAATTTCACTCAAGATAATAGTTTTCTGCAGAATGCCTTCTTCACATTTTAAACAGTGGCCGTGTAGAGGGGAGAACTTATGGAGGCCCAACATGCGTACGCTTACGGACAACGTTTTGGCAACACGTAAGATAAAAAAAGGACAAGAAGTTTGCTTAACATAGCATTTAAAGACACCGTTTGAAGCGGAACACTTCAGATATTCCGGCCCTGCTCGGCGCTGAATAACAGAGGCTGGTGTGTGTGAAGCGGAGGAAGAAAAGCTCTGACAGAGGTCGTTATTCTCTGTAAACCTGGAGGACGAATGTCCTGAATGTTGGATGATTTGTGAAGATTGCTGTGAGTGGAGGAGTCCGTCCGTCTGTTCTGAAGACGCCATATGTGAAGCCGTAAGTGGACGAGCGATCAATGATATCGATTGAGATCTAAGTAGAGAAACTATCACAACAATATAGTGATGTCACCATACTGGAACTTCTGACTTAAAGACACAATACCTGGAAAATGAGTGATGCTTAACACCATTTTGGATTACACAGGGAAAGATTAACACAACTGTTGAGGTAAATAGCTGTGTGTCTAAACTATTCAGTATCGATATGCATCAATACTACAACTATACACCAAATATTTTGATGCCTTTTAAAGCAATCTGGTACCTTTTCTACAGTCAAAGTACATGTCTTAATATATATATATCATGATATATTATTATAGATTAAACTACCCAGCAGTACATAAAGTATTTCATTTGAGGTCTACCTTTAACAGCTGCAACAGTAAAGTGATGAACACATTAATACATCAATCATTCAAACAATACATATTATTCTAAAAAGGGAGGACCTGTGGGCTCCGTCTTTTCTCTTGAACTCTTCCCGATGTGAGTCACTCAGTGCTGCGCGCGCACACACACACACACACACACACACACACACACACACACACACACACACACACACACACACACACACACACACACACACACACACACACACACACACACACACACACACACACACACACACACACACACTTTATTCTTTTCCCCTCAGGAGTTTTAAACTACGCTCGCTCTCTAATAAAACACAGAGAATCCTAAAACAAACCAAAACAGATTATTCACGGCAATTGGCTCCAAAAACATAGATACAAAGAGAAACTGATATAAAGGAGAGGTCACATAAGAGGCCAGCTGATGCAAAAAGAAAAAAGAATCACATATTTTATATAATGCTGCAAATCCACTTCTCCAGTGAGCTGGCATTGTGTAGAATAGATGTGAAGTCCTCCCGGGGACGGGGCCGAACACAAAGCTTTACCGAGACCTCTGATAACAAGAAAACAAAGAAAAGATCCGACTGTGTCGTCTAAACGTAACGCGACCTTTAAACGAGCCGCTGTCCAGTGTTTTCATGGAAACCTCACAATCATCAGAGGAGCGGATCGCTGCTTCTCTGAAATTGTGTTTTGAGTCTCATTTGGAGGACAAATCACTTGAAAAGTCTGATTTGCATTTGTTGAACTGTCTGAAACAAAAGATCTATGAAGGACAAACACATGCGTCTATTGTCTATTAAAGGGTCCCAACGCAGGACTAAACACTAGTATTCATAACGTATTGTATAATAGTATTCAGGTTTAATTTAATATTCTCTCGGCTGATCTCTAATACTTCGTTTTTTCATTTTTTCACTGTCCAACATACTCTGAACCTGCTTAGCAGTAACATGTAGTGTACAGTTAGGACACAGCTTTGCTTTATAGTTTATTAGTGTGTACAACACCAGCTGATGAAGTGAATAATACTCGTCAGCACTCGTGTTTGAAACACTCGACCGACGGACGACGACGTCTTGAGTTTCTGTCGTACCTTAAGGTCAAAGTGGGCGATCTGTTTGGCGTGCAGGTAGAAGACTCCGTCCAGGATCTGCTTCAGGAACTGAGTGGCTTCCTCCTCGCTCAGCGACTCCTTCTCTGCCAGGAAGTCGAAGAGCTCACCGCCGGCCACGCTGGACGAGGAGAGAGAGAAGGAGAGGGAGAGGGAGAGAGAGAGGGAGAGAGAGAGGGAGAGAGAGAATTAAAATGTGAGATCTCTCAGATCAGAGCCACCTACAAATCCCTGCTTATCAGAGCTGAGCTGATGTAATCTAATCATCCTGCTGCGTTAGATCCCGACCAATTTACACACTGATTACATTTTAACCACCGCTGTTCTCAATGAACTTGATGAGGAGGGAGAAGGAGGGAGCTGAGGAGAGAGGATGGGAGAAGGAGAGAGCTGAGGAGAGAGGAAGGGTGACGGAGGGAGCTGAGGAGAGAGGAAGGGAAAAGGAGGGAGCTGAGGAGAGAGGAAGGGAAAAGGAGGGAGCTGAGGAGAGAGGAAGGGAGAAGGAGGGAGCTGAGGAGAGAGGAAGGGAGAAGGAGGGAGAGCTGAGGAGAGAGGAAGGGAGAAGGAGGGAGCTGAGGAGAGAGGAAGGGAGAAAGAGGGAGCTGAGGAGAGAGGAAGGGAGAAAGAGGGAGCTGAGGAGAGAGGAAGGGTGAAGGAGGGAGCTGAGGAGAGAGGAAGGGAGAAAGAGGGAGCTGAGGAGAGAGGAAGGGAGAAAGAGGGAGCTGAGGAGAGAGGAAGGGAGAAAGAGGGAGCTGAGGAGAGAGGAAGGGTGAAGGAGGGAGCTGAGGAGAGAGGAAGGGAGAAAGAGGGAGATGAGGAGAGAGGAAGGGAGAACTGAGGAGAGAGGAAGGGCGAAAGAGGGAGCTGAGGAGAGAGGAAGGGAGAAAGAGGGAGCTGAGGAGAGAGGAAGGGAAAAGGAGGGAGCTGAGGAGAGAGGAAGGGAGAAGGAGGGAGAGCTGAGGGGAGAGGAAGGGAGAAGGAGGGAGAGCTGAGGAGAGAGGAAGGGAGAAGGAGGGAACTGTGCAGAGGAAGGGAGAAGGAGAGAGAGCTGAGGAGAGAGGAAGGGAGAAGGAGAGAGAGCTGAGGAGAGAGGAAGGATGCAGATAACTGTAATTACAGCCACGCTTCCTCAGCCGCTGAGCGTCCACTCAGCCGTACAAACATGTGTTCGTCTTACATTATATGTGAGGAACGGAAATTAAATGGAAAATTACTATTCAGTAGCTCATTTCACATCTAACAATTTACATCTATTTAAACACGACCATCATTTCACTGTCTTGTAACATCTGGAATGTAATTTCTTTAGAATACATGCTGTGAAAAAAAAACACTAACGTTGATTAAAGCCTCAAAACGTATCAGCAGGAAGATAAACCTGCAGATAGACACACAGACACTACTCCTCCCTTTAAAGGAGGAAACACCAGAGCCTCCTCCTCCTCCTCCTCCACAGTTCCTCCTCCTCCTCCTCCTCCTCCTCCTCCTCCTCCTCCTCCTCCTCCTCCTCCTCCTCCTCCTCCTCCTCCTCCTCCTCCTCCTCCGTTAGATGTTTATTTCATCATCTTCAGTGGTTGACAGGGCGTTAACACACATCCACAGACGGGACGGAAGGTTTCTGCCTCTTCATATTGCTCAACGTTTACCGTCAAAGGGACGGTCGCTGACACGGTTGTGGAGGACAAAGGGACGTGGAGGACAAAGGGACGTGGAGGACAAAGGGACGTGGAGGACAAAGGGACGTGGAGGACAAAGGGACGCAACACAAAGCTAAATATTTTTAGCATCCAACATCCAACCTGTTGCTCTACCTGCTGGCGTCATTGTGGCATCCTGCCAGCTTTGAATGCTCCCCGGGAGTAGAATCAGGAACAGTGTTCTGGTAGAATTCATACCATGAAGTGCAACCAAATTGAAATTATTCAACAGTGCATCATCTCCTCCACTGGTTGACCTTCAGTGAATTAACCACTAATATTCTCTCCCGACTCTCAGCTCAAGTCCAGAACAAGATCGTCTCAGTCATGAAAACACAAGACACTGGATGACGTCTCAACATCAGTGTTTTCTTTTTGGGACTTTCTTTAAAACCGTCAGCAGCCAAAGATTAAAGGAACGAGCTTAACATCAACACCGAGCCATCGCCCGCCTGCGGATTTAACTGAATTGAGATCACAATGAGAAAACAAGTCGTCATGTCAGTTCCTCGGGGAGCAAATCCGATCCAATGGTGGTCAGCGGCTCAGACCGAGGCCGTCTTTCTGGGACATGAATGCTTTTGGGAATCCATGAGCTGAATCACTATGACAGACCGGTCAGGAAGATGAGCCGCCACGTCTCCACAGACAGCAGAACAGCAGCAATGTGTGAGATTATAGAGCATCCATCTTTGATCACGTACCTCACAGAACCGCGTCTTTATTTAACTTGAACTTTGGCACAATGAAACAATGCAGCGCGGAGGTGAAGTGAGCGATATCCTGAGTGAGAGCAAAGCGTGTGAGGATGTGTGAGGTACAGTGTGTGTTGTGGAGGTGTTGGGTGAAGCTGGAACAGAGGGAGAGTTTACGGACCCGTCGTTTACCGGCTTCAGGGTCCAGAAAGACCAGGTGAGACACGTCACTGATGAGCCTCACACGTGAGATGTTAAGAACATTCCCCAGCTGCTGCGAGGCTTCGTTGACCAACCAGCCACACGCTGCTGCTGCTGCTGCTGCTGTACAACCTCTTGTGATTTATGAGGACTTCAACTCAGCGCAAATGTGACATTAAAACATTGACACAAGGTCATAAATAATCAAATAACGTACAGAAGAGAATAGAAACATTCCATTGCTCAGGGAAATGAAACGGTTCTTCTTCCAGTTAACCTTTCTTCTGGGGGAAGTGGCTCAGCACACCCGCTCTCTACAGCAGTGTAATCATTGCTGAGGTCCTTTTTTTTAAAGCAGGTTTTTTATGACCGACAGCGAAAGCGACCTCCGCAGCAAATGGACTTTTCTCTGGGACATTCTGAAGTCCGCTCCTCCATCGTCTGGGTTTGTTCTGCACGCAGACAAACTGATTTGATTAACTGAATAGAAAAGCAGATCGCTGGATCCTCCCTAATGGGTCGAATGATGCAGCTTCTCTCTGCTGTAGAGCAACCGTGTTAATCTGGTTTCATTCACGTACATTACAGCAGCTTTAACATTCACAGGTTAGAGACGCCTGCTCTTATTAAGGGGAACCCTGAGTTCCTGTTTCTTTTAGAAATGGTTCATCAACATGCTCACAAGCAATCTAAAGCCACAAAAGCTTCAATCTTCTTTCCTTTAATGTCAATAATGGGACAACGTTGACAGCATTGAGGTCTTACACGTCGCGTGAGCTCGGTTTTCAGCTGGACAGTGGACCAAACTACGTCTGTTATTTAGACTGCGCATTGTAAATATAAACTCAAGCATCATTGTGCAACAGAAAAGCATATTTCTATCCACAAATGTATTCAGGTGCCTGATTGAAGGGGATGTTATATGGAAATGAGATCATGTTGTTACTCGTTTGAAAGTGAGATTCAGCCGTAACATGAAGTTGTGTACTCGTCTAATCAGGAGCCGGGTTCACGTTGATGTACAAGAGCACTTGTTTTGTGTTTTTTGGGGAATGGAGGAAACAGAATAATTCTGTAAATTGCAGCGCTATACCGTCGTTAATCAAGGACCGGATGACTCGGACTCTAAATACTATTCTGTGTTGACTGAAGCATCATTAAAACAGCTCAATGATGATGAATAAGATCATTTTTATACTTCTGTGTGAAGCTAATGGCGCTAGTTGAAGGTTCGTCCTGTGACGATCAAGCATCAGAAGTAGTGATCAGCTCTACCGCGTCACCGTGTTGAGCTGGAACAGAGCCACGGAGCCACGGAGCTCGTTACGTCTTCCTTCTAATTCGATGGCGTGTGATCGCCGGTCGGGAATGTCGTCCGGCGACCGCAGCACGACACTCGTCACCGACCGGCTGAAAAGGCGAGCTCCTCTTTGAGTTGTACTCTATTCTGCTTTCACGCTTTGTTCTGAGTAAGCGTGTCCCCGCTGGAGTATAATAACGTAAACATGAAGGATCTGACCTAAAACGGGTGAAACTGGTTCAACCGGTGCTTAGCGAGAGCTTTGTGCCACGCGACGCCGCTAAGAGGCTACAGCTACAGTTTATAACCAGCCGACCTGGAATACTGCTCACTATGATGATTAGACAATTAAGACTTAAAATGATGTTGAACTGAATCATGGGAAATGTAGGATCCAGTGTTTCTGGAGCTTGACCCATACTAGGGATTATACTAGGGACATGCTAAATACATTAGACTCAATGAAGAAGACCGGGCCACTCACAGCTCCAGGATCAGGATGACCTCGGCCTTGTTTTCAAAGACCTCGTGGAGCGTGATGATGTTGGGGTGCTGGATCTCCTTCAGGATGTTCACCTCGCGCTCGATGTCGTCCCTCGTCACCCCTCGTCGACTCGACTTGCTGCGGCGCTTCTTGATGGATTTGGCGGCGAACTCCACGCCCGTGCCCCTGTGCCGACATCTCCGGACCACGGCAAACTGCCCGCTAGCGATGGGGAGGAGGAGAAAGAAAAAAAAAGGTTGTCAAAAGATGTCGCCTAGCCTTGAAATGTCGATACGGAATAAAGAAATCTGCCGATAAAGATTGCTCATTAACATGTTATATCTCATTTGTTTGATCCATTTAAAAGAGGTGCTGGTTATATCACATTTTGTTACCTTTTGACAGAGCCTGGCTAGCCGTTTCCCTCCGTTTCCAGTCTTTATGCTAAGCTAAGCTACAGATAGATACTTCCCTTATATAATCTCATATAACTCTCGGCAAGAAAAGCAAATTCCTTAAAGATGTCGAACCAAATCGTGACCAACATTCATCTCATTTTTTATAAACTACACCAAAGAAACCAGGATTTCGTGACAAAGAATAAAAGAGGACAGCTGACAATACAAAACGGACACAATGAACAATAGACAGATGTGTGACAGAAATAGATCGGAGTGAACTGATCATCATTCCCTCAGGGTTCACCATTGTTCCCTGATGAAGCAGCCACCCTGCTGTCGGCCGTCTCAACGCGGTAAACACGGACGGCGGAGCCAAAAAGGAGTGGGCGGTTTAATAAGGCAATACAACTGTTGCTCAGAAACAGCTTTAATTAATAACTGCTTGATCATGCACCGACGCCGCCTGATACAGAAACAGCAATGGAAGCTGAATAGTATTCAGACTGAAGTCAGGGCGACGTGTCGAAGTGTTTACCGCAACAACAAAACTCAATTCCTCTGCAACATGTATTTAAAAAATGATAATCCACGTGAGTCATAATTTACAGGAGACCTAATTACTATCTGCGGTGGAAAAAGGGAGTATTCGTGCGTCTCTACGCCGAGACAAAACAACACCGGCGCTCAGCGACGCCTCAGTCAGTTTGACAACAGCGTGTGAATTCTATGCAGCAGCCTGAAGAGAATCACAGCTCAGCACAACACACAGCTGACAAACGTCCACGAGGTAATCCTCACACAACGATTAGAAAACACATCGTTCACTATAAAATCAGTTCCATAAATCACGTCAGTCTAAACAATTAAATTAAAACAGACTTTATGTGTAAATTCTTTGCCAATCAACCTCCAGCAATGACCACATCCATTACTCCTCCAGACATTCAGACACTATTGGTTGAATCTAGAGCAGACACAATTGAAGATGACGTGTTTATTAGTAGAATCAACACAAGAATCATCTGCAACAATTGTTTTAAGTCACTTTTCAAACCAAAAACACACAAAATTTACTGGTTTTAGCTTTTCAATTATTAACATTTCTTGGTTTTCTTCCTCTTCTGTGATAACAAACTGAATATTTTTGGGGTTTTTTTGTTAGTTGAACAAAAGAAGCAATCATGAAGATGTTCGCTTGGTCTTCAGGAGAATGAGCGGAAGCATTTTTAGCCGACGTGACGTTTCTTTAGACTCAGCATGAAGCAGCAATATGTTAATGATGTTCCCCTCCAGGATAAGAGATGTCTTATACGTCTTTTGTGTCATTTTGACCAAGATTACTTGGATCCCAATTAGAACCGCTCATCAGCTCAGGTGTTGCTTCCCAACAGGACTATACTGCATATGTTACAGTCAACAGGCTGCAGCAGAAGATGTCCCAGTTAAGTTACGTGTGTACAGCCTTTATAGACTTTTAAGCTAAATTCTCCATGTAAACACAACACAGGAGCTTGTTGAGGAAAGTCCGTCATCAATGCTACGACGCAGCGTTGTTATTGAACGCTGACTCCACCGTCACGGCCAGAGAAACCACTCGGGGAAGCGAGGACACTTGGCTTGAGGGCTGTCGACGCCTCCGCCGATTGTGCCTCCTCGCGGCCCTGCCAATCATTTAGCACTTAGTGTACCAAACACCCACAGAGGGAGGAAGAGAACAAGGGAGTAGGGGGTGAGAGAAAACGAGAAAGAGTGTCTCATTTTTTTTTTTTAATTTCCATCCAAGCCCAGATTTTCACACGGATTTACAGCTTGAAGGCAAAAGCTTCCACTGCCTTGGCAATAAAAAAAAAATGGCCGCAATAAAGCGAGATCCCTGCGCTGTCGTCTAAACTCCCACAGTCCTGCCAAGACGAGAGTGCACAGTTGTCAGGAAGCAGCTCAGTAATTTAGCTGTATGTTCCCCACTCTGATCCTCTCTCTACAGCGCGTCTCCCAATGTTTGATGAGTAAACGCAGACGAGCTTTAGAGCAGAAGAGAAATAAAAGGCCTCAGGGGAGAGTATCGGTAACGACACCCTGCTCTCTGACCCGTGGACTGTGGGTCGTCCCCTCGGGCTGACCAGCGGTGTCTGAGGCCACGTTCCTCGTTCATGTGGGTACATCTGAAACTGATTGTGACAGTTTGCTGCTCACACTTGGGCTGCAATAATTAGTCGATTAAATGACTCATTTTACAAGCAATAAAGCAAGAGATGTGATGTTTAGAGCTTCTTAAAACGTGAGGATCTGCGGCTTTACTTTGTCTTCTGTGATTGTAATCTCAAAACAAAACAATTTGCTTCAGTAAAATGTGACGGGGCATTGTTCACTGTTCCCAAACCATTAATATCGATGATTAAAATAGTCCAGATTTGGTCTCATCTCTTTGATTCTGTTTAACGAGCACGGCCAATGAGTCGCTCCATGAGCAGCACGATGCATTTGCACGTCCCTGTGAAATAGTTGGTGGTGGAAGGTCAATGATGCAGTGGCTGCTTATGGGATGTGGATCTGCTGCTGATTGTAGCTCGTTTTGTTTGCAGCATAACATGGATATTAAAGTTCTATTGGCGGTGCTTCTCATTCAGTAGAGCAGGGCTAATTGGCAACTATTTTGACAATCAAGCTATTGTTAAAGTCATTTTTTCCAAGCAAAATGGCCAAATATTTCCCAGTTACAGCTTCTTCAACGTGAGGATCTGCTGCTTTTCTTTGTCGTATATCTTAGTAGATTAAACCTCTTTGGACTGTTGCTCAGACTAAACAAACAGTTGGAAGACTTTAGACTCTGGGAATCTTTATATTTTTGGACATTTCATAGACTCAACGATTGACGGGTAAAATAATCTGCAGATGAGTCAACACTGAAAACAATCATTGATATGGCACAGCAGGCGAAATTCAATACTTGTCACTTCAATCACTGACGCATTGCACAACCGGCTGTACTGATGCACAACATAAGCAAATACAGATGGATTTGGAGGCCTCAAAGAGCCACAGTGGTGAAAAGTATAGACGGCCTTATTTCCAATATACATATCTAGGTGAACTGTTTTCATCTACTTTGACAACAGAAGAGAGTTTTACATAACCCTCTAGATATAATACGATGCTCTGACGATATCTAACCACGTTTAACTGACATATTTTGAAGGGAAGTAACGGTTGGAGAATTGTTTGCTGACGAACTGAACTACCGATTAGCTAAAGGGAATGATGTCTCTTTGAGGAAGTGACTTATGCTGCGACTGAACCAGAGACACGAAGCAGACACTGTGAAGAGGAAGAGAGAGCCGAGGACGAGCTCTTTCTCATGCTAATGACACTCCCCACCCCCATTCAGGCTGGCTTCACCCTTTTGTGATCCCCACCCGTCAGTCAGGCCTCCATCGTGTAGACACAAGCGACAGAAACATCAGGATTTAATCTGAGTAAAGGGGCTGTTGTTCACACTGTGTATATGTAATATTATACAGGACTCTACAATCTGTATTCAAATCACTGAGCACCTGTGAGTGATCTCTGCACACTATAATCCCTTTAAGCTGCTAATGTGAAGCTGTAAAGGTCAAGTTTAGCTCAGGCGGCAACCTCCGGTTCTGCTGAGTAAAGCAAATGTGTCTTAAAACCTGCATTCTCTCTAGTGTCCACCAGGGGGCGACTCCTCTGGTTGTATAGAAGTCTATGAGAAAATGACTACTTCTCTCTTGATTTATTACCTCAGTAAACATTGTAAACATGAGTTTATGGTCTCAATCTCTAGTTTCAAGTCTTCTTCAATACAGCATGATGTTCATTTAGTAAATGATGGTCCATTTAGAGTCAAACAGACCATAAAGCAGGGGATGCTTTAGGGGCGGGGCTTACTGTGAGCCGTGCACTACGTCACTCCTCCGTATTCCAAATATGGTCAATTCCGATCACTGGTTGCGAAAAAAAACAACAACATGGCTACAGACATAATCCAAGACGACTACAGCGAAATCGCCAAACTCGAAGGCAGACCGACGGGTGACGTCACGATGACTACGTCCACTTCTTATGTACAGTCTGTGGTTTACACAGCTACGGTGATGAGAATGCTGATGGATAATGATTAAAATGTTTGACCTACAAGTTCATGTCTCTCCTTTTTCTAGACAAACAGAAAGTAAACTGTTCCAACAGCTAAAGCGTACAACTTCATGTGGAACTGAAGCCCAAGAAAAACAAGCAGAAGATGCTGCTGAAGGTCCGTGCAGAGGAAAAGTGTAATCTGTGAAGCCGTGGGACTTTGGGTGTGAAAATACTGTCGAGGTGGGAGAAAGGAGAACAGAACTGATTTCCTGTTCTTGATTATATACCATCTGTGCACTTTCTGAAGACATCCTGTGACACTTCTGATGTTTTTCTTTCCACGTTTGCTTCTCCCGTCGATGCAGCACTCTTGAATTCTCACGATGGTTGTATTCACAGGGAAACAAACAATACATAATACGTGTAACCATGATGTCTGGAAAAACAGCAAAAAGCCACGTTGTGTAAGAAGACTTTCTGAAACATTCTGCGTAGAACCAAAACACAACCATTGCAGACGCTCTGTGACATTTGGTAAGGGCTCTTATGCTGCCTGACAATTAAAATGGCCAAGTGGAGCCTTGTGCATGCAAATTCAAGCCAATTCACACAATACACTGAGAGGTTCACTGTTCAATGCAACCATATCTTGCCATCAGTTAAGAGTTTTGTGTGTCGCCATGGCGGTGCGCGGCATTTCTTTTTTACATATACAAATTATTTTTGCTCCACGAATCTCTGAATTCAGGACACGTCGATGTTTTCTACATTTCCCTGAACGTCTGCAGGAATATTAACGTCATAGAGCAAACTCCTGCTACACCAGACTGCAGTGAAGCAGTAACTCCAGAGGAGGAGCAAAGACGGACGGTGATTACTTCTTCTTGTAGTCAGTTTCCCCCAAGGCTGGAAGAGGACTTTTCAATGGTGTGGACTGATAATAGAATAATTAATGTGCGAGGAGGTTTTGACAGCACGTAGTAGCACTATTGTTCCAAAATGCAGCTCAGGAATTTCAAAATCAAGATGCAAGTGAGAGCGAGCTTGAAGACGGAATAACGGCAAAACCTCAAAACCTCAGCACGAGAATGCATCGAAATGTGCATTTTCTGCAAATTGCTATGAACTGCAGATAATTTGTTGGCAAATGGCATCAGCATAGCAGAGGAATTAGTGTGTTTGCGTGGGTTTCCTACATATGGTGCGGCACCAAAACATGTATCCCCCCCCCCCCAGACTAGACTTCCATACCGGATCGTTCTAAGTTACCGACTATGTGGAACAAGATTATCCGCTGTGGCAACCCTTAACAGGAAGAGCCGAAAGAAGAAGATAGTAGTGAATTAGCATAAGTCAACGTATGAAACGGTACTCGTTCAACCTGTTCAGGAGAAGTAATCTGCCACACATCATGAAAATAAAACTAAAAAAAGATGGGAAAGTTGCCAGTCACCCACAGAGAGTACGCTAGCAAAACAACCAGCGTGATGGGAGCCTGTGGGAATCAACCTCCACACCGCTGTTATCTGCTCTCCCACTGTACGTGAGCCCACCCTGCAGTGAACAACACCAGCTGCACACATACAAACAAGGGGAAACATGGCAGCGGTTCAGCGGAGCTCTCCTCCCTTGGTGAGGTAGTGGAGGGAAACCAAAACCCCAAAAGGCTGCCTCTTTGTGAGAGCCAGAGACTCTTAAGAACACAGCTGAGAGCTACGCTAACAGGAGTTAATGTGGGGGGGGGGGGGGGGCAGGATAGACCCCTCGTGTTTATCGTCTACCTGCTTGGAGGCGCTAGCTGGGAACTCCCTCTCATCCTCCAGGGACGTCGAGGGGAGAGCACCGACTCGCACAAACGCTGCTGAGCAATCGCAAAAGATGGGGGCAGAAATAATGAGCAGGCAGAGAAGAAAAACGCCTTCCTGGGAATCACTGACAAACAAGAGGCAGGGCCCCCCCCCCCGATAGTCTGCAGGATCAGATTGCTGCGTTCCCTTTGTAGCGCTTAAAGCACAGGCAAGGCTTCCTACTTTTGGCCTACTTGTTCCTGTGAAGCGGCTGGAGGGGAGGGGAGGACTGGGAGCTGGTTGGGAAAGGAGAGGAGAGGTTTGTTTGTGTCTAACCAGAGCTGTGTGACAATGCCTTGGAGAGCGCTGCGTTACACAACGCCGTGTTTATCTGTGGAAATATATACGGCGGCGGCGGTAAACAGATTTATTGCTGCACGCTTCTCTTAACCCTGATGAAGCGAGACAGGTTCAGGTTTACTTCATACAGTCCCGCCTGTTGAATGCAGACACACATGGGAGCACAGTTGCATATACAAAGTAAAACAGACCTGCCCTCAAGTCGATTCACATGCAGACAGACACACACAGGCCAGGGCAGCACGTCGCTGCAAACACGGCAAATTAGATTTCATGTCTGCTAAAGTGTTGCTTCAAAGCTCCAGCCGTACGTACAAAGGCCCCGAATATACCTGGAAACACCTTTAAAAGACTTGGTCACACCGCAGATGTCGGATCAAGCTACTTATTAGAAGTCGCTAAACGAACGCGATGCAAAGAAACGATAAGGAGAATAACTGAGTAGTCAATCGGTAGAACGTGGTTTTATTTTTCAAGCACAGATGCCAAAGATTTGCTGCGTTTCTCTATAATATGAGAGTTAAGTCATCATTATATTTGGGTTATTGTTGGCTGTTTGTAGACTTTCCCTCAGGCTTTAGGTAATACTGATGGTTTTCTGATATTAAGACCAAACGATTCATCGATTCACTGAGAAAATAACTGCCAGTGGAATCCATAATGAAAAGAATTGCAGCCCTCATACAATGAAATGTAACATAAATATACTTAATGCAGCACAATACAGCAATATAGTTAAGAGTGCAACATTTCAAACAGACTGATTATTGCAGCAAACTTTCACAATCATCTGGAAGTGTTAGTGCGGATGCAGAGGTTTTAAAAATAAAGTTTCCAGACTGATGTGGGAATTATAAAAGACATAAAAACTACAATTAAATGATGGTTGGGGTAAAATTATTTTGCACCGATGGAAACAGACGGTAGCTCTGACGCGGCTCGATAAGGTGCGTTATCAGGGTGCAACAAATAGGAGCTGCGATAGACTCGTGTGGACACTAGTGAGGATGAACTGATGCTAGTCGGAGGTCTCTGCTCTGACTGGGAGTCCGGCCTCGTGGAGAAGGAACAATGTTCAGCGGTAATGAGCAGCAGAAAAGGCCCCGGAAACAGAAATCAGGGAGGTGGGAGAGGACTTCTAAAGAAGAATAAATGTGGCTGATACAGTCTGGGTAGAACAGGCAGCGGTCGATCTCTTCTACAATACTTAACTTGCCAAATACGGATGCAACGGATCTTGTTTTAGAAGTTTTTCGTTTCTTGTAAAACAGGTTGAGAGGAACTTTCCCCTTCACGTCATAAAGCACTGATAGATAATCAGTGTGTTTACAGCGACTTATCGTTTCCTTTAACACTCACGTATCGAGGAAGCATGTTGGGATATTTGGTTGGGATCACTCAGCTCTTTGGGTCCAGACATTAGGACTCATTATCTAAATCTCCAGCCCACGAACACTAAACATTGACGCCACTATTCATTCAACGGCAACCAAGCCGAGACAAAAAAAAGTCAAGGGATATATCGGTTCCTGTTGATGTGAGCCAGATCTATATGAATTCTTCATCTATTTGTGTTGTTTTTTTTAGCTTCACAAGTAGACACGGGGTCGTGTTGAGAAGGCAGCTTCCTCGGTGACGACGAGGTGATAACAAGCTCAGTGTGAAGTTCAAGTCACCAACGCAGGGTGTCTGGCACAGCTTGGGCTGGCAGCAGCTGAAGATGACACACACACACACACACACACACACACACACACTACCTGCCTAGAAAATCTGTCCCCCCCCCCCCCCCCCCCCCCCCACTGGAGAGTTGATTTCAGCACATGCTCCAGCTAGCTTCAGGATCTCCTTGATATCAGTGTGCATGTGCATTGCTGATGCTAAAGCTGGTATTTCACCAGCGGAAACGTTTTGTCTTGCAGCCAGCAGACGGTGTGTGACCAAGCCCTCCATTAAAACAAAAAAAAAAAGACCAAGCTTCTTCTTGTCTGGACAGCATTAGGCGTAAATCATTCACTGCAGAATAATCCGGTGTGTGAGTGATTCCTGTGAGACTGGGCTGGGGAAAGGAAGGTAAGATACCCACCCTTGTAATCTTTGCCCTCAATCCTGCCGTAATCCATCTACACATTACAGCCTCTTAAATACAGCCTGCACTCGTGGGAGTATAATGCATGTACATCATGACATTTAACCAGCCCCCCCCCCTCCAAAGCACATCCCTCACAATGACGGGATATGCACATGGTTTCTCTTGCGTCATGATAAAACATCTGCGCTTTAAGCAGCTGCTCCCAACAGTTGTAGAGGCTGTGGAATCATTCTCAAAGCGGTCATTTCATTGATGAGAGCCGACTCACTGCTGACGTTTAGTTCAACAACAACACGATGAGATTGGTTGCTGAGAGGAAACCGTGCTCATCATTTCAGTCATTAACTCTTCGTCACATAAAAATCAACGACCGTTCAGTTCCGTAAATCTTTGTCAAATACGACATTCTAGAGCGACCTCACTGAGACGGGTTTCAAAATGAAGGGACGGATTTAAAATGAACTTCCTGGTACCAAGAGATCGTGAAAACAATTAGTCTAGACTAAATGTCAAGCTAGACCGCACAGAACACACATAATGGTGTGAATACAAATTCACATTTAATTATGTTTTTATCGATTTTTCCTTCAGACATCTGTACGAATGAATGCTGCCACTGCAGAGCTTATCATGAATATACCGCACTGCATGACTGTGATGTGATTAATCACTTATTCTACATAGTGTAAAACAAATATATATATAAAAAAAATGTTCTTTAAGCTCAACGTGACATTTCTTTTTCAATTTACAATGATATTAAATTAGAAAACAATCTGCATTTCTGCAGAATAAATGACTGCAACAATTAATAGAGTGTTGATAGACAGCCTGCTAACTACTAAATAACTACTTGATAACACAATATAGGATGACGCATAGAAAACCTCATCGGCTCATTATTTTCAAGGTCCTCTTAATGGATTTAGCTTTAAAAAGGATAAGAAGCGCCGTCCTTGAGTTCTAGTGGCCTGTACTACACCGTGCATCCATCTCTTTCACTACTGTAAGCCAGCTATTGATTGGCTCTGTGCGCTACTACTGTGAAATAGGAGAGGGCTGCTGAAAAGCTGAACAGTGTTACGTACAATAGCAGGCCGGCCAGGAAGAAACACGGCGCTCGCACAAAGCTTCTCGGTCACACGTGATACTGGTGCACACGGACGGGTGGAGGATGACACACAACGAGTGTGATCTCACCCACAGTTTGGTTTCCTCTGGTGTGTGAACCACAGAGGAACTTTGCTTGTTGCAATCTTTTTGTATTTTGTTCACTTTGGTTTTATGCTGCCCAGTGACAGGCACAAAAAAACAAACCGCAAGTCGCATGATTTGACCTCGGATTACATTGTTTTGGCTGCATAACATTCCCATATCATCACATTTTACATATATATCGTGAGCTTGTCTGCACATTCAGCAGTTACGAAGCAACATTGTAATTCAGCTGGACTGGCCACACGTAAGTGAAATATTCACCGTCTTTTAGCTCCATGTTTGGTCTCCACCAAGTCCTGAGAGAACTATGTGACTCTTTAGCTGCCAAATGTTCAACTACCTTCACCAGCTCTGACTGTATCTGCCTGTTGTCTGCTGCTGAGCCGCTAGTGTACAGTTATATAAACGCTTTTATACTGAAAACAGCTGAAAAAGACGCTCTGAGAGGAAACCAAAAACGGTAAAGTTGCAGCCAAAAAATGAGCTGAAACTCACTGTAAAACTATGGAAATGCTTGACCAATGGAAACCTTTGTTCCAGCTGATGTCAAGAAAAATACTGCTATTATTCTACGTAATAATTAGCCATTAGCTTGATGTGCCTTTGGAGCACTGGGCAGTCCCCCTCTCAACACCCAATAATGTACGACGAACACCACGACGACTACCTAAACAACCAAATAAAGGACTTTATATGCTCGAGATCGCCGAGCAGGTGGGGTGGAAATGCTAATGTGGGTGATGTGCACGTGCTAACGTTATATATTTTGTCACAGAGCTGGGCTAGCCACAACAGCTAACGTTAGCATCGAATTTGGAGTTCGATTATTTTATGTTTTGTGTAGTTAAAGTAAATCCCTAAAAACATCCTACAATCTGTATGTTTTTCCACGTCTGCCTCTCAAATCTGCTCCACGCTCCGACATACTTTGTGGAGATATTGTACTCTAAAAGGATTTGATGTCGTTAAAAAAAAGGTTTCAGGTTCGGATAATGCAGCCATCTGATAAAAGTGACGTGTTGTAATCTGGCCACCAGCTTTGTGACAAAGCAGCTTTTTATGCAGCCTGATGATTGGCCGATGGGATCAGTCAGCCTGGTAGAGAGCGGTCAAGAAAAAACACAATCTGCGGTAGTTAAAATTGAAATTTTATGATAATATAAACGCCGCAATTTCTGTTTGAAACCTGGAGTCCCTGGTGAGTGGAGATAAAGTGTAATAACAGCACGATGTAACCTCCCGTTCAACCTGCCTGCACTGCGTTTACTCGACTTCTTTCAGGCTGAAGTGCTCCAATGTGCCCACTCGCACTAAGTTTGCAGGACTCCAACAACAGCCGGTCTCAGCAAATCAATACGTGTGCGTTCTAAAGAAAACGAGCGACCTCGCTACCGCTTACTGGAAAAGAGTGGGTGGTTGTTTTTATTTTTGTCGGTGAAGGACAGAAACCGTATATGTTCTGATGACATTAAGTAGTGTTTCAAGGTGTTTACACGCTGCCTTTCAAAACGCAAAACGCAAATATGTATCCTGCAACTTTAACAAATGGGGAGTACACAGGTGAAACAGTAACGACTGCTCATTCACGTAAACTGAAACGCATAACTGTACTCCCTTTTAATTGGCACTTAAAACACTAAGCCAGTCCATTAGTTGTTCATTAGTTTGACTTTTCACTTAGCTTGACTTGTCAAGTGTTTCCATACTTGGAGAAGAAGCAACACAGTGAAACTCATCCGTCCAACTATAATGGAAAACACAGCAGCAGCGGCGGCGGCAGCAGCAGCAGCAGCGGCAGCGGCAGCGGCAGCGGCAGCGGCGGCAGCCAGGTTTTGTGGATTTGGTGATGAACTTGAGGTTTTTTAAACAGGACTGCCAAGTGTTTAGGAGCCAAAGAGAAACAGGCATTGGGATAAAAACCTTGGATGTGCTGCGCAATGATGCATTTTGCTTTTCAAAAATCAGAGATTAATATTTCATGGGGATAAAAAAAAAAAAGAGAAAAAGAAAACATGTTTGCTGTATTGCTGCCAAATTGTTTGGCACTTAGTGAGAGTAAAAACTAGAGGCAGTGAGAGAAAGAGAGACTGTGAAAGTTATTATTCACCGTTTGTCTTACTAACCCGCCTCAGTTTAACAACCACAAAAAGACCTTTTTTTCCGACCGTATATCACTGTGAGAATTTGGGTATTGCGTATTTTCTAATCCACATCTTCACATCAAAAGAAATAAACCAACAATCTTTGTTTTTGCTCGGTCACTACGATTACAGTTCTGCTTCTCCAGTTAATTAAATTGTCTTTGGCTCATGGGGGGATGAATAAAGCCCGAGGGCACCGCACACCCTCCTCCCTCTGTCTCTGCCCAAATTAAACCACATCGGTCTACTCGTCCAAAGCTCGGAGCACTTCCTCTACCGCCGACACGTCTCGGGCGTTAGGAAATGGTAAGTGTCGATGACGGGGCAGATAAAAAAACAGAACAGAAACTACATACTGCTGACAACATCTAAATTAGTAAGCTGTGAGAGCTCACATTCTGTGCTCTACGAAGCAGCGAGGGCAACGTTTTCAAATTCTTCTCCTACGAAAACCATTAATTAAGAGAACAAGCACTTTGAAGAAGTCACAGGTATATTTTTCACCATTTTCTAATATTTTATAGACTATAGACACTCTACTGTTCTAATGGTGAACCAACAACCGAATGGTGAAGAGGAACACCACATAAACACAACATCCCTGGTTCCAGTCTATGGAGGCCTTTGTTGAGTCCCCATCACTCTCTCCTCCTGGTCTCCTGTCTCCCTCTTCACTCTAACCAATAACATGCAAACAAACAAAAAACCGACCACCATCAGGGCGCCATTATGCTCGCGCTTCAGGTTAACAATAACTGTGGATTCATCTGCAGACTCTTTGTTTAATCAATTAACCGTTTTGTCGATAAAATGTGAGAAGATAAGTGAAAAGAGGCCGGAGTTCAAGGTGACGTCTTCAAATGTCTTGTTTGATATTTGAGATATTTGATGTAGAATGATGTAAAAGAAGCAAATCTCCACTTTGGAGAAGCAGAAACCAGAGAAAGATTACATGAAAAACTGTCAAATCATCATAATAATGATAAATACTGAATATCGCTTGCATAGCTTTCATAGCCATGTTTAGCTCTTTGGTACACTGAACCTTCTGATGGAGTTTACATGGTTAATAATTAATATATTATCTATATAAGTGCAACATTTCCATCTTTATGTTGGTATCGATCTTTCTATAATAGCTATCGATTCATGGTAATAACAAGTTGCGATCTTCACAAATTAAAACTTCACAAACATCTGTCCAACTGCAGAAACAAACTCACCGAGAACAACAATAACACGTGTGTATGCAGTGATGTCTTCTTGTGTACTTTAACGGGTTTATGGTGCAGCAGAGACAAAAACTAAATCAGTCCTGAATGTGACTCCACACTGATGCAGAAGACTTGTTTGTGCATCAGTTTCATACGCGTTTCACATCAGTTCTGATCAGTTTCTATATCCAGCTGAGTCCCACCAGACTCAAAGACAACAACACCAAACTAACTAATATCAAACTGAGCAGCGACAGAGAGGCCAAAAGGCCGTTTGGCTGTGCAGCAGAGGAAGCGACCACAGGCTCTGCGTCTCTCTCTGCTGTCCGGCGTGTGATTCAGAGAGAGAACTCTTCCCCGCTGAGGCCTCCAGCTTTTCATTAGCACGGAGCTGCAGTGTGGGAGGCTCCGAGTGCTCCCTGCCCACTCAAGCTGCAGCGTGTGGGCCACAAACTGCACCGGGCAGGAAAAAAAACCAACAACAACAACATTACGCAACCGCCACGGCATTGTGTACGGCGGAAGGGTAACCACGGCAACAGGACTCGAGAAGACTTGAGCAGAGGAACCCGGCAGCTGGTCGGAGGAGAGGAGAGGAAAGGAAAGGAGAGGAAAGGAAAGGAAAGGAAGAGCGTGGTAGATAATCCTGGGTGGGCTTAACCAGCGTGTTTGTGTACAGATATGGAGTTTGTCAGGATGTCCTGACCCAATTCAAGTAAGTTAATATATGGAAGACCTCAGTTCCTGTTTAACAA
Organism: Pholis gunnellus; assembly: GCF_910591455.1. Classification (NCBI taxonomy): domain Eukaryota; kingdom Metazoa; phylum Chordata; class Actinopteri; order Perciformes; family Pholidae; genus Pholis; species Pholis gunnellus. Next base: position 26,645,138 of record NC_136532.1, read on the forward strand.
CCATATACTTCTACAATAACAACAATGAGTTGATGGGGAACCCACAAGCAGAGCACAAACAGCCCATTACAGAAACTAGAGATCATCAGGGCAGAGCACCTTCCTCCCTTCCTACCTCGCTACTTCCGGCGCCCTTGCTCGGACCACATTCTGTATTCTTACTCTGCCTTCATTTTGATCTCAACCACACACCTGTAACGTGTCGTGACTGCACCGTGTGACGCTATCGCTGTGACAAAATCTGTCCGCAGACAGAAACAAAGTAAAAGTACTCAAAACGGCCTCTGTGGTAGTTCCTGATGCAGTAGGTGTCTCCAGGCCACATATTCCCATGATGACACACACACACACACACACACACACACACACACACACACACACACACACACACACACACACACACACAGACTAACAAGGTGAAAACAACACCAGCGCCGCGGTTGCTGCTGGTAATCAGACACTCGATTGACAGACACTAGTCTGTCACAATAACCGCAATACTATGAACAAGCCGACCGCAGGAGATGGAAAGTGGTCACGTTCAGAAATCAGAGATCAGACTGGAGACGTAACCACTGAAAACACGGGTGAGCAGCACCTGCTGTCTTTTATAAAACAGAAAACACACTTTTAATATTGCGATATTTACTGGAAATGACTTGCAAAACAGCCAACAGCAAGGAGGAAACATTGTAGGTGATCTCCCTCCAGCCAGCTGCCACCTTATTCAGGTTTCTGTGGTGACATTAGGAGATATCGCATCGATACCGTTCCTCGTCCAAGAAATATTTAACTGCTGAGTCATTCCTGAGACTTCCGATGACTTGAGATCTCTCTACAGGTGTCTAGACTCCCCCCCCCCCCCCCCCCACTCAGTGCCATTTAGCAGCTAAATGTGACCTCAGGAAGGGGAGGAGTCACAGTCGCAGCTTCAAAAAGCTATAAGCGACAGCACCGACTGACAGATTACTGACAGAAAGCTAAGTGAGAGGCAGGCCGTGTTTGCCCTCGTCTAGTAGCTACGGTGAAAAAGCCATTCGACATGTCACAGGAATGTCCTTCACCTCCCCCCAGCCCCGAGGTTTTAAGGCAGCGCCAACAATGGACGCATTGTGCTTAGAGGTAAAGAGAGGTGAAAGGTTTCTTCTACCATCTTCAGAGCGGTTATGATCTCCAGCCACCACGGCTCCCAAACTCACTGTAAAGAACTCCTGAACAGATTCCTCAAACCCTGCACACTGTTATTATGATGTGGTATGTTTCATTACAGACATTCTTCTCAGTATGTGGATATGAAGGTAATCGTCCCGCTGCCTCGATGTGAATCCTCTCTGTGCTAGTTTTAGAACGACTTATGTGGACATAATGTAATGTTCATCATGCAGTAACCTATCCGGCCGATGTCCAGGTCAATATTATTCTAATATAGCCGGCGTATCGTTTGACAATTTTCAAAAATAGCAGCCATATAACAGCCATGTTTCTCTACTAATGCCACTGTGATTATCTTACACTGAGAAACTTGTAAATGCTTTTAACGAAAGAAACCAACATTCTCAAATGTTTGTTAAAAACAAACTGCTTTGCCCATAAAACAAGACTAGGAGTCAGCCAATACAATGCTATGAGCAAAATGCTTGCGTCGGCACGCTAACAAGCTCAAAATGCTAACATGTGGATGATTAGCAGGTGAAATGTTTACCATGTTCACCATTTTTAGTTAGCTTTTATTACATATCGTCCTGTGTGGGAACATCACTGTGTGAACCAAATGTCGGAAAACAATCCATCCAATAGTATGTTGAGATATTCCATTAAAAAAACAAAAACATCAACATCATGGTGGCGCAAGAGGAAAAGTCAGGGGATCACGAGAGTGATTTATCCTCTGGAGACCATTCATGCTTTATTAAAATGTAATTAAAATCGATTGTTGTTGAGAGATTTCATTCTGGAACTAAACGGTCTGACATTGCCGCTAGTGTGGCTAAAATACTAAAACTGGCAAAAGCATCTGATACATTTGATAAAGACAAATTTATCAAATTTGATAAATTTTATTTATCAAATTTAAAATTTAAAAAAATTAAATTTAAAAATGTTTTATTTATCAAATTTTAAATATTTTAAATTTAAAAAAATTTAATTAAAAAATGTTTTAAATGGCAACTTTAAACACTAGACAGTTTACACTGAGCATTATGGACACATTTCGGTCAGTACCACAAAATGTAGTTCCTATTCCCGACCTCAATTGTAATATTTTGAGTTTGAACCCACTCAATAAGTAACATTATACACACATCTTGACTCCTCTGAATTGTACATTACTTATCACAACAACAACAACAACAACAACAACAACACGATTCCTTCAGGTTTGCACTCAATCCGTCACGTTGGAGAAGCATTTGGGGAGAGGATCTTAGGCGTACCCGTCTTTGTCAGATACTAGCGCGCTCCGATAGCTCAACAGAAGGACTGAGAAAGACCGAGACGCAAAACAGAAAGCAGCTTGATATCAGGCTGTGCATGCAAATCGAGAGGAGTGCAAGACCGTTGTTCTGACAACCGAGGGAGGTGGTGGCAGAAGGTGAGGAGGGGGCTGCTGGTATTTCAGCTGGTCTATCCATCGTCACCACCATTTATTTTGTGCTCGCTCTTTAAAAAACAAGAGGCCCCGATAAGAAACTGACATTCAGCAGGTTTCGAGGTGGCTAATGCCGTCACGACTCGGGGAAAGTCAGCAGACACACAGACTGGTTCTGTAGGTTAAGCAAAGACTTTCTCTGTTGTTCATATGAGACAATCTATTAAACGACGAGGAGGCCGGGGATGACATTCAACAACTAAATGATGACTGCGCTTCATGATTCGGGGTAATGACTGTGAGATTAAAAAAAAAAGGAGTCTGACCTGGTTGACATTAATTAAAACTGAACGGGGTTTTGAAACCCCTCCTTGCCCTTTCCTCTTGATTATCTCAAAGCAGAAAACACATCACGGGCAACACAAAAGGGGGGGTTGATCTTCAAGGAAAGGATCCGAGAGTGAACCAAACACAACAGACGTGCGCGAGTATGAACATTGCCGAGGCAACTCCGAACGACAACAAAGATCCACCTGGAAACAAGCAACAGAAAAAGAAAAAGTTTTTGCCTCGAATTGTGTTGAGAATTAACAGGAGCAGAAGATCGGGTTTCAAACTGTGCCGATACATTTGAGCTGCATGTCTGTGTTTGTATAAAAAAGGCATGAGAACATCATTCAGTGCTTCTGAAAATAAAGCAGCAACACTGAAGCCGACTGCCTGATGAGTCAGAGAGTCTTATCTCTTTCTCTCACTCTAACGGCTGATAAAAACCAGACGTAACTCTGAGGCCGGGCATTTGAATTCCATAAGCGGGCCCGAGCGGTGCCAGCATGCGAGTGTATTGATCAGGCTGATTATACGGTTATAAGCACATCCTCTGTGTCTATACATAGCATGCACGTATAGATCCTGAAACAACGCAGGGGAAGTCACTGACGGCTTAGACAATTTTGCAGCTTCGAGGAAACGCAGCTATATTATTAATATTATTATTATTATAATATGTTCTCTTTAAACAGGCTGTTGTGTTCCAGCTCACATTCAAACAGAGTACGTTTTTGTGTCGAGCTTCACATTTCAAATTATACTCTGGGCCAATAAAAAAAAAAAATATATATATATATATATATATATATACACATATCAATGATAATACAGATTTCTTTGCCGCCCATAACACCAGGTCTGGATAAAACTCCCATGGTGCACTTCTTCAGTTCATTCCAAGGTGACCGACGTACCTTTAGGGCCCCAAACAACAAGAGGAAGCTGAGCCCTTCTGTTTGGGTTCACTTCTGCTCAGCAACAACCACCATGAGCCACGTGAATATGTGCGTGTGCACGAGCATATTCACGTCACCTCCTCACCGCTTCATTCAGACGGGAACTCAATTAAAAAGCGTACACAGTGCGGCCTTGATTAGCTTTATTTCTGCGGTTTGTTACCTCCACCGTACGTAGTCTGTGGCACGTTTGTGCCAGCTGGGGCCAGCTGTTGTCATTTGCCTAGGCAGGCAGGTAGAATTTGGGTGAGTTGGCTGAACACACCACATGCTTTGTTTTCATAACATTGATGACATTCTTTTCAAAAGTCGGGCAGAAACTACCGGCTACTTAAAGCCAAAAGAGGCTTTTCTGAGGCGTGGCTGTGCAGATCCTGTTGTTTACATGAGCTAAAGACTAGAAACTGTTTTTTTGTGAAACAACTAGAAAACCAGACTCAGTCTGGCTCAGTGCAGACTGCATGACTGAGGCTTTAGATAATATATATATATCAATGCTTACGACTTTAAGCCTTCGACGATGATCTTTAATCCCTCTGGGGGCTGACGATGTTCTGCTCACACTGCTTCAAATGATCTTGGGTACAAATATACCCACGCAAAAAAAAAAGAACAACAACAACATGTCATCAATCGCAGAGTGTAGAGGCAACAAAAAGATCGTTTTTTAAGAAAAACAAAATTCATGGACTTTAAAAATGCGCCTGTGGAAAATGTGTGGTGGTTCCTTCCTTGTACTGTTTGTTAATAATCAAACAAAGACATGACAAACAGTGGTGCAGCAGGAGGACGTGTCGTCTACCTGCTGCACCACTGACAGGTGAATGAGCTGCAGGCCTGCTGACGGATAACCACAACATCCCAACACACACACACACACACACACACACACACACACACACACACACACACACACACACACACACACACACACACACACACACACACACACACACACACACACACACACACACACACACACACACACACACACACACACACACACCGAGCTGTTGCTGCTTCTAAAACAACAACAAAAAGCATCACCTTCCATGTGTTCCAGAGAAAGACAGCGGGGCGAATGAGAAACTTGAGAGCCGACCAATCGATGAGGGAAAACAGCGAAACACACGCCGTGTTTGTTTATAACGACTGAGATATGTAATCAGGATTAATAGAGACATATCACTGGAACGGCCTCATGTTGGCAAAGGGAGTAGAATATCGAGTGCTGCATCTTCCCAGAGAAATGTCTTCGATTTAAGTGGGCGAGCATGTGTGATAGGAGAATAGATACCACCCCCCAAAAAAAACACATCTGAAGCGCTGTTACATAACAAACTTACATTTTTGGAATGTAATATAACATTTTTACTGATCAACTATTCCAATTTCATCTATTCTGGGACTGAAAGGCTCCACGCAAACGTACAGTTATGTCCAGGCATCAGATTCGTGGCCGTTGACTGAAGGTGAACACTGACTGTGACGGAGCGTCAGCAAGAGCGGGAAAGCAATACGAGGAGGATGAAAGACAGAAGAGGGGAAAGTTGTCTTTACCCCCCCCAGACGATTATAGCCCCTCGGTTTCCACACTCGACTGCCCACAGATCTCTCCTAATTGACCACAAAGGGACACACACACACACACACACACACACACACACACACACACACACACACACACACACACACACACACACACACACACACACACACACACACACACACACACACACACACACACACACACACACTAACACAGTTGGCTGGGATCCAATTATCCTCCATTGACTGCAGAGATTAATTGAAAATAACTCATTACGCTCCTCGAGGACATTCCCAGTGAGTCAGATTTCAGTTTGACTCGCGAGATGACCGCAATCTGAGGAGGAGTGTGACTGTAAAACGATCACGAGGCTCAAGGCGGACACAGTTTGGCCTTTAGAGACACAGACGAGAGAGAGCAAGAAGAGGAGGAACATCTGACTTTAAATATGAACCCTGCAGGAATACCGTCCGTCAGTACTGCTGCTTCTTCTGCAGCATCATCTCCTCCGCTGTAAACTCTCATTTCCTTCTAGTACGTCTCTCTTCCACGATGATCTTGAAGTCACAGGAGCATCACGGTGCCTCTCTGACACATCTGCTCCTCACTACTGCTGCATAATGTTGGCAATGCACACTGAAGCTTTTTGCAGTGTGTGTTGTAGAAAAGTGTGTCAGACTAAATGACTGAAATGTAAATACAGCAGCCAAAGAGCTGAGTGATGTGAACGGGGCCTTTATCCATAACAGGTATTTGACGTCTTGGCCTGATGGTAACCGGAAACATCGGGCAGATACTTTGTTGCGATCGTTGCTAAACCACAGCAAAGGTTTTAAGCTCATCGCCTCCTGTCAGCTACGCTTTCCAGATTACAACCAGTTCAATTAAACGAGGGTCAAAGCAGAGCCTACGATGACATAATTAAATCACATGGAATCACTCTGGATGTCCATCATTATTAAGCTACCTCAAATCAAAATGTTAGAAACATTAGTTATTAGTGAACGATAGAATAGATTGAATCTGATAAAACCTCAGACTCAGGACGAACAAAAAAAAAAGAAAGAGGCAACGTTGCATTCATGTCGCTCCCTAGGGTGGAGGGGGCTGGGTGTGTGTGTGTGTGTGTGTGAGTGAGTGGCAGGCCTCATGAAGGACACTCCTGCTACCCAGACTGCCCCTCCACCCAATAACGCAGTCCAGGGGGGGTGGGGGGGGGTAAATGTAGGTCAGTAGCTGGGGCACAGTCTGCATGCAGAGCGTGCATGGCATTAGGCGGTGCTGGTGTGTTAGGAGAAAATAAGAAAGGATGTCACAGCCCGACGGCGTGAATATCCTGTACATTTATTTCTAATGGTCAATTTCTTTAGGAAGAAAAAAAAAAAATATCCCCATTTAATCCCGGAGCCCATGTGGATGTCTTATAATCCTGTTTTCTATTCATAGAAATGCGTCTTTGGGGCGTCTTTGGGTCTTTGCGTCTTTGGGGCGGAATAAACTAAACGCAGTCCCAGTTTAAAGATGTTCCATTTTGCAGAATCCCTGCTGAAATACACCGACACCCCTCCTCCTCTACGAATGGCTGACACACACACACACACACACACACACACACACACACACACACACACACACACACACACACACACACACACACACACACACACACACACACACACACACACACACACACACACACACACACGTCAGATTAATGCAGACTAATGATCGGGACGGAGCGCTGCAAAAACATGCAAAGTGTAAAACTGCCCTGTGGCACCAGATGAAAGGAATAAACACAAATACATTCCGGTCAGTTTACGTTACAGTTCCTGTCTGTGTCTCTCCAGGTCAGTCAGAAAGCAGCTGAGTCAGTCGGTCTGCAAACAAACGACAACATGGAAACTGGAGAACTCAACTCACATGACCCGACGGCATGTGTTGTGTTTTTTTTATGCAGACTCGGGTGTTTTGCTGGAGAAGAAGCCAGCTGAGGTAATCCTAAATGATCGCCAAAATAAAAGGTTTGCTGATATTCTAGACGGATAGTGGCCTCGTACGAAGAAGATCAGATATCGGTGTCGTCTACCGCTGACGTGACGGGGTTCCTCTTCCGTCGACAGCAAATGGAAAAATACTCTTGATTGTAAAAGCTGCACGGCGTCTCCAGACGGGAGAAAGTCACCCGAGAGCTGCTGGGTCACATTAGGATTTAATTAGTGTGGGTTTCTGTCAAACGATGGTGTAAATTAGGTTTTTAAAACGCACCAACGGCAACGATAATGATGAAGTCTGCTAGATATACTGCATTGATGATGCAGCTGATGATTGTTTTCATTAATGACGGATTTTATGAGCATTTTCTTGATAGATAGATGAATCATTTTGTTTATACATTCTGAAGAAAGCGTTCCCGAGCGCCTGAGCGACATCTTCAAATGCTTCATTTTTGTCCGATCGACCCCAAAGATGTTTAATTTACAGCAATATAAAACAGAGAAAAGCAGCAAATCTCCACCAACCGTTTATCTCTTCTAGCTTTAGCACAATGTATTGAACTATACAACAAATATCAGGTACGGGAGCCCGTTAGGATCAAAATACACTATCCTCAATGTGCTGCTATTCCTCAACTGCAATCTGAAGAGGCCCTAAACCTTAATAATGTGTTTTTTTATCCCTGCTCTTGAACAGCCAGGCATCAAACCACCATTACGAAACCCTTAAAAACGCCTCAACGGTGCTTCTCTCTTCACTCGAGCATCGTTTTTGAGGAGGTATCAAACGGGAGATCCTTTGAGACGCCGGTTACCGCGAGGTCTTCACTGATTCCCCGCTGGTCCGGAGCCTAAAGTGAGAATTTTCTGCCAATCTGTGAGGCAATTAGAGAGAGAGAGAGAGAGATCAAGTGAGCACAGATGCGGTCAGCGCTTGGCTCATTAGAGAGAATAGAGGTTGGGAGGAGAACAGCAGACGGGGCCAATTTCTACCAGGAAGCCCTTTAAAAACACAGCTGGGATTACAGGCGAACTGGACATTTTTTTGGACACAGTTCAAAAAGGGAGAATTTGAACCGCTGGTGCACTTTCCTTGGACGATCACACTTTGTTGTTCTTTATAACGCAGCTCTTCACTTGACGCCTCGCCTGGAGGCTCAACAGCGATCACGCGGCAATTTCCCTGAGTGACGGTTTGTTTTGCGCTCGTAATAATTCCAGTTCTCCGAGTTGCCTTCTGCACCTCTAGAGGACTGGTAAAGAGAAAGTCTGGCTAGTTATCCCACATATATATATATATATATATGTACACACACACACACACACCACACTGACGGGGCGGAGGAAGGCTGGTCCAGTCCATGAAGTGGTTCAGGTCTGATGAATCAATCGTTCTGCATAGAGGAGACTTTAGTCTTAGCAGGTGATGCCAGCGGTTAGAAACACACTTCAGAGACAGAATCACACGTCATCCTCAATTCAGCGTTACACATCTCCTCTGGCTGTGGACTAAATTCTGCAGCTGCGCTGCTTCATCCAAAGCCTCCTCCTCCTCGTCACACTGAGCCTGCACGCTCGCTGTAGCTACACGATAAGGAAGCTTAGACGCTCGGCTTCAGCAGCCTTCGGTTCTCCCGTGCGTGCACACCAAAAGCGAGCAGCGTCAGAGTCAGTGAGCGGCTGAAGTCCCTGCTTGGGTCTAAAAAACTAAAACTAAACAAACGGGCCTCGTTCCAATTCCAGCCGGAGTGGTGAGCCCGAGGAACAGATCAAAAGCTTCTGTGTCTTCAAGTGTGCGAGGCCTTACAGTGCAGGTGGAGCGCGCTGTAACACAGCCAATTAATACACAAACCCACCGGCTTTCATCAGAAATGAACTGGTTCATCCAAAGTTCATCCGCGTTAGTGCATGAACAGAAAAAGATGTTTGGAAGCACAGCACAAAAAGCAGTCGTTCCCAAACATGTTTTTCTAATATTGAAAGCTAGCATGCATTCTGTTTGTTTTACTCATTCATAAAGTAATTGAAATGCCTGGTTTACTCATCCAACGTATAGCATAAGGTGACGTGTTAAAGGCAGTAGAAATGGTCAGGAGCCACAATAATAAAGAGTTCGGACTCACTGTACAAGTGTTTGAAGTCAGATTCAGCAAACTGTCTGAACTGCACGACATTGACAGAAATGTCTCGTCTCAATTTAGTGAATGTGACCCGTTCGCGTGAAGGTACCCATTCAGGAGCATTGATCGTTAGCATTTCACTCATTATAATGTTACACAAAAGTAAATAGAAGCCTTAAGTCCTGCGGGCGTAGCCGTACCGAGAGAGACATGGAGCGGGGATGGTCGGACATGAAGTCGGATGCTAAAAAATGTCGTCTCGCTAACCTCAGAAAACTCTTAAAAACATGCATGCTGTGTTCTAGCTGGAGACACGGTGCCTTTTTTTTTTAGACAATGCAAAACATGCCTCCCACTGACTGACATTCAGGCCATCGTAAAGTAGGCAGAATGTATCTTTCCATATCGCGCAGAAGGTTTGTTTTCCCGCCAAGTCGTACATCATTCTTCTGTCTTGTAAAGAAATGGAATCTGTCCAAAAAAACAGACCGGTGTAATACTCCATCTGGGCGGTTTGCCATTAAGAGCACACTCAAAATACCAGCTCTATGCCTTTATTACAAACATAGCAAATGTGTGCCATATTGCAACACTCACGAGTCCATGACTGTCACGCTACGAAGCCGGACTACAACAGAGAACGGATCCCGGACTAATCACATAGCCGTCCCTTTACCTCCAGCCAGAAATTCAATCCCATTACACAAAGCTCCCCAATCGTCTCTATTACCAAAGCAGCATAGTGAAGCGGCTAAAGCAACTTCAGCTCTCCCCCCACAGCGCTGCAAGGTGAGCGCTAATAACCAGACGAGCAACTGGAGAGCAGAAAAACAATTGGTTGATTATTACCGACACGAGAGTACACGTGTGTCACTTTGATCTACAGGAACTCACACAGGTCCGTTTCCATGTTTGTGACACTCGTTTGAGAAGCGATCTACTGTGGAGGATGAATGCACCCTGGCTTATTATTATGATTACATTATTGTTATGTCTGCCTTTACTATGATGTAAAGTTGCAGCGGTGAAGTTTAGCTGAAAACAAGGCAGGACCAGTTTCAACACTGTGGGTTTTACATGACAGCAGACCGAGGACATCCCTCGCTCTTAATATGACCACCCTGCTTTGTCATTTAAGCAAAAAGGCCCCAAAACACCCGTCTACATGACACCTCTTTATCCCCATTGTCCAGCGTTCACCTTTGACCGAACACAGTCTGGATGGAGCTAAAGCCGGCTGTGCCACGATGTAAATCCACTCCCTGTAAAAGATGCACAATGGTACCGGTCCTGCAATAAATCTCCAGGAAGAGGCAGCTACAGTAACAGACGCTAACCTCTCCATCACTCTGACAGCGATGCATTATGGGGATGCATTAATCAAGATGCACTCACAGTGTGTGTGTGTGTGTGTGTGTGTGGGGGGGGGGGGGGGGGGGGGGGGGGGGGGAGAATACTACTCACAGCCATACTATGTGTGCATGCTTAGTGTTTAAAACCCATCTGTATGCAGAGTTGTGGCTGCAGCGTGGCATGTAGAACGTACGATTATGAACACTTCGGATGGATGCGTTAAATATAGAAGAATATAATATAATCATGTGAATTTAGAGATGAGAATCAGATATTTCCTCCACCCTCCTTCTTCTCGCACCACGAACAAAATGGGGAAGTTAATACGCGTTAGGAATAACAATATGGATAATAAAACTTACCTCCCCAGCTCGTCGCCAAATGCGTAAAATTCCTCAACATTTTCTTGGCTGAAAACAGTCATGTTGTTGTCCAGGCACTTCCTCCCTTTGCCCCCGACCGCAGGCATATTCCTCCGAAAAAGCGGCACCACCACCGGGCTTCTTCTTCTTCTTCTTCTTCTTCACAGCGGCAGCATGCCCACCAGCAGAGCTCCAGGTCTGGGCAGGGTTACAGCCAAACGAGCCTCCTCATGGTCAGAGCTGAGAGGTGTGTGAGGGGGAAGAATACACCGTGAAACCTTCGACTATCAGACCTGATATGCACGCGTTTGAATTATTGGGCTACAACAGCTGCCATATTTTTTTGTATAGAGATAATAGTGATATAACCATAAAGTATGTCACACCCGGCTTGGTTAGAAATGCAAATACTATATATTTATATAATGATATAATATATTTCTTGAAATAATGACCTGGGCAGGTGTTTACCACAGTTTAATTGAACAAAAAAAAAAAAACGTCACACCCGTAGAAACACAAATAATAAGATAATAAAATAAAAAGCCGAACAGTTGAGTTTCTCCCTAAATAAAAAGCACGACTCGCCCCTTGTAGCTGACAGGAAATATCCGAGAATCGTGAACATTAACGTTGTTTGAACCGAGCGTCACTGGCTCTCTCTCTCTTTATACCGACAAACTGACTCACATTGTATCAATTCCTTATAAAGTATCTTACCTTTGTGTTACCGGTGAGCGTCCTCGCTGCCAAAACGTATCCGAGATTTCATGCGTTTTTCGTGGGCGCCCGTGACCCCGGTTTTGTCTCGCGGAAGACCAACAAAAAAATGCTGTCGTGAACGGGAGAAATCAACGTTAAACAATGTGAGGCAAGTCTGGTCCTGGTGCTGCGTTCAGGGTCTGTGGGGAATCTGGGGACTACACGTCGGAGCGCTTCCAGTTCTATGTTTTTTTTTTCGTATACTAAACAACGTTAACACACAACAATCACCAGTGAAAAACAACAACAATGTCCTGCTGTATTATATATACACTGGCTTTTCTTGCTTCAAGAAATTGTAGGAAGCCGTAATTACCGTTTTTTGACTTGCCTTAAACGCAGCATCGTTGTGTGTCGGTTGGAGGAGCTGCTCTTCGGTCGCGGGAGGGCAGCAAAGCTTTCACTTTTATTTTAATCACAGTTTAAGCAGATACCTTTGTGCTGAACACCTTTTCTTGTCATTAAAATGTGAATTTAATTCAGTTCTTTAATTTTTTTTTATTTTGGAAAATATCATATCCATAAAGCAAAACTACCCAAATCATGTCATAATGAATATAAGATATCACAGCAATACTGCATGCAATATTAATGTTAAACAAATCATTTTTACTTATACAATTTTAGATAATCAACAAATGTTAGACACCTTGAAATCCCAGCATTATGACGTTTCATTCCCACACACAATGTATGAATTACACAAACATTTATCTTGTGTTGTTTATTTAGATTCTCCATTTTTCATCCTTTGAATCCATGAATATAACTTCTTGTTTTTATAGATTTGATCTATAAAGGTTATTTATAAAGTTTGTCCCACAGACAACTGTCTTATATTTGATAGAAATTCTGTCTTTGTGGACGAGTTATATTTGAAAGAATAAAGCCATAATATTTATTTTCAAGAATTGATTTTAGCATTGTTAGACAAGGTGCTAACCCCTTACCCTTTAGCTTTTAACTTCACTTTTTAACTAACGTTAAAGTTAAGAATGGCATCACATGTTTGAATTTTAGTCTCCAAAACAAATGCTTCTCTAAATGTTGCAGTGATCTCAAGTCTTTGAGTGAAATGTTCACAAACTAAACGACTACGAACAAAGACGGAGGGTCTGTGTGCATCTTTAAGCTTTTAATGTATCTTGTACTGTATAAATCATATTATTAGGAACACTTTCTTTTGGTTTTAGGCCTTTTTAGGCCTTTCTTATGTAAACTAAATTAAACTAGTAACTAGATTTGTTGGTTTGGACAATCCTGGAAGCTTTTAGCTCATAACATCACACATCACAGAGTCATAACATCCCATTTCAGTGGCTTCACATAGTTAAACCGAGCTTAGTTTGTTGGAAAAAAAAGAAAGTCAGATGATCTCAGGGTGTGAGGATAAATGATCCATCCATTTATCTACCGGGACATTTTTCTAAGCAGCTTATCCCCCTCAGGGCTGCGGGGGGGGGGGGCTGGAGCCTTTCCCAGCATGCATTGGGAAAGAGGTAAGGAACACCCTGTCAAATGAACTGAGGAACCAACCTTACAAATGAGAGCGGGAGGCCCCCGACAACCTCTCGCTCTCTGACACTCATTATGACTTTGATTGGTGTTGTTTGTGCTCATTCGAGGAGAAGTGTGTAACGGTGTTAACATCATATCTGATCTGCTCCCCTTCAGACGGCTCACTGTACAGATACGAGATCAACGTGGATATTATTACTTTTGATCGTTTAGTTTAGTTAAATGTCAGGAAAATTGTCCCAGAAACGAAGAAGTATTCAGATCTTTTACTCAAATAAAAGCAGCAGTACAAATAAAAGTACTCCAGTACAAGTAAAAGCCTAAATTGAAAATGCAATGTAAAAGTATTGTTAGCAATATGTACAAAAGGTGAAATAGTTCTGAAAAAAGCCTTCTGAGTGAGAACAATATCATGATATTGAAATAAAGTTACTTGAACGCAGTGTTTTTACTGCTGTAGTTCTAATTAGAGCGAATATGTGTCGTTGGGTTAATCTTTAACAATGATGCATGTTTTATAAGATCATCGTGAGTTTTGTATGTTGTATGTAAAGTGAACTGAATCTGTTGTGCAGTGTCGTATAAAGTACAATATTTACCTCTGAAGCGTAGCGGAGTACGAGTTTTAAGAGGCAAGAAATGGAAATGCTTGAGTAAAGTGCCTGAAATTTGTACTTACAGGTTTTGTGTTTGCTGCTACAGAAGGCTGTATGATAAAATAAAAAATAAATATATATATATATATATTATTAAAGACAGCAGTGTTTGGCATAAAGTATCAGTGTGTTGTTGCTGCTGCTTTGAAAGAGTAATCCAGATGTTGCATGTGTTTATACTTTTGTTGCAAAAATGCTATTTTTTAGTTTTGTAGGTTTTCATGTTGACGTAGACGTTGGATGTTTATCTCTAAGTGTTCTGTCGTATTTGGTTTGTGTGTCGAGTTTTGACACAAATTCTGGAAGCAATTGCAGTCAGTAAGTAATAAACTGGGGCAGTTTCATAGTTAGTTTATTTGATCCTTTTCACCGGTAATGTCTCCCCTAACTGAAGACAACATAAACATACTTGCTTTATTTTACTGTAAACCAAATACAGTATATTGTAGATATAATGACGTCCTCCTAGCTGTGAACACCAAAGAGCAAACCTGAATCCTACTCGGGTGATTCCCACGTGATCTAATTGGTTACAGGTGTTTTTCACAGGTGCATTCTGGGAGCAGGTGATTAATGATCGAGCGTTGTATTTCAAACGACATCGTTTAGCAAACAACACACGCAGGCTTCCCGTTGTGAACTGTGTGTGATGTAGATGTGTGTAGTGATTTACATAAAGTGCGTTAGGGTTTAGCAATACTGTGTTTTCAATAACTGTGTCACCAGTTTTTGTGTCTTGGTAAATACAAAAACAACAGCGTGTAATAAATCTCCACAGTCATGGTGTTCCAGCACAATGACATTCTTTCAATATTACACAGTAATAATAGGAAACATGAGGCTGGTGTCGTGGGTTTGTCTGTTTAAAGGTTGTTACACCATCTGCTGGTGACGAGCTGCACTCATCTGACTGCCAGAGATTCTGGTTTATTAGACAAAGATTATGTCACAAATACACATCATAGTTTCTAAATATTACAAACCGTATTTAATCTTCTGTCCTATTTTTACAGATATTATCGAACAAAATCCACTATTAAATAACTGATGTCTACATTCATACTCACTTATCTTCTGTATTCTACTGACAGACTTTAGATTTTATTTATGTAATCATCAAGTAATGTTGCCTCATAATAAAACTCTACCTTTAACATGATATCTTTTTCTCTTTGCAGAGGTTAGAGGTTAACACACGGGGTGGATACAGAGAGGTGAAAGTCATTTTACGCCTTTCTTTTTATCAAGAACTGCAAAGTGCATTTCACTTTATTTATTCATGCTGGAGATGAAGAGAGAATAATTATTGTCCAAAGCTTCCCACCGACTCTCTCTTTACAGATAATAAATAATACAAAGTAACTGCTGCAGAAATAAAAACCTGTGGTGCAGATTAGCTTTTCTAAAAGCAGAGCTGTTCTGCTCTGTTATCAGACACAGTTAAAGTGTAATGTATGCAGGGAAACAAACACAACAGATTAGGAGCAAACTAAATACTGATTAGCACATTGGTGGTTTTATTTCACCGTTTGACTTTGAAGATAAAATGCAAACAGCAGTCAATTAATTAAACGTTGAAAGCATTTCTGAAAGATGAATAATGCTCCTGGTTTGATTTCAGGAGTTTTAGAAACACCGTTGAATTACAACAACAGAAAGAAACTTGAGACGCCTTCATAAAGAATTGGAAAAAGGTAAAAAAACAATAAAAATAACAAAAAACAGCACAGACAAGACATCGTTGATCTTTTAGATCTTTTTTTATTGCAGTAAAAACTTTGAGTACAAAACGATACAAAATGGTAATCAAGAAGAGCGGAGATAAAAAACAGATATTTTTGTGTCATATTTGAGAAAGTTTCAGTCTTCAGGGATATAGATATATAATGGCAGTAATATATTTATAAATATCTTACGTTTTCATTATTGCTACAATTTACTTTGAAAGGTACCACAGAGAAACAGGAGAAAGACATTCGTGGGCCGGGTTAGTGGCTCCTCTCAGCGAACTCATTCTGCATCGATAGTGCAGACAAAGCTCTGATTAACGGGACTCGGAGGCTCATTTCAACACATTTGCAAAAAAAAAACTGTGATTTGGACAAAATGTGTGAAGCTGCCACCTCCTGTGATGTGTGTGTAAGCAGCGCTCGCAAGTGTTCAACACCTGAAACTATATCCACCAGAGGCTTCCTCAAAACACTGGAGACACAAACAACAACACCTGATGAACACTTGGGCAGCAACAGTCTTACAAACATGCAGTTCATGTTCCTTCTGCTTATTCAAACTTTTGATATAAAACTTTACAGTAAAATAATAACTGGTACACACTGACCTCCAGGTAAATGAAGCTCGAGTTCAGGCAGGAAGAATATTAAATCTGTGGTTTGTCTCTCAGACATCCTGCCTCTCATGAAGCTCACTCATATTTAAAACATCTTTGGCTCACCACAGGGTCAGTGGGCTCCTTAGTGGGCTCGTACATTCAAGTCTGGGCAACAAGTGACTGAATCGCATCGTGTAAGTGCATCTTCATGGATACCACGAGACACGAGACGAAATATTACTACTGTGTCATTTAACAACTAATTCTATCTGTAGTATTCTTTAAACCTTCACACACCAAGTTATATATGAAAGACCAGCTGTCATCTTCAGGTTGTAGTAAAACGACGAACATGACATTTCAAAAATAACACCCGACTTTAAAAAGATACGCTTCACATAACAGATATTGCTAATCCTTATGGAAGCCCATTCCCGCCAGTAAAATAAAATAAAAAATCCACCGGAAAAAAATAGAATCCACCCAAAAAAAATAATATATATATCCACCCAGAAAAAAAAAAAAAAGTTTATGTTTTTTTTAATTTTTTTTGCATGTCGTATTTGTTCCGGAAAAAAGTAAAAAAAAAAAAAAAAAAAATTATGATGTTTTGTTTTGTTTTTTTTGCGGGAAAAAATACGACATGCAATTCTACACAAGGTAACTATTACTGGTGACTTTTGTAAATGTGAGATGTTATAAATGTCATTAAATGTCATTATAAGTATTAATATGTAGAATTGCATGTCATTTTCATGGAAAGACTGGCGAGGGGATGAAGGGACCTGTGAGGAGATCGTCACTGAAGCGCATGCGCACTTCTAAAAAAAAAAACATCATAATCTTTTTTTTTTTTTTTTTTTAACTTTTTTCCGGCTACAAAAAAAACAATAAAAAAAACATAATCTTTTCTTTTTTTTCTGGGTGGATATATATATTATTTATTTTTTGGGTGGATATTTTATTTTTTAATTTTTGCTGGCGGGAGTGGGCTTCCATAAATCCTTGAATGGTTTTGCATAAAACTTGTTTTTTAACATCCCTTTCTTCCATCGAACGTTCGAGGCATCTTCTGTGATTCGTTTCACGTTAGCTCCTACGTTCAGCCATTAAGAGAGAAAGATGTTGGAAACCAGCGAGAAACAGCTGAGATAAAACCGCTTTGTTATCAGAAGAAATACGGCTAACGGCCGAGTTGATTGTCAGACAGACAGCAGCGAAAGAAAATACATGATTTTGAAATAACCACTACGCATGATGTGACGCAGTATGTGATAATCTGATTTTAAAATGGGGTATAAAATCCTTCTGACTCGTGCTGCACCATTGAACGTTCATGGGAGCGAAACTGGCTTCTCAAGGACAGGTGGACTCACGTGAACCCAGGCATGGATTAGAGGATCACCACGTCGTACTGTGCAGTGTGTGTGTGTACAGCACGATGAGCCTCCCAAACACAGGTAGAGTCAAGTCTGTATAGTGGCCGTAGTCCATTTCTCTTAATGTTTGATGAAGTGCATTCTTCTTTTCATCAGCGTGGATGCTGAATGTGTTCACTCGAGGTGAATTTAAGACACATTTTGGTGGATTTTAACTACAATTGCTCTAAACTGGATCTAGACGTAGGATTCAGACCCTCACACTGAGGCACGCCGGCCGTCCTCGACCAAACACATTCTAGGTCGACTAACACTATTCGATTACTTGATTTAATCTACAGATCTGTAAAAGTGATTTTCTCCACAAAGAATCACACAAAAGCACCAGTTAAAATGTGTTTACCAGAGATGTGCTCATAAATGACTTGGAAATAAGTCAAAAAGCATTAAAAACAACTAATCGACTAAACAAATCTCAATCAGCTGAGACCGAAACGACCGATTACTCGTCTCAGAGGGAGCGGCTCTTTTTGAGTGTGAGTCAAAAATAGGATCCGCTCCACAGAAAGGATTTGCTTTTTTCTCCTAAAATTCATTTAAATTACATGAAATAATTGTCAGGAAACAGACGGTGATGAAACAAAACACGTAAGGAGAGAAAATGCCCAACAAACACTGGATGGGTGATTTACGCCGCGTCCTGCTGCAAATAACTTCTTCTCCTCTCGGCCACTGAGTTTACGGCACATTCGTGATCTTTCAAACATTCTCCCGCTGTCACGTCACGCTGTCAAAGTGCGAACAGCTTGCCAGATAGGATAATAAAATGCTTTTTAAAAAAAACACTTAAAAGTACAAAATTTAAATATTCTTTTGCAGAATGGCTTTGCTGGTTGTCTCCTCTGTACAAAAGGCCTGCTGTGCATGAGGACTCCCAGGGGAAAGGAAGCCTGGGTAGCCTGTAAACATGACACTTTGTCCAAAATGTTTCCCTTCTGTGGTTGTTCCTACATGAAAGTGAATCACCGCTCTGAAAAGATGTCATCTGTATGAGGCATGTTTCACATGAACACTCAGGAGTGGCGACACATTTTGCTGCGGTTCCCTTTGATAAAACTATTACAAAACAAAATGCTCGGAGCACAAGTCGTGAACTTCTCTAACCGAGCAGGCGAGAGACGGATCACGAACCATCTTTGACGTGAAGTTCTCTGGAAAGCCCGAGCAAGTTCTTCATGGTAACAGATGTGCAGATGAGAGCTTTTAAACTGTCCAGCTGGCATTGTTCCTTCTCCCAGATCGTTAGCCAGCCGTCCCCCGTCAGAGGGCGGGATCTCTGATGGTCCTGTACATCTGCAGCGACGTCACCTCCACGTCCGGGACCTTGGCGTTCTGGGGGCGTCCCGTCGGGCTGTAGCCGGCCGACCGTCCCATGGGGCTGAAGGTCGTGGTGGTGCGACCCGCGTGCACGAGACCCGAAGAGCGCGACAAGGCGGGACGCCGCAGGAACCGGCCCGACGTCACCAGGTCCCCGTAGCCCTGCGCGTGCGAGAAGGCGTAGCCCGAGCGGCGGGAGCTGGTGCGGCGGATGCGGGTGCGTCGAGGCGGAGGGGGAGGGGTGGCTTTGGCCTGTCGCACCTTGAACATCACCTGAAAGTTTGGGCAGAGAGTGACGTTATCAGTCATATTTCTATTATTATTACTACTGCTACCATTACTGTTATTATTATCATTCTATTCTACTCTCAGGCAGGTCTCTGGAGTTATAAGAAACCTTTTCTTTCTATAACTGAGCAGATCTATGGATTTTTAATTGCAATTGTAAAAGTCACACTGACAGAGGAGACCAGCCTCTGCCCGACTTCTAAAATGAAACAAGTGCAGCTTTATCGTAGCGAGCACGCTACAGTCGAGCGTCGAGCGTAGAGAAGTTCCATCTGTACCTTGTCGTTGATGGTGGGGCAGAGCTGAATAAACAGGAAGCGGTAGGTGACAACAGGAAGGACACACAGGATGGAGGTGAGGAGGATCGTCAGCCAGATGTTGGGCTGGTTCAGAGAGTTTCGGGCTGTTCCTGGAAATACGCACACACACATACCAAGGTTTGTATTTGTACGTTTGTCGAGGTCTTCTATTGATTTAACCTTCAACCTTCATCACTGCAAACAAACACTTCCTGGTTCATGTTTTTCGTGGATTATATACAAATAGATATCTGAGAACGACAGCAGATTAATGTTGGTAGGTATAGCTAGGAGCCTGATCAGTGTGGACGCTCGTATTGTTATCTGCAGCGTTCTTGGTGTGGAAGAACCTTACGAGTCTCATTGAGCATTAATAACATTTCTCTTAACTCTTCTGGTACACAAACATTTTGGATTTTGCATTACAAAAAACAACAACTACTGATCACATGACCTTGGTGACAAACTACAGGTGACAGTTTGGTTGGTCTTCTGCACAGACAGCAGTGATCGCAGCCAGTTTTGGCATTTGGTTTAGCCGTTAATCAGATATTTTGCCTGTGCAAACACACCAAACTCGAGCATAATTCAACTCATTGGAATTACGCGGCCACCATTACTCTGAAGCCTGGTATAAAAGAATGAACAAAGCTTTTCTAAAGAGCAGACATGCATGTGGAACACCGACGGAAACGCAACTTTACGCTGCGTTTGCGAGGTTAATGCTCACCTATGAAAGGGAAGGCTGACGGCACCATGAGGAACATGCCGTTACTATACATGGTGAACGTGACAGCAAAGTACATGGTCAGACTGCCCAACACGAAGAAAGTGTTCACCGCCGTCCAGTAAGACATCTCAAACCCCAACTGCACACACCCGGAGAGAAAAACAAACAAAATATGAGTCATTCTGTTTTTAAATTCTACGTCTGAAACACAAAGAGAAGAAAGCTTTTTCCTCGTACCTGGATGGTGACGGCAAACAGCAGGCAGGTCTGCGTGAGGAGGGCGAAGGACTGGTAGTCGGCGACGTCCTTCCCGTCGTCCCTCACGGTGTCGTGCATGGCCGCGTAGGGGATGAAGAAGAGCACCAAGGAGCTGTAGCCGCTGTGGAGGGCGCACTTGAAGAAGGCCTTCTTGCTGAAGTACAAGTTGAGTTGACCGGGAACGTAGAGCTTAGGATGCTGGAAACTCCACGCGTCGTTCACATCCTGACCAGCAGGGACAGACAAAGAGGCTGTTATGTTTTCTGCTCCGTCAGCTCTATTCCTCGTCTGAAAGGGTTGATCATTTAAAGTGCATTTTACCTGATCAAACAGACTCATTCCCAGTACAGGTAGTGCTGTGTACACCAGGTTGAAGAGTGTTATGAACCACTCATCATACACCGTCTGAAAAGCAAAGTTAAAACTACTTTAACAACTTCTACAACAAGTCTTTCTTCCCTGTATCAGTACAACAATATAAAAATACTTCCTTACAAAATTTAAAATTTTAAAATTTTACAATTTAAAAATTTTAAATCCTACTTTCAGTCCCAGTAAAATGACAAATACGTTTTTTCCAGTTTAAATCCTGTGTCCACGTCTTAATTCATTGTTTTATTTATCTCGTGTTATATGCAAAAGTACATGAATGTTTCTCAGGCCAGACTAAATAAGGACATTGAATCATTCCCCTTATCACGGTCCTCCCCTCTCTCACCTGCGCAGAGAAGCCGCAGAAGAAGGCGAACCAGAAGTGGACGAAGGTGAAGGTGAAGTTCTTGTAGAAGAAGTAGCGCAGGAACTTGCACATGCGCAGGTAGGACCAGCGGCCGTGCACCAGCAGGAGGCGCTGCAGGAAGCGGAACTGGGCGAAGGAGTAGTCGCTGGACAGCACGGCCTGCATGCCCTCCTGACCCGAGATGCCAACTCCTATATGAGCCGCTGGGAGGACAAACAGAAGAAGAAGAAGAAGAAAAGGGTGTTTGAATTTCTCTAAAGCTGAAAAAGTCTTAATATTTGCTGTTTGTGAACATTTCAGTCACTTTGTTTCTGGTTTCAGCAACAACCTGTACATCCTAATCCTACAACTTAAAACTGCATTAATCCATGTGTGGCCACTAAGGGGGGATGTCTGATCGATAAACGGATTATCAAAATAGCTGCCAAATAACTAACAATCGAATAATCTATAAATGGACCTTTGATCATGCTGACGTCGTTGGCTCCGTCTCCTATCGCCAGTGTGACCGCCTGCTTGTACTTCTTGACCAGCTCGACCACCTGAGCCTTCTGCAGAGGAGTGACCCGGCAGCAGATCACGGCCTTACACATGCACGCCGCCCTCAGGAACTCCAGCTCCATGCTGTGCTCCAGGGCGTACGCCTGAGAGGGAAACAGAGACGCGATGAGAGGCGGGAATCATACAAGAGCGGGAAACGACACCGACGGGAGGTTATAAACACGGTATGAGCTCGGAAACTGGTCAGATTTAGAGATCAGATACTAAATAGTGACGCCTTTAAAACGTTGATTTGACAGAAGTTGGTTACACACCCGATGATTGTATGAAAAACAACAACATAACAACAACAAATCAAAAGCAAACAACACTTTGGTGTCATATTTTCATGCTTTCTGATTAAAGTTTGACTCATTTTTTTATCAAACTTATCATGAAAGAGAAAATACTGAAATGTCTTCATTGAATACGTTTGATGGATTTCCAAAGTAAAACATTTTTCGCATAGAATTAAGGAATGTTCCTTAATAGCTCTATAAAAAAGGTATAATATGCAACAATTTCCTAAAAACCGGCGACGTACAGACTGAACTAATCCCTCTCTATTAGGACTGCAGACACGGTTTCCTTCCTGTATTTTCTCTTCACTTTTCTGTTGCCCTTTACAAAGACTCCATGAACAAAGCACGGTTCCCCATCAGTGAATACTCTAAACAGAGAGAACACTGACATTGCTTTGCTCAAAACACCCAAACTATCCCTTTAAGTAACAGGCAACACGAGTCAGCGAGGACAGTTGGAGCATGCGTGGTAGTTAGGAGACGTTAGATCTCAGGGCGTACCAGGCTGTGTCCGTTGATGACCAGGCCGTAGTCTCCGTTCACCACCTCGTCTGGGATCACTTTCACACCTTTACCCAGAGTCCTCTCTGGCAGTGACACAGAATCCTCCTCTGGTTTCATGGAGGTCAGTGCATTTCTGAAAATATAAAAAAAATTAAATAAATGGATGGATGCACGGAACCATTTCCTAATCAGCCGAGTTTCCTCGTGTTCAGTGTAGGACGTGGCTCTGACCTCAGTTCCTGTCTGACGTCCTCCGGTGAGTTTCCCGAGACGACGAAGACCTCGTTCATCTCCTCCCGCAGCAAGTTGCACGAGTACCCGATGTTTTCTGCAGTTTCTGCAACAGAAATACTCAACGTCAGTCAGCAGACAGTGAAGACGATCATCTAAATATGACACGATGGGAGAGATATATCTATCTATATATATATCCAACCATGATTCTGCATGGCGTTCGTTACGTGATTCGTTACTCGTGACGCTGATGTAAAGGTGACATTTTTAAAGAGAAATTAATTACAGATGTGCGTCGACAGATAGGAGTCGATGCAAAGACGGAGAAGGCCTGAGCAGCTGTTTGGAGTCCTTTGGTAATTTTCTGCTTTAGGTGTAAAACAGGTCGATGCCGGCCGTCGGCTTGAAAGTTAAAGAGCAGGTTGAGCAGAGCGGTGGAACGGTTTGGGTGTTGTAGTCTGATTTTAATAAGAACGGCTGCAAATTTACAAAACATAAATGTCCAAATGGATGTTGTTTTTAGAGGGGAGGAGACCCAGGGCAGTGTTTCTAAAGACAGCTGTTCTTATTCAGACACACAATCATTCAATTAAACACAAAACAAGACGACCACATGTTGAACACGAGACACCTTCTCTTTTGATGATTGATCGCTAGATATAAAACTGAATTTAGACTTTTTCAGACTTGTTTCCGTGTAAAGAAAACTGAACGACTCCCCCAATTCAAAAAGAGGTCTATAATACGTTATAAATAAACTATTTCTCATCATATTTAGAGTCGTGTACCTTGCTTGTCGCCAGTTAAAACCCAGATTTTGATGTCGGCTTTGGACAGCTGCTCGATGGTCTGAGGTACTCCGTCTTGTAACTTGTCTTCTATGGCTGTTGCTCCAAGCAGCTGGACACAAACATTCAAATATATAAAAATCATTTCTTTTGTTACAGAGATTAACGTGAGCTCTTTTTCCTACCAGCAGATCCTTCTC